>NC_079502.1:22375109-22686702 GCF_030052815.1 Hevea brasiliensis | reverse complement strand
GTGGGGCATCGATGTGATTGGTCCTATCAATCCTAAGGCATCCAATGGGCACAGATTCATCCTAGTGGCCATCGACTATTTCTCCAAATGGGTCGAAGCAACGTCGTATGCTCACATCACGCAGAACACGTTCCTTAAATTCTTCAAAAGAAACATCATCTGCCGGCATGGTCTCCCGAATGAAATTGTCACTGATAATGCCAAGAACTTGAATGGTCCGAAGATTCAGGAATTATGTGATCAATACAAAATCCGGCATCTCAATTCCTCCCCGTACCGTCCCCAGATGAATGGAGCGGTAGAAGCTGCAAACAAGAACCTCAAGAGGATAATCCGGAAAATGACGGTCACATATAGGGATTGGCATGATATGCTTCCCTATGCTCTTCACGCATACCGGACTTCCGTAAGAACCTCAACCGGGGCAACTCCATACTCACTGGTCTACGGGATGGAAGCAGTATTACCTATTGAGGTCGAAATTCCTTCCTTTAGGATTCTGAAGGAATCGAGGATTGATGAATCGAATGGATCCATCAAGGTTGGATCGATTAAATTTCTTTGGACGAAAAAGGTTAACGATAGCATGTCATGGGCAATTATACCAGAGGAGAATGGCTAGGGCATTTGATAAAGGTGTTCGCCACGTGAATTCCAACCCGGGACCTAGTGTTGAAGAAAGTCTTTGTCGAACCAAAAGCGATCCCCGGGCAAATGGTCACCAACTTATGAGGACCCTATGTGGTTAAAAAGGCATTTTCGGAGGAGCCTTAATCTTAACCCATATGGACGGTGAAGAATTCCCGAGACAGTGAATGCCGACCTTTGTCAAGAGGTACTATGCATAAAATGAGTAAAGGACGAAAACCCGAAAGGGCGTCCTGAAAAAAAAAAAAAAAAAAAAAAAAACTTGGAGTGAAAACCCGAAGGGGCGCCCCAAGAACCAAAGTGGAGAAATAAGGAAGAGGGTATGAAACCAAGGATGGAGAAGAGACCATTATGGCATGAGGCTACAGAGAACTTGAAATAATGGCAGTTAAAAGACTTCAAAACCAACTAAAAGGAATATGTGAGATCTATCTTTGTACCTTTTTCTTCTCCTTTGAAAGTCTATTTTTCCTAATAAAGTTATACTTCATTCCTTCTGTTTTTGTTTTCCCGTTTACCCACTTTTTGATACTATCCTTTCTCTTTGTTTAACGCGCTATTGATTAGTTAAAATTTTTGCCATAAGATTTGAATTCGAAAATTGATAACCTCACGTACTTTATTATGAGATTTGCAGGAAGTGGCCTTCACAAAAAAAAAAAAAAAAAAAAAAAAAACTAGAGGTGAAAACCCTAAAGGGCGCTTCTGGTTAAATGAACGGAAAGAAAGCGAAAACCCGCAAGGGCGCTTTCCATAAAATAAGAAGAAAAATCGGGAACAGAAGAGGGGCATTTGAAGCCTTGATGGTCATGGGCCAAGTCTTGCAACTCCTTTTCCATTAATCATCGGCCTTCGGTATCTTGTTAAGTACACTTCATCAGGGAAGAACTTCATGTGTCAGGGTTAGACTTGCTTTGTAAGTTGATTTTAATTTCCTGCATTTACATTTCTTGCTATCAACCTCTGGTTCCTTGATCTAAGTTGATTTTAATTTCCAGCAATTTAAATTTCCTGTCATCAACCTCTGGTTCCTTGATCTAAGTTGATTTTAATTTCCAGCAATTTAAATTTCCTGTCATCAACCTCTGGTTCCTTGATCTAAGTTGATTTTAATTTCATGCAATTTACATTTCTTGCTATCAACCTCTAGTTCCTTGATCTAAGTTGATTTCATGCAATTTACATTTCCTGCTATCAACCTCTGGTTCCTTGATCTAAGTTGATTTTAATTTCCAGCAATTTAAATTTCCTGCCATCAACCTCTGGTTCCTTGATCTAAGTTGATTTTAATTTCCTGCATTTACATTTCTTGCTATCAACCTCTGGTTCCTTGATCTAAGTTGATTTTAATTTCCAGCAATTTAAATTTCCTGTCATCAACCTCTGGTTCCTTGATCTAAGTTGATTTTAATTTCCAGCAATTTAAATTTCCTACTATCAACCTCTGGTTCCTTGATCTATGTTGATTTTAATTTCCAGCAATTTAAATTTCCTGTCATCAACCTCTGGTTCCTTGATCTAAGTTGATTTTAATTTCCAGCAATTTAAATTTCCTGCCATCAACCTCTGGTTCCTTGATCTAAGTTGATTTTAATTTCCTGCATTTACATTTCTTGCTATCAACCTCTGGTTCCTTGATCTAAGTTGATTTTAATTTCCAGCAATTTAAATTTCCTGTCATCAACCTCTGGTTCCTTGATCTAAGTTGATTTTAATTTCATGCAATTTACATTTCCTGCTATCAACCTCTGGTTCCTTGATCTAAGTTGATTTTAATTTCATGCAATTTACATTTCCTGCTATCAACCTCTGGTTCCTTGATCTAAGTTGATTTTAATTTCCTGCATTTACATTTCTTGCTATCAACCTCTGGTTCCTTGATCTAAGTTGATTTTAATTTCCAGCAATTTAAATTTCCTGTCATCAACCTCTGGTTCCTTGATCTAAGTTGATTTTAATTTCCAGCAATTTAAATTTCCTGTCATCAACCTCTGGTTCCTTGATCTAAGTTGATTTTAATTTCCTGCATTTACATTTCTTGCTATCAACCTCTGGTTCCTTGATCTAAGTTGATTTTAATTTCCGAGAATTTAAATTTCTGTCATCAACCTCTGGTTCCTTGATCTAAGTTGATTTTAATTTCCAGCAATTTAAATTTCCTGTCATCAACCTCTGGTTCCTTGATCTAAGTTGATTTTAATTTCCTGCATTTACATTTCTTGCTATCAACCTCTGGTTCCTTGATCTAAGTTGATTTTAATTTCCAGCAATTTAAATTTCCTGTCATCAACCTCTAGTTCCTTGATCTAAGTTGATTTTAATTTCATGCAATTTACATTTCCTGCTATCAACCTCTGGTTCCTTGATCTAAGTTGATTTTAATTTCCAGCAATTTAAATTTCCTGCCATCAACCTCTGGTTCCTTGATCTAAGTTGATTTTAATTTCCTGCATTTACATTTCTTGCTATCAACCTCTGGTTCCTTGATCTAAGTTGATTTTAATTTCCAGCAATTTAAATTTCCTGTCATTAACCTCTGGTTCCTTGATCTAAGTTGATTTTAATTTCATGCAATTTACATTTCCTGCCATCAACCTCTAGTTCCTTGATCTAAGTTGATTTTAATTTCCTGCATTTACATTTCTTGCTATCAACCTCTGGTTCCTTGATCTAAGTTGATTTTAATTTCATGCAATTTAAATTTCTGTCATCAACCTCTGGTTCCTTGATCTAAGTTGATTTTAATTTTAATGCAATTTACATTTCCTGCTATCAACCTCTGGTTCCTTGATCTAAGTTGATTTTAATTTCATGCAATTTACATTTCTTGCTATCAACCTCTAGTTCCTTGATCTAAGTTGATTTTAATTTTAATGCAATTTACATTTCCTGCTATCAACCTCTGGTTCCTTGATCTAAGTTGATTTTAATTTCCAGCAATTTAAATTTCCTGCCATCAACCTCTGGTTCCTTGATCTAAGTTGATTTTAATTTCCTGCATTTACATTTCCTGCTATCAACCTCTGGTTCCTTGATCTAAGTTGATTTTAATTTCCAGCAATTTAAATTTCCTGCCATCAACCTCTGGTTCCTTGATCTAAGTTGATTTTAATTTCCTGCATTTACATTTCTTGCTATCAACCTCTGGTTCCTTGATCTAAGTTGATTTTAATTTGCAGCAATTTAAATTTCCTGTCATCAACCTCTGGTTCCTTGATCTAAGTTGATTTTAATTTCATGCAATTTACATTTCCTGCCATCAACCTCTGGTTCCTTGATCTAAGTTGATTTTAATTTCCTGCATTTACATTTCTTGCTATCAACCTCTGGTTCCTTGATCTAAGTTGATTTTAATTTTAATGCAATTTACATTTCCTGCAATCAACCTCTGGTTCCTTGATCTAAGTTGATTTTAATTTCATGCAATTTACATTTCTTGCTATCAACCTCTAGTTCCTTGATCTAAGTTGATTTTAATTTTAATGCAATTTACATTTCCTGCTATCAACCTCTGGTTCCTTGATCTAAGTTGATTTTAATTTCATGCAATTTAAGTTTCCTGTTATCAACCTCTGGTTCCTTGATCTAAGTTGATTTTAATTTTCTGGTACGTCGACTTCTGTTAACAATTTCTAGGTCATTAGTTCCCTAATTTCAAACACTTAATCGTCCAAAATATGAGTCTGAATCTTTACATAATTCCCACACGGAAATTTCTTTCCTTTAATAGAAATTATGTAAAGAGGGGCAGCTGTCGACACCATATTTTGGCCGATCCCCAAAATCAACAAGACTTTGAAACCGATCCCCAGCACTAGGTCTCCCTGGGCCAGCCAATGACATTTCCGATTTCTCTTCATTTTTCTTTACCAGATGACCATATTTCCGAACTCTCCTTAAAAGGAATTGAATCAATGCTAAGACCTAACATTCGTTAAAGCCCTGTCGATCTCTCAAATCATTTACCGATCTCTCAAACCCGCTGCCGAATTTCCGGACCCGTCGGGTATATCCCTGATCTCTGTTGATAAATGAAGTGAACTAGCATTAGATTTTTTTTTATTGCCGATCTCTCGGAAGATTAAGAGCTAAGGTTTTGGTTCAGTTTAACGAGGGTTCCGATCTTAAGTTTTCAAGTTAAGTTTTCAATTTTAATCAAGTCCACCGATCTCATGCTTATGGTGCTTTCCGATCTCTTATACTTAGATTAATAATTGCATTTAAGTTCTTGTCTTGCTGTGCTCACACAATCAAATACTCAGACAAACAATGGTTTAAAATTTTCCGATCACAACCATTCATTGAACAAAGAGGCATTCCATTTCATTTCATAATTTGTACAAGTTATTCGGCTGGGGGATCACCCCCAGCCTGATTTACATTCTGCTCACTCTCTCTCTCACCCTCGGCTTCCTCCTCACTGTCCTCATCGTCGCCCTCAGGAGCCAGGTCGGCCATCCAGGAGAAGTCCTCTTCAGGGTAGCGCTTCTGGAGTTCGGCCAAGAGGTCCTTGTGAGCATTCACATAGGCTCCGGCTATCCCTGTCACCATCTCTTCGTCTTTCTCCTTAAGCTCCTCATCCTTCGCCTTAAGCTCCTCGTCTTTCTCCTTAAGCTCCTCGATGAGTTGGGCGACCTGAGCAGCTTCGTTGGCCTGAAGCGCCTGGACTTCTCCGAGAGCCCGATCCCTTTCAGCCAGGACACGAGTCTGTTCGGCCAGCCTGTCTTCATAGTACTTTGCCCGTCCCTCAACTTGAGATATATAATCCCGAGCGGATGAGAGTTGGGATCGGAGGGAAGCCAATTCCTGATTTTTCTTCCCGATCTCCTTACCCAGACGCTGGACCTTTTCCCAAACCATGGTCTGATTCACCAGGCACTCCACATTCAGACTCATGGAGTGAGTCAAGATATCATCAAGGCTGCTCGAGGATAGCCTGTCCCGATCCTCCCGAAGAAAGATGGAAGACCCCAAGACTTGGGCAAAACCGGGGTTCTCCCGAACAGTCCGGTTATTCTCCAGAGACTCCATTAACTTTTGGGCGCCACGAGAGGAGGTCCTCCCAGAAGCTTGAGTAGGCCCCCTTTCTGTGCTTGGAACAATTGGGAGAGGTGGAGGCTGCTCTTCCGTTCTAGGAGGAGATCGGACAGCTTCTGAGGTCGGCAGACCCGAAGGTTGAGGCGGGTCTCTTTGTATCTCCCCAGGCTCATGACCGGGTGTTCGAAGCATTTCCGAACGCTTCATCTCCTTTACTTTCCGGGAGATCTCTCTTTCCTTCTTCCGCTTCCTAGAACCCTCACCACCCGCCATACCTGCACAAAGAAAAGGTTAGTGAGATCGCTAAGGTCGTGAGAACTGAGATATAGAAAATACCAATGCCGAGGTCAGAGAGCGGAAGTTCGCGGTCTTGGCCGGTGAGCAATTGAATAGTCCAATGGTGCAGCTCGGCAGTCACCGCATCCAAACAAGAATACTTTTGAGTGGCGGCCTGACTCTTCAGATCCATCACTATTAAGCTTTCCTCCTGACTCAGGGTAATGTGATTCGGAAGCAAGGGCCCCTGGTACCACCAGCTGCGGGGGAAGTCCTCAAAGCGGCTCGGATCTTTGCTCCTCAGGATGAAGAAACGGTTCTTCCAATTCTTGAGAGATGAGGGCAGATTGGAAAAGAGCCCGCAATGAGGCTTCGCCTGAAAGAACCAGTGGTCATCATCCTTTCGGCGAGTTAGCCTGTGCAACTCGGCGAACACCTTAGCCGTAGGTCTGATTCCCTTAGCTCGGCATAGACCTCGGAAGGCTACCAAGATCCGCCATGAGTTGGGGTAAAGTTTTAAGACCTCCTTGTAGAAGTCGTCTAGAGGGAACCTCAGACCAGCCTTTAACTGTTCCTCGTACACCATAACCATGTCATTCTCTTCAAAGGAGTGATCGACACGAAGATCGCCGTGGCACTTGATTAGCTCGTACGAATCAGGCCGAATGTTATATTCTTGGCTAAACAATTGCAGATCGGATTCTCGAAGAACCGACGGTAGCTCGTCTATAGGGAGAGTCTCTCTCCCTGAAGAAGGTGCGAGCCTTGATGGTATGACCCGCCCTCGAGTTGGAGCGGAGGCCCTGGGAGGTTTTTGTTGAACACTTGGCCCGACTGCCTCTTCTTCATCAGACGATGACCACGAGAACTGAATGGAAGGAGGGCTCGCCGCTCTCTGACCTTCGGCACCGCTCATTTTCAAAAGAAATAAAGAATTTAAACTAAAAAGAGGATCAAAGCCCTTACCGGAGTCTGATCGGCGTCGGAAGAACTTGAGAAAACGAGAGAACTTCGAAGTTGTGAGCAGGGGATTGAAAATGGAATGAGAGAACAACTGGCTAACCCTCCCACCCCTATTTATACTAGTCCGAGCATTTAATGCTCACGAGGTTCTAGGCAGCGCATCGATTGGTGGGACTCGACAGCTGTTCTGACACTTCTCTCAAATATCCGAATGTTCAGAGATCGGTTAATTGGAGATCGGCATAATAAGTTAAATATTTTGAATAAAGGATCAGTTAAGTGTCATTCAGGTAAAGAACCAGATCGGATAACCACATTAGAGATCGGAAAATAATCAATGCAAAAATAATAAGATGATAACCGACAAAATAAAGTCTTTATTTTCAAAAGATCGGATTACATCATTTGGGCGATCTCTAGGGATCGGATTACACTAAAATTGGATCACATCATTTCTGTGATCTCTAGAGATCGGATTGCATTGAAAATAAAATACATCATTTGGGCGATCTCTAGGGATCGGACTACAATAAAGGTCTAACTACATCATTTGGGCGATCTCTAGAGATCTGATTACATTTTAGGATTACATCATTTGGGCGATCTCTAGAGACCGGTGGAACATCATATCTAAAGGCCTATGTCAAAGCCTAGTCTCGTGGTGAATCAAAAGACGTGTTTGACCAGAGACCGGCCGTTGACATCGGATAGATGTGCAGATGGGGTGACTATGACTCCCATGAAGATGAGAGACATCGCCACCGATGTTACCACCAAACCGACTACCGGCGGAACACCCAATGTGGAGGAAAACCGGAACACTCAATGTGATGAGAAACCGAATGAACTCAGTTGAGCGACTCGAGATCGGTACAACCAAGGTCCGCAATACAGATCGGTCAAATCCAGTCCTCTCACCATCGTCAGTTAAGGTCATTCGATCACCGGGATCGTAAATTTTCAGTCGGTGAGTAAAGAAGTCCATCGGAAAAAGATCAAAGCCACAGTTATAGCCAGAACTTCCACCGGAGCAGCTAGAACAGGGAAAGTAAGAAAAGAAGAGAGGAAAATCAGATGAAAGAAATGTCTCTGTCGACAGGAGTATATATAGGGGAAAATGAGCATTTATTGCTGAACAGAAAACGAAGCGAACGCTTCGGGAATCGAGGGACAATTAATACTTTGACCAAGACCGGACCTGAAGAAGGGAAAAGATCGGAATAGTAGATCGGAAGGTGGGAGACCAGCATGAAAGGTCGGAAAGAACATGTGAAAGAGATCAGAAAGAGGAGGGATCGGTAGGCAAAAAGAATAAGACAAATTCCAATAACCGTCGTCAGAATCAGAGCCGAGGTAGTTAAGGCGTTGCAGACGAGATCTCCACCGCACGCCTAAGAATCGCCCGCAATGCTGACAGGTGCCAGGGTATGTCATGACAGTCCTGTACATCCCAATCTCCACCGTTGATCCCACTTGTAAGGACAAACCCGGAACCCTTAGATCAAGAGAGAAGACGACAATACCAGCGTCTTTCGCTCTTAGCCCTCGGATCGTTCCGGACAAGGAAATTTGGGACCGTCAGATGGAAAGAAGAAAAGGACAAATATTATGAAGAGTGATCTCAACCATTCATTTTGATTCTCTTTAATTCCTGAACCTCCGATCATGTCCTTCGAAATCTCGACCCTCCATCTCCCTCAAATAAATCCTGACCCTTCACGAAGAGCACCCGATTCCTATAAATACCTGCATAAAAACTGTTCAAGGGACGGGCAAAAAATAGACAAGAGGCTGTTATTATAGCAGAGGAACTCTGAAATTTCATTTAGTTTGCTACTCTGCTACTTAAAAGTGTCAATCAAAAAGACTTTTGAAACTAGTTTTCTGAAGTGTTTTTCTTGAAAAGATTCTGAATACTGCAACTCTACATTTCCAGTTTGTTCATTATCTGGTCACACTCTCACTTTCTGCCTTTTATCATCTCTGTTTTCATTGTCCAAGCTCAAGTTCATTCCACTCGGTTCTTTTCATCTTGATCTGATCGCATTTTAGCTAAGCACCCTCCAGTTCACGAGGAACACCACCCCTCAGGCCAATCAATCCGTTGCCTTATCACTATTTGACACCCCATAGTTATTTTAGTAGATTTGGCTCCTTACAGGTAAGAGCTCATACTACTGTTTTATTAAGTGCTTACATTTACTTTCCGCATTTTCTTTGTTCTTCTCACATCTGTGACTTTCTACTTTTGCACAAACGATCCCCAAATAATGTTACTGTAAGAGCTCATACCACTGTTTTATCGAGTGTCTGCATTTACTTTCCGCATTTTCCTGTGTTCTTCTTACATCTGCAACTTTCTTCAAGACTATTTTTGCACAAACGATCCCCAAAGAATGACACTCCCAAATCATCTATTTAGTGATCAGTTCATTTTTATTAATCTTCATCTTTTTTAAAAGCAAGTTTTCTAACTCCTAGTAGTATGTAAGTGGTTGGGTAAACGTAGGTAACTGCAACTTAGGGGTCTCTTTTAAAAGAGAGAACATGAATAACACGTCAGGAAGATAGCCAAACTATTAGGCCGACGTAAACAGCAATTCGACAAAGATGTCATAAAGTGGAATAAGACCAAAGTAAACGAAACAGAGTAGATCGGTCATTAATAGATATTGGTAAAATGAACGCATGGAAGGTCGGTAAATCAAGTCTAGTTTTCCCTATCTAGTCAAAAGGTATCGAGAAGCCTTATCCCCAGCATCTTAGAACGCCAGAATCCTTAGCTTTAGGTTCTTATGTCATGTAGTTGAAATTAAAAATCCAGGAGATCGGAGAAATCCCTTCCAGGCTCCTGTTAATCTGAAAGAGATCGGAAGAGAGTTCTTATCCGGTCTCAATCCAAAATTTTAATAAATGTAAAAAGAGATCGGAGGAGAGTTCTTATCCGGTCTCCCTACAAAATTTTAATAAACATTAAATAGGGATCGGAGGAGAGTTCTTATCCGGTCTCAACTCAAAACATTAATAAATAACTCTAAAGGAGATCGGAGGAGGGTTCTTATCCGGTCTCCCCTCAAAATTTTAATAAATAACTTAAAAGAGATCGGAGGAGGGTTCTTATCCGGTCTCCCCTCAAAATTTTAATAAACAACTTAAAAGAGATCGGAGGAGAGTTCTTATCCGATTCTCACACCCGTTCACTAAGGTTGTCTCATTTACTTATGTATCTGGGTGATCCAAATTTAGTGAAAAATCAAATAGTCCTTTTACCAAAAGGATTAACATTGCCGTCTAAGCCCTCCTAACTAATTTATAAAGGACGCAGAATTAAATCTACTTACCCTTATTAAGGGACGAGGTGGGGTGCCTAACACCTTCCCCACCCGTTTACGGACCCCGAACTTAGAATCTCTGTTTTGAAGTGGTTTCATTTTTAATTTAACTTCTCAAATGGTTTTCTTTAGTTTCCCTCAAAACTAAGGTGGCGACTCCTCACTTTTTCCCACTTCGGTGAGTGATCGTCCAGGCGA
Source organism: Hevea brasiliensis (assembly GCF_030052815.1). NCBI lineage: Eukaryota > Viridiplantae > Streptophyta > Magnoliopsida > Malpighiales > Euphorbiaceae > Hevea > Hevea brasiliensis. The sequence goes on along the minus strand of NC_079502.1, from coordinate 22,676,248 downwards.
CCGCAAAATCTATTGCGACAATATAAGTGGTTTGAGTTTAATGCCACTTACATATCTATACTATGTATAGATATTTCAGTTTATATTGGCTCAGATTAGTTATATGTTGTGACAGATGTTCAGTCAAGAGGAGATCTATAGCCTTGAGTAAACAGGGTTAAAAGTCCTATGTGGATTTGAGTTGTTCTGGACAAGATTAAGTTCCTGGCCAGGACAAATGACTTTGTCAGGAAAGATATTTCCTGATGGTAACGTCTTATATGTCAAGAATCAGATTTCAAATAAGTGCAAAAAATTCCATGATAAGGGGTTTGACTCTTCAATGACCCTTAATGGGATTGGGACATAATATGGAGGGATTTTAGTGCACGGTGACATATGATTAAAGGTTCATGAATAAAGTGTTCCTTATTACTAATTGGGTGGCCATGGCATGCTATGCTAGGTGTGAGATGCCAAAATGATTAGAGAAATCATTTACGGTAAGGAAGAGTTCCAATGATATTAAGAGTTAATATCATTTCTCATTGCCAATTAGTAATGAACCTAGTAAGTCACACACCTATACAAGTTAACCACCAAGTTAATTATGATTTAATTGATTAATTAAAGAGTTTAATTAATTAATTAAATAGATTTGGTTTGCAATAAAATTACAAAGTCCCTAGCATGACTTGAAACCAAATCTTGGATATTGGATGTACTAAATAAATTAGATTTATATTTAAAGAGTTTAAATATAAATTTAATTATGAAATTAATTAATAAATTAATTTATATGTGATGTAAATTAATTTGAAGGAGAAATTACAATTTTGGGTTGAAAACTCAAAATTTAATATGAGGGAAAAATGGTAATTTTACATGGTGACACGTGGCACTCATGTGAATGTGTCACTTGTCTTCCCATGATGGAAGACAAATTTCTGAAGATTTAATCTTGGCTTTACACTTGTGATAATGTGATTAAAACAAGAAAAAGTAAGATTAAATCTTAAAGTGACATGTGGCATACATTTAAATATATTTTATCTTATGCCATAGAAGAGATAAGAAGACCAATTAAAGAATTTAATTTAATTATAATTCTCTTCTTCCTTCTAAAATGGGACAGTAACAAAGGTCTTCTTTCTCTCTTCATTTTTTCTCCATTGATTCTTGAGATAAAGCTCAATTTCTCTTGAATCAAAAGTTCTAGAAAGTGCTTCTAACATTCATACATCCATATAACTTCACCAAGAGTAAAAGCCCCATCATACAAGTGGTTGGCAAGCAAAGAAAAGGGAGATTTGGGGTTGTTATTGGTGACTTGGTGGAGCTTGTGGTGGACAAGCTAGAGGAGCCTTAATTGAAGCTTTTGGAGATTACCAAAGGGAATAGGAAGTGTGATTCTGCACCTCTGAGGTTAGTCTTCTTCAATCCCTCTTTTAGCTAGGGTTTGGTATGTTTAATAGTTAAACATTGATCCTTGATAGCAAATGAATGCCAAATGTATGCTAGAAGAGTGTTTTGACATGCTTTAGGGCATTAAAGATTAGCTAGGTTCCTAACTTATCTTGTATGCTTACATGGAACCTTAGATAAAATTTTGAATTCCAATCTTCTAAAGCCCTAAACACGTTTCCCAATGCCATTAATTGGTATCAGAGCCACTATATTTGCCATTAGGATTGATTCTGGGACTTAATTGTGTGATTGGATGAGGTTTGGGTGCAATTGAATTTGATTCGGATTGAAAAACCTATTTTGCCACAAGAAACATGGCCTGGGTGTGTCCCAGGCCATGGGCCATGTTTCTGGGTTTATTGGCACAGCCCGGGCATGTCATGTGACACGGCCCGTGTAATTCCATGCCTCAGGCTATGTAATTGTTTACACGGGCCATGTGACAGGGCATGAGGCGTGTTTTATGTGAAGGGTGTGTTTTCTTAATATAGGAGCGTGTTTTTGGCTGTTTTTGGGATTTTTATGCAATTATTATGTAAATGGTGACCCAAAATTAAGCCTAAACCTAATTGAATGGTTCAATTAGGATTTTCAATCATACAAATAAATTTTGAAAATTGTTTTCATGAAAATTAAATTTGGGAAAAATTCCTAAATTTAAAATTAATTTGAATGAGATTCAAATTGTGTTTTAATTGAATATGTGATATTCAATTTAATTTAAAATGTATATTTATGTTTAAGTGTTAAATGTTAATATGCATGATGGATTATCATGGACAATAAAAAACCAATATGATTGGATTTATTTCTATTATTTTTCTTTAGGATGTAATAATTAATTTTGTTTATAGTGGCATGTAATATAAGTGTTATATTACATAGGTTGTAATTTCATTTATTTAAGTACTTTAAAGTCAAAATTCTTATAAATTCACCTTGGTATGCCAAGGGTTACTTTGTAATTGGATAGCAAGAAGGACAATGAGATCAAGAGCATTGGTGGGACCAATGGGAGGAAGTCAAGACCAAGATGTTGATTTATGTATTTCTTCAGTAACTCTTGTAATAGAATAGATGAAATGCGCCTAGGAAATGCCCTAATTCAATTCTTGGTGGCTCAAAATTGAATCCCTTAGAAAGTCCATGATCATACCATTTTATTTAATTGTCCATGTATGTATGAGATGTGTATAAATGGATGCTTGTATGTGATATATGCATGCCAAATGGATAATATGCAAAGTGAGACCTTAATAGTAATTAAGCCGACCACAAAATCTTCTAATTGAATGATTAAGTTGGTAATGGTATAATTATGGTAATTATATCATAGCTCTTTTCTAGGGTAATTAAATTTGGAAATTTTAGACACTTAAAACTGTCGGCTATGGTTACATATGGATGGTTTTTGTGGTCTAAGAGATTTTCTAAATTTAATTATTAAAGCATATGATGTTGTGAGTATGTGGGTACTTTGATGATCAAGAACGGATGTACCTAAGGTTATCAAGGTTCAAACTTCCATACTCACTGGCCTAGTGGGCTCAACTTAACTATTGTAAGATAGGCCAAGAATGGATGTACCCGAGGCTTTAAGCATTAGGGGCCAAATCTATTGATTGAGTTTCACATGAGATGTGATAAACAAATGTTGTTCACTTATGTATTGTTAAAAGTATCCAAGAAAATGTGATTTGAGGATATTTAACAATATATAAGAATTCAATCACCCACTAGAAATCCATCCAACAAGGATTTCCGTTTCCTACTATAAAAGTGTAGGATTCGCTAACTTAGTGGAAGGACCAATTTGATTAAATGACCATAATCATATTGGTGGTTAATTCACTTGATACAAGATAATTAATTTGAATCTTGCTTTTTCTACAATAATAGCATCTGATAATTATGGCACAAAGGTCTAACCCGTTATCTCGCATATTATATAAAAATAGGCTCACCGGACCTAACTTCTCTGATTGGCTAAGGAATTTGAGAATTGTTCTCATTCTTGAGCATATAGGATATATTCTTGATTCTAAGATTCCTGGTCCACTACTACCTGGGGCCATAGAAGAAGAACATAACACTTTGAGAAAGTGACATGAAGATGACATACAGGTCAAGTGCTGCATGCTTGCTTCAATGACTAATCAGTTACAAAAGCAGTATGAGAAGATGCAAACTTCTCCTGCAATTTTGCATCACCTACAAGAGTTATTTGGTAAAAATAGCAGAATGGCAAGATATGAGATATCTAAACAATTATTCAGGAAAAAGATACATGAAGAGCAGGATGTGGGAGAACATGTCCTTGACATGATCCGACTTATAGAGCAGCTGGAGGCATTGGACTTTACCATAGACTTTTCTCTCCCGACGGATTTGATCCTACAATCCTTGCCTGAGTTTTTTGGAAGCTTCATCACAAACTTCCATATGACTAAACAAGAATGCACTTTGGCTGGTCTTCTGAACATTCTTGTGATTGCCCAAGGCAATATGTTTGGTAGGAAGGGAAAGGAGGTGGCACTTTTTGCTTATTCTTCTTCTTGTAAGACCAAGAAGAAGAAGAAAAGAAATAAGAAAAAGCCATCTTCTACCCTTGGCCCTTTTGATAGAGTGGGCAAAAAGAGCCAAACAATGAATAAGAAGGAAAAAGCCGCTCCGGCTAACAAAGGAAAGTGTTTACACTGTTAAAAGGATGGGCATTAGGAGAGGAACTACCCAGAATACCTAGAGTTAGTAAAGAACAAGAAGGCAAGACCTTCTGAAGGTATGACTATTTCTTGTTTCTTAGATTCTGGTATTGCTTGTCATGCTAATTCTACTTGGGTCATTGATACTGGCTCTAATTCACATATAATCTCTGATGTGTAGGAGCTAGTAAGTCGTAGGAGCTTGGATCATGGAGAAGTGGGGTTGAAGATTGGTGATGGATCAAGTGTTAATGCTAAAGCCATCAGATCTACTTCTCTTATTGTCCATAGTCATTTTGATGATAATGTTTTGTATTTAAAGGATGTTTTGTATGTACCCAATATGTATAAAAACATCATTTATGTAGCTAGTTTGACTAGAAACGATTATGAATTTATATTCATAAATGATGTATGTACAATTTATTATTGTAATAAAATTGTTTGTTTGGGTTAATTGCAAAATGGTCTTTATTATATTGATAATGAATGAAAAATAGCTCCAAGCACCGATTATGAAATTAATGCAACAGAAAATATCAACCACAATTTAAAACATATTTGGCACTTAAGATTAGGTCATGTTGCAGAAAATAAGATCACTAAGTTGGAAAGGATGGGGATTTTATCCTCTTTAGGAAATGAACCATCACCAACTTGTGAGTCCTACCTTCAGGGCAAAATGACCAGATCTCTCTTTGCTAGACAAGGGAAATAGGCTGAAGATATTTTGGAACTCATACATAGTGACGTATGTGGGCCATTTAAAGATAGAGGTGGATATTACTACTTCATTACCTTCACTGATGATTAATCTCAATTTGGGTATTTACATTTATTGAAATACAAGTTTGAATCCTTTGAAAGGTTCAAAGAGTTTAGGCTGAAGTAGAAAATCAAACTGGAAACAGTATTAAAACTCTTCGATCTGATCAAGGTGGTGAGTACTTAAGTATTGAGTTTGGTGAGTTCCTTCAGGAACAGGGCATAATTTCACAATTAACCCCTCCTAGTACACCACAGTTGAATGGTATGTCAAAAAGGAGAAATCGTACTTTGTTAGACATGGTATGGAGCATGATGAGCTTCACTGATTTGCCTATTTTCTTATGGGGATATGCATTAGAAACTGCACTGTACATTTTTAACAAAGTTCCAATTAAATCAGTTTCTTTCACACCATATGAGATATGGCATGGAAGACAACCATCCCTTAAACATATTAAGGTATGAGGTTGGCCAACTTTTATCAAAAAGCTAAAAACTGATAAATTGGAAACAAGGTCCGAAAAGGTAGGTTTATTAGATATCCAAAAGATAGTTTTGGATATCATTTCTATCTTCTGCAATCACAAAGAGTTGTGATTAGTAGGGATGCAATTTTCTTGGAGAAAGAGTTTATTCAAGAAGGTGGTAGAGGTAGGAAGATAGAAATGGAATTAGAGAATTCCACTGATGAACAACAACTTGCACCCATGAATATTGATCTAGTGGAAGAGCCTATGCCTATAAATAATTCATCTACAACACCGGTTCTTCATAAATCTAGTAGAATATCTCATCCACCAGAGAGATATGGATTTCTTCATGAGAATGAACAAGAGTTATTTATTCATGAAGAAGTTGATCATAGAGATCATCCTTCTAGTTATGAAGAAGCTATATTAGATATAAATTCTTCAAAATGGCTAGAAGCCATGAAATTTGAAATGGATTCCATGCATAAGAACCAAGTCTGGGATCTTGTAGACCTACCTAAGGTATTGTACCCATAGGATGTACATGGGTTTTCAAGAGAAAGATTGGTCCTGATAGGAAGGTAGAGACCTTCAAAGCTAGGCTTGTAGCGAAAGGGTTTCGCCAAAGGGAAGGAATTGATTATGAAGAAACATTTTTTCTGTAGCCATGCTTAAATCCACAAGGATTCTTCTAGCTATTGCAGCACACTATGACCATGAAGTTTGGCAAATGGATGTCAAAACCACTTTTCTCAATGGTTTTATTAAGGAAAACATATACATAGAACAACCCAAGGGTTTTGAATCCAAGGTAGGTTTTAAGGTGTGCAAGCTTAAGAGATCCATTTATGGTCTTAAGCAAGCTTCTAGAAGCTGGAATAAATGTTTTGATTAAGCCATTAAATCTTTCGGTTTTATTCAAAACATTGATGAGCCATGTGTGTATAAGAAGACTAGTGGAAGTATGACTACCTTTCTAGTGTTATATGTGGATGATATATTATTAATAGGCAATGATATTGGTATGCCAACATCTGTAAAAACCTGATTGTCAAGTAGTTTCTCTATGAAAGACCTTAGGAAAGCTACCTATATTCTGAGAATTTGGATCTATAGAGATAGACTGAAAAGAATAATAGGTTTATCCCAAAGGCTTTACTTGGAAAAGGTGTTGAAGAGGTTCAACATGCTTGATTCCAAGAGGAGATTGTTACTAGTTGGGCAAGGGATTTACCTTTCTAAGGAACAGTCTTCCAAGACTCCTGAAGAAAGGGAAAGGATGACTAAGGTTCCTTATGCTTCAGCTATAGAAAGCCTAATGTATGCCATGCTGTGTACTAGGCTTGATATTGCCTACGCTATTAGTGTGACTAGCAGGTTTCAATCCAATCCAGGTTTGGAACACTGGATAGTAGTCAAGAATATTCTTAAGTACTTAAGAAGGACTAAGGATTTATTCTTGATATATGGAAAAGGTGAACTTCAACTAGAAGGATTTATAGACTTTGATTTCCAATTAGATATTGATGACAGAAAGTTTATCTCAAGGTTTGTATTTTTGTCTAATGGAGGGGCTGTTTGTTGGAAGAGTTCCAAATAAACAACTACGATAGACTCCACCACTGAAGCCGAGTATGTTGCTACATGCGATGCTACAAAAGAGGCTATTTGGATCAAGAAGTTCATTTTAAAACTAGAAGTGGTTCCTTCCATTGAGTCAGTAGTTCCTCTCTACCGTGACAACAATGGAGCCATTACACAAGTACAGGAGCCTAGGTCTCACCAGTGATCCAAACACATAAAGCGACAATTTCATATTATCAAAGAGATATTTGGAAGAGGCAATATTGCCATGCAGAAAGTATCTTCAGCTGACAACTCCGCTGATCCAATTACTAAGGCCATGATACAGTAACAGTTAGACAGATATCTTAACAAGATGAGTGTTAGATACTGTAGTGAATGGCTCTAGGCCAAGTGAGAGATTGATAGCTGTGTGTGCCCTAGAGCAAGCGCTAATCTTGTAACTTATAAATAATATTGTAAATATATTAATGGCAATAAACATTTCATTTAAATGTTGTGTATGTATAATATCATATTTGTTTGAAGTTATCCATTAGCAATATGTTATATATTTTATTCTTATGAGATAAGAATATGAGTGATAGAATATATGGGACATTTGCTATAAATCAGAGTTCACAGCTAAAGGAAATTTTGGTGGGCACATTATATCCAAAAAGTTGTCACCTCTGTTTATTTCCACTTATCAGTATGAGATACTGATGAATATGGAATGGTGAGTCTCATACCATCTAATATGAGATATCAAGATAAACACAGTGGGCACTTATGAGATAAGTAGGTCAAACTTGTGATGAACAGATAACATGAACATGGCATTTACTCGAGTCAATAAAATGTTATCTGTGTCATACTAGTGAATATAGTCCTCAGACTTGAGATAACACAATTGTCTCTTATATAGGTGGATTGAGTTTAATACCACTTACATATCTGTACTGTGTACAGATATTCCAGTGTGTGTTGGCTCAGATTAGTTATATGTTGGGACAAGTGTTCAGCCAAGAGGGGACCCATAGCCTTGAGTAAACAGGGTTAAAAGTCCTATGCAGATTTGAGCTGCTCTTGACAAGATTAAGTTCGTGGCTAGGACTGATGACTTTGTCAGGAAAGATGTTTCTTGATGGTAAAGTCTTATATGTCAAGAATCAGATTTCAAATGAGTGCATAAAATTCCATGATAAGGGGTTTGACTCTTCCATGACCCTTAATGGGATTGGGACATAATATGGAGGGATTTTAGTGCACGGTGACGTATGATTAAAGGTTCATGAATAAGGTGTTCCTTATTTCTAATTAGGTGGCCATGGTATGCTATGCTAGGTGTCAACCATGGTTTATGAGATGCCTAAAATGATTTAGAGAAATCATTTACGATGAGGAAGAGTTTCAATGATATTAAGAGTTAATATCATTTCTCATTGCCAATTAGTAATGAGCCTAGTATTTCATACACCTACACAAGTTAACCACTAAGTTAATTATGACTTAATTGATTAATTAAAGAGTTTAATTAATTAATTAAATAGATTTGATTTGCAATAAGATTACAAAGTCCCTAGCATGACTTGAAACCAAATTTTGGATATTAGATGTATTAAATAAATTAGATTTATATTTAAAGAGTTAAAATATAAATTTAATTATGAAATTAATTAATAGAGATTAATTAATAAATTAATTTATATGTGATATAAATTAATTTGAGGGAGAAATTACAATTTTGGATTGAAAACTCAAAATTCAATATTAGGGCAAAATGGGAATTTTACATGGTGACACGTGGCACTCATATGAAAGTGCCACTTGTCTTCCCATGATGAAAGACAACTTTATAAATATTTAATCTTGGCTTTACACTTGTCATAATGCGATTAAAGCAAGAAAAAGTAAGATTAAACCTTAAAGTGACATGTGGCTTACATTTAAATATATTTTGTCTTAAGCCATATAAGAGATGAGAAGACCAATTAAAGAACTTAATTTAATTCTAATTCTCTTCTTCCTTCTCAAGTGGGACGACAACAATGGTCTTCTTTCTCTCTTCATTTTTTCTCCATTGATTCTTGAGATAAAGCTCAATTTCTCTTGAATCAAAAGTTCTAGAAAGTGTTTCTAGCATTCATACATCCATATAAATTCACCAAGAGTAAAAGCCCCATCATACAAGTGGTTCACAAGCAAGAAAAGGGAGATTTGGGGTTGCCATTGGTGACTTGGTGGAGTTTGTGGTGGACATGCTAGAGGAGCCTCAATTGAAGCTCTTGAAGATTACCAAAGGGAATATGAAGTGTAATTATGCGCCTTTGAGGTTAGTCTTCTTCAATCCCTCTTTTAGCTAGGGTTTGGTATGTTTAATAGTTAAACATTGATCCTTGATGGAAAATGAATCCCAAATGCATTTTAGAAGAGTGTTTTGACATTCTTTAGGGCATTAGAGATTGGCTAGGTTCATAACTCATCTTGTATGCTTACATGGAACCTTAGATAAATTTTTGAATTCCATTCTTCTAAAGCCTTAAACACGCTTCCCAATGCCATTAAAAAGTAAGGAAATTGGTATGAAGGTTGAAGAGTGCTTAGTTGAATGCAAGTTAAGCTTTTGGTTATGTTTCTAAGTACCCTAATAAGTTTTTAAGAAATTTGTTTTGCTTGGGGACAAGAAAAAGTTCAAATTTAGGGGTATTTGATACACCTGTATCATATAGATGTTTTCAGGCACAATTGCACTGCATTTCATAGCATATAGGTAGCTAATTGCATATATTTTAGTTAGTTTTATTAGTTTTTGTTGATTTAGTTAATCTTCAATGAATTTTATGTTTTCTATATCTTTTCAGGTCTTTTAGAGGAAGTCCAAGGCATAGGAGTCAAATAGACAAACTTTGGGAAAAGGAAAAGCAGGGAAAGCTGCTGCATCACAGTACATGGGTCGTGTACAAAGCTAAATAGACTTGTGTAATCCTTTGGCAGGAGAAAATTGAAGAGAGTATGAAGAAGCCATAGTACACAGGTCGTGTAACTAATCCTGTTGAAAGAAAAATGCACCATAACATGCCTTAGGGTGTAAAGTTAGCAATTTTAAAACTTTATAACCCTAGGTTTTATGCAGCATATAAACACTTTATACTATTGCAAAAACACTTAGTTTTAGTCATAAAACATGTTTCTCAATTGCTAAGAAGCCTAATTAGCCATTAGGAAATAAAACCCCTAAATATACAAGTTAGGGTTTATGGAGAAAACTCACCCTTAAAGGCGCAAAATCAAATTCTCACACAAAATCTGGAAAGTGAAGCCACCAAATGTTGGCTCTATAACTTGTCCACACAAGCCTCTTGATCAAGGCAACCTTGATCAACAAAAACTCCTTGAACCTTCCTTATTGAATTCAGTCAAGAATAGAAAGATGGTTAAGAGTAGTTTTTCTAGGTTTTGTCTAATGAAAGTGAAGAGAAACTCTTTCTCAAAGCTTAATTCAAGAGTTTAACACTTGATTTCTCTTGAATTTTAGTAAGGAAGAAAGAAAAGAAACTTGGCTATAGTGGAGAGAGGTGGACGGCAACAAGGAGAAAGAAGATGAGATTTTTCTTTTCTTTTGTCCTTACATTTATTTTCAATTTTCCAAAATTATCTTTTTAGTTTACAAATGTCCAAATCTCATTTAACAATTAAATGAGCTTTCTAATTTCAATTTGTCCACTTGTCAAACTTAGATAATTAAGGAAACTAAAATGACAATTAATTAATATCACATATTAATTAATTTAATATTTCTTCTCTATTTGACCAAGTCAAAGTATCAAAGTTTAACCAAGTTAAACTTATCAAATTTTGACTAAGATTAATTTCCCAAATTAATCAAGATTAATTTTCTTTCTTATGTTTGATTATTCAAGTTTATATTTAAACACTTTAAATATTAACTTGAATACTTCCATAAATAAATTTAGTTTCAAGTCATGCTAGGAACTTTATAATCTAATTGCAAACTAAATTTATTAATTTAATTAATGAATTAAACTATTAAATTATTTAATCAAATTAATTTTGCTTTAATCACAATGTTTTTATGTGTGTAACTTACTAGGTTCATTACTAATTGACAATGAGAATAATATTAACTCTTTAATATTATTAGAACCATTTCAAACTTAAAATGAAATTCTCTTTTCTTTTAAGTTCTAATAAATCATGATTGATGTCTAGCATAATGTGCCATGACTACCAATTAGTTACGAATTATTCCCTTTAATTCATGAATCTTGATCATACATACTATGCACTAAAATCTCTCTGCTACAAAATCCTAATTCCAGCTAGAGTCATGGTTCATGTCAAACTCTTATGCTTAGAATCATTAGTCCTAATTCTTGATTAATAAGACTTTCCAGTCAGAAACTCTTTTTTGACTAAGTCTATTTGTCCTTGCTAGAAACTTGAATTCATGAAGAACAATTAAATGGACATAGGATTTTATCCCTGTTTACTTAAGGTAATGAATCCCATCTTGACTAACATCTATCTCTATATATAACTAGTCGAAGCCAACACATGCCCATATACTCTTACATAGTACAAGCATGAAAGTAGTATCAAACTCAAACCACGTATATACAAGATAATTGTGTTATCTCAGGTTAAGGGATTATATACACTGTTATGATCTAGATGACCTTGTATTGACAAGAGTAAAATCCATGTACAAGTCATCTTATGTCCCTTGTTTAGCCTACTTATATTATAAGTACCTACAATGTTTGTCACATGGCATGAGACTCACCATTCCATCCTATTAGTATCTCATATTAATCTATGGAAATAAATATAAGTGATAATATTTCCGAATAAGTCATGCCCAATTAAGTATCATATATTGTGAACTAAAATTTATAATACTTGAACTAGAATGATCTGTCACTCATATCTTAATAACATAAGAATAGAACATCTAATAAGGTATTAAAGGACATATTCAATTAAATTCAAACCATTCAAATTTAAAAGAAAAGAATATTTGCCACTAATGGGAAATAAATGTTTATAAGATACAATACAATGATATGCTCTAGGGCATTCTATTAACAATCTCCCACTTGCACTAGAGCTATTCGGTACAAAATTTTAGACTCATCTTCTCAAGATATCGATCTAACTGGTTTTGTGTCATGGCCTTGGTGAAGGGATCAGCCAGATTATCAACTGATACTATTTTCTACATGGCTATATCACCTCTCCTAACTATTTTTCTAATAATGTGCTAGCGCCTTTCTATGTGTTTGGATTTCTAATGAGACTGGAGTTCCTTTGTATGAATAACAGCACCATTGTTGTTACAAGATAATGGAATTGGTGACACAATCAAAAGAACCAATTCAAGTTTTATTACGAACTTTTTATCCAAACACCTTCCTTTGCAACATTAGATACAACAATATACTCGGCCTCTACAGTGGACACAAAACTAGAGAAAGACTGTTTATCATCCATGTCTGATTGAAAATTAGAATCTGTAAATCCATCCAGTTGTAAATCACCTACTCCATATATCAAGATTAAATCCGTACTTCTTTTCAAGTACTTAAGGATATTCTTAACAATAATCTATTGTTCCAAACCTGGATTAGATTGAAACAAGGTAGTCAAACTAATGCCATACGAGATATTCGGCCTTGTACACAACATTGCATACATAAGACTTCCAATTGCCAAAGCGTATGGAATCCTTGCCATTTTCTCTCTTTCCTTAGGTGTCTTTGGAGACATTTCTTTGGAAAGGTGGATATTATGCCTAACAGGTAATAATCCCCTCTAGGAATTAAGCATGTTAAAACTCTTTAACACCTTTTCCAATTATAAACTTTGAGACAAACCTATCATTCTTTTTAATCTATCTCTGTAGATACAAATTCTCAGAATATAGATGGCTTCCCCTAAGTCTTTCATAGAGAAAGTATTAGACAACTAAATTTTTACAGTAGTTAGCATACCGACATCATTACCCATCAATAAGATATCATCCACATACAAGACCAAGAAAGTGAGTGCACTCCCACTAATCTTCTTATCACACCTTACTCCTTTGTAAGATATGAAATAATCCCATAGTATACCTAATGAATTACCGAACTCCTACCGATAACCCATTAAATATACTACAAGGGATTTTTAATAAATCGAATTCATTTTTAGGTTTAGTATAGTGATAAAAGAATTATTAAAGTGTCTTCGATTAAAGTGTGTGCCATAAAATTTATTTAGAAAGAAATAAATATTTTTAAAATTTTATGGAAAATCTGCATGGTTACAACTGTAATTTCATAAAAACCAAAATTTACACCTGTTAAAAACAACCTGTAATAAAATGTATAATTCAAACTCATCAATTTAATCATTAATAAATTATTTCCTCAATCAAAATTAAAAAGGAATTTAACCTTTATATTCATTGAAAATAAAGAATTTAATATTACAAATTTTTACATTTGAAGAAAGTCTCAAAGTAATATTACAAGGTGAAAGAGCGGAAGCATGGTGATTTGTTCATTGGAGCATTGAATTACAAAAATTTCTTCTAGGGTTACATGCATCATACTGCATACTTTATATGCCTAATTAATTTTAATGCTCAATTTTATATTAAAACACTTTTAATATGTATTAGGATCTATGTTTGCTATTCAAGATTGTGAATTAATAAATTAATCCATTTAAACCCTAGTTTAAAAGAATAATATGTGCACTAACCTTTTGATGCACTGTAGATATAATTGGTATCTTTGTGAAGCACCTAGGACCCCAAGAGTTGTCCCTCTAGCTTGTTTACACCAAGATCACCAATGGAAGCCCCTAAACCAGCTTCTCAAGCCTTGCCAACCAATTAGAAATTAGGGATTTGCCTTTAGAGAGGTTATAGATGTGTATAGGATACTAGAAACAATTTCTAGCAATTTTCATTCAAAAGAATTTGGGCAATTCTCTTTGAATTGATTAGAGAAGAAGAAGAGGAGAGGAGAGCACTATAGGTGGTGGCGCCAATTGGAGAATAAAAGAATGTGTTTATTTTTTTTCTTTCTTTTCCCTTTTATAATTAGGTCATCACTTAAAACCCTTGCCACATGTTATCACCACATTGCATCTTAATTTTAATTGACTTAATCACATTAAGCCAAATGTGAAAGTTAAACTTAATCTTGACTTTGATCATCTTACATGATTGGAAGACAAATGGCAAGCTTATATGGTGCCATGTGTCACCACCTCATGGTGCCACATGTCACCCTGTGAAATGACCAAATTACCTTGTGTTTTAATTTTGAGTTCTCAACCCAAAATAATTATTTCTCCTCATCTAATCAATTTATACCAAATATAAATTAATTAATTAATCTCTATTAATTAATTTCTCATAATTAAATTCATATTTAAACACTTTAAATATGAATTTAACTTGTACTATGCATCCAATAACCTAGATTTGATTTCAAGCCATGCTAGGGACTTTGCAATCTTATTGCAAACTAAACCTATTTAATTAATCAATTAAACTCTTTAATTAATCAATTAAATCACATTTAACTTGGTGATTACTTGTGTATGTGTGTGACTCACTAGGCTCATCTCTAATTGGCAACGAGATATGATATCAACTCTTTATATCATCAGAACTTTTTCTTACCATAAATGACTTCTCTAAATCATTTTTGGCATCTCATAGACCATGGTTGACACCTAGTATAGCATGCCATAGCTATCCAATCAGTAACAAGGAATACCTTAAATGAACCTACAATCATATGTTACCATGCACTAAAATCTCTCTGTTACAAAATCCCAATTCAAGCTGGAGTCATGGTTTATGTCAAACTCCATTTGCTATGAATATTATGTTCTCTTTTAATTCTAGTTTCTGATTCATTAGATTTTCTTGTCAGAAACTCTTTTCTGATTAAATCTGCTTATCCTGGCCAGAAACTTGAAACATCAAGAATAATTAAATGAACATAGGATTTTATCCTTATTTACTTAGGGTAACAGATTCCATCTTGATCAACACCTACCTCCATATATAACTAGTAGGAGCCAACACATGCCTGTATACCCATACATAGTACAAGTATGATAACAGTATCAAACTCAAACCACCTATATATAAGATAACTGTGTGATCTCAGGTCTAAAGATTATATGCACTGATATGATATATGACAATGCATTGACAAGAGTAAACTCCATGTGCTTGTCATATGCGTCACTGGCTCGGCCTACTTATCATGTATAAGTGCCTATCATGTTTGTTATATGGCATGAGACTCATCATTTCATCTTATTTATATCTCATATAAATACCTTGGGAATAAACATGATAACAATCTTTCTGGATAAGTCATGTCCTTATTGTGAAGTATCCTCGATTGTGAACCAATTTATGATTCTTTATACTAGAAATACTGTCACTCATATTCTTAACAACTTAAGAATAAAACTTTTAACAAAATATCAATGGACTTTTTCTATTACACATAAATACATTATGTAAACAGAAAAGTGAAATTTGTAACACCCCCGTTGTATAGCCTGGTATATTTCACTGTTCCGGTGACCGGTGTCGGTCCGGACAAATAAAGAGATTAGAGTCACACCTAAGACAACTTGAGAAGCCATAAACATAAATAATTAGTAATGTTTAATTAGTTAACTACAAATAAGAAAAACATAACATAAGAGGTTAAACGAGCCGAGAGTCACAGCAATGAGTGACCTCCTCGGGAACGACTGCGAAGTCGTTTTAAACTCAAATTTCGAACCGTAAAAAGTGACGCTGCGGTCCTTAGGACCCTTATGAACACAGTGGAAAAGAGAAAATCATGAAAAAGAACTGTTAAGTCAGTCAAATAATTAGGTCAGGGAGCCGGAAGAAATATTGGATTATTTGCAAACCGGGATGAACCGGCGAGGGGCAATTTGGTCAATTGACCCCGAGAGCTGACTCCTGACCTAACTGTCGAATAAAATCAGAGAAAAGAAAATTTCGGTATCGAGAATTAAATTAAAGAACTAATAGAAAAAAAAAAAAAAAGAGAAAAGGAAAGAGGTTGGAAAAGTCAAAAGTTATGACATCATGCATGATGTCATAACTTAATTTATAAATTGCATTAAATAATTTGGATTTAGGGTCTTCCATAAGCAAAAAAACGTAAAAGGAAAACAAAGGAAAAAATTTAGGTTTTCTTCTTCTTCACCTCTCTCTTTGCCATCCCATTTTCCCCAAAATCCTCCATGAATGGTTCTTCATTTAAGCTTACTTTAAGCTTGAATTTCTTCATCCAATCAACATCACTCCCCTAGAAACTTCATTAGACCTTGCAATCTCAACCTAGGAACAAGAAAGAAAGAGGAAAGGAAGAGAGAAAGTGAAGAATTGGCATTTAAAGTTAAGGTTAGTATGTTAAACTTCTTATTTCTTCACTTAAATGCATGATTAATGGTTGAAATGAACTTAGGATTAAGGAAATGAAATAAAAATATGGGGGAAGGACAAACTAGAATTTCAGCCAGCCATGGATGTGGGAGAGTTTGATGTATTTTGAATGAATTAAATGTGTTAGTAAGCTTGCATGAGAATGGTAGTAAGTTGGAAATGCATAAATGGGAGTAAATGCAACATTTTAGTGTAGTTAGGGTTTGAATATTAGGGTTTGTAAACCAAAAATTTGGAGAAATGCATAAATGATATTTTTGACCAATTGTGGACTGAAAAATGGTCAATAATGACCAAATGAATTGTGTGGGAATGGTGGAAAATTTAGCTAAATTCGTAGGTCAATGCAGCATGACCAAACCTACTTTGAAGAACCAAAACTCAAATTTTACAAGCCTAATGGATATGCCACCAATTGGAGATGAAAATAGACATAAAAGAGCACAATTTTCATTAAGGAACCATTGCCAAAAACTGACCAAAACTTGGTGAAACAATTGACCAAAGTGAGTTGATAGCAGGCTGCCACTGCACTAAACTGACCAAATGAACAGTAACTGTTCATTTGGTCATAACTCGAGCTAGGTAGGTCAAATTGACCTGAAATTTTACCAGCAATTAGATATGATATAGACCTAAAACGTTCATGAAGAACACCAACCCAAATTAGGCCATTAACTCATTCAAATCATTGAGCAAAATTAAAATTTCTGTACTGAAATTCTGCAGATTTTTAGTTGAGCAGCAAAGTTTGGATAGCTATAACTCTCTCTAGAAAACTCGGATTTAGGCGATTCTTGAACCGATGGAAACCTAAGACATAGTACAACATTTCATATGAAGAAAGTGAGACCAAATTATGAACTTAACTTGATCAAATAATTGACCAAAGTTGGACCAAAAACCTGCCAGCACCTAAATTGCGGTATGAACGATTGCACGTGAACAGTAAACTTATTTTGGCCATAACTTGAGCTACAAAACTCCGATTGAGGTGATCCAAAAATGAGAATACACTTAAGACAATAAGGAACATTTTATATGAAGGAAGTTTTGTCAAATTCCAACAATAGATCGACCAATGGAATAGTGCAACTTTGGAAAACCAAAACCGAAAATTGGCAATTTTGCCAAAATGACCTAAGCTTTAAACAAATGACCAAAACCAACAAGTTTGGTGACCAAAATGTGGTATGTGCGTGAAGTTGGAGTTCCCATACCTATTAAGCCTTAGAAAGTCAATAATTTGACTTGAATAGTGCAGTGAATAGTAACCCAAAACACAAAATTTCGAGAACGTCGAATTTAACACGTTAGAGTTAGGTAAATGTGAAGCTAAGTTTATTTTGAATTTATTTTAAGTTCTAGTACTGAAACATTGTAAAATTGTGTGTTTCAGTTGAAAAGAATATCGGGAAGGAACCCGAGGAACCGAGTCGAGGCTAAAGGACGACTCGTTTGAGGTTTGTGCACAATATTACTATGCTTTAAAAAAATTCATTGATTAAATGAATGAAATATGCATTTTATTGTTGCTTTGAATTGTTGAAAGTATTGTGACCTTACTTATGATGTTTTGATTCAAATTGTGAAATTTATTGTTTATATTTGAAATGACAATGTTTAGCAAATTGTTAAGATAAGTTTTAAAACCACAGTATCATGACCATATGTTTGAACACCTCACTAGCACGACTTGTGGGGGTAATTAGTTTCGAATTTTGATTCCTTCTCCGAGAAGTGTTGAGGTGTGCCAGTAGAAGAGGATGTGAATGGATATCCATATATTTGAGCTAGCTAACCTTGTGACATGATTTCTCTTTAGCCTCTGGCTATCGAGATTCATGTGATTTCTCTTAGCCTCTGGCTATTGAGATTCTATTTGTTTCGAATGGCATGATTTAACTGTGGGTTTTATGAAATGTGTTTTGATACTTTGAAACAAACTTGGTTTACATGTAAAATCTTACAATGCATGATTGTATTTAATTTTCATGTTTAGTCAAATTTTTGAATGAATGTGCTTTAAGTTTTGCATAAAGATTATTTTAGTATATTGTGTACCACTGAGTCTTAGTACTCGTGATAGCTTTATTGCCGCAGATACAGAATTAGAGGAGCAGATCGAAATACGAGGTGTGTGAAGTCATCACTTGAAGTCTTCGGTATAATTTATACCCTAATCAGAATATTTCTTTTGATGTATATATTGCACATAAATGTATGGACATGTACATGGGTCTTGAGCAGCTTGTACAAAGTTTGTATAAAAGTTGTAATAAATTTTAGTTTGGACTTCCTGAATGTAAATTTGAGTATGATGAATATATAAATTGTTTATCTTGAATGGAATATGAATAAATGATATTGATGGACAGTATTTTGAAGAAATTATTGAACTTGTGAATTTGAGAAATTGTTTGAGATTGAGTTTGAAATTGAAGTAGTGGTTGAGAAAAACTTTTAGAAGTGCTTTTTACAGGTATTCGAAGAACGGTTTTCTCAAAATACAGAGGAAACTCTGTCAAAATTTTTATAAAATTTGCGAAAAACTAAAATGGCCAAAAATATTAATTAGTTTTAATTTCAACTAAATGTTTTAAATACTTATTTGAAATGCTCACCACTTGTCAAAGATAAGAAAATTGTTTTAAAATCCCTTGTAGGGTACTTAATGAGTTATCGGTAGGTGAAGTTCGGTAGTTCATTAGGTATTCTACGGGATCATGTTATGCCTTACAGAGGGGTAAGGTGTGATAAAATTGCCTTTTATTAATAAAATATGTATAAGATACATACTAAATGATATGCTCTAGGGCATACTACTAACAATCTCCCACTAGCACGAAAGCCATTCATTACAATACCTTAGACCCATCTTCTCAAGATGTCAGTCTAATTGAGCTTGTGACATAGGCTTAGTGAATGGATCAGGTGGATTTAGCTGATGCTATTTTCTGCATGGTTACATCACCTCGCCTAACTATCTCTCTAATAATGTGGTAGCACCTTTCTATGTGTTTGGATTTTTGGTGAGACTGGGGTTCCTTAGCCTGTATGACTGCTCCATTGTTGTCACAGTGGAGTGGAACTGCTAAGGAATAGATGGAAATTTGCTATGAATATTATGTTCTCACTAGGCTAAGGAACCCCAATCTCACCAGAAATCCAAAGACATCGAAAGGTGCTACCACATTATCAGAGAGATAGTTGGGTGAGGCGATGTAGCCATGCAGAAAATAACATCAGCTGAAAATCCAACTGATCCATTCACTAAGCCTACATCACAAGCTCAGTTAGATCGACATCTTGAGAAGATGAGTCTAAGGTATTGTAATGAATCGCTCTAGTGCTAGTGGGAGATTGTTAGTCGTATGCCTTAGAGCATATCATTTAGTATGTATCTTGTACATGTTTTGTTAATAAAAAGTCAATTTTACTTTTCCGTTTACATAATATATTTATGTGTAATAGAAAAGGTCCATTGATATTTTTTTAGAAATTCTATTCTTAAGTTATTAAGAATATGAGTGATAGTATTTCTAGCACAAAGTATCATAAATTGGTTCACAATTAAGGATACTTCACAATAAGGACATGACTTATCCAGAATGATTGTAATCATGTTTGTTCCCAAGTTATTTATATGAGATGTAAATAAGATAAAATGGTGAGTCCCATGCTATATAACAAACATGATAGGCACTTATGCATGATAAGTAGGCCGAACCAGTGACATTTATGACAATCACGTGGAGTTTACTCTTGTCAATGCATTGTCATAAATCATATCAGTGCATATAATCTTTAAACCTGAGATAATACAGTTATCTTGTATATAGGAGGTTTGAGTTTGATACTACTTTCATACTTGTACTGTGTATGGGTATATGGGCATGTGTTGGCTCCTACCAGTTATATATGGAGATAGGTGTTGATCAAGATGGAATATGTTACCCTAAGTAAGTAGGGATAAAATCCTATGTTCATTTAATTGTTCTTGATGTTTCAATTCCTAGCCAGGACAGACAGATTTAATCAAAAAAGAGTTTCTGATGAAAAAATTTTTTTAATCAAGAACTGGAATTAAAAGAGAACATAATATTCATAGCAAATGGAGTTTGACATAAATCATGACACCAGCTTGAATTGAGATTTTGCAACAGAGAGATTCTAGTGCATGGTAACATATGATTATAGGTTCATTTAAGGTATTTCTTATTACTGATTGGGTGGCCATTACATGCTATGCTAGGTGTTAATCATGGTCTATGAGGTGCCTAAAATGATTTAGAGAAAATCATTTATGATAAGAAAAAGTTCTGATGATATTAAGAGTTGATATCATATCTCATTGCCAATTAGTGATAAGCCTAGTGAGTCACAGACATACACAAGTAATCACCATGTTAAATGTGATTTAATTAATTATTTAAAGAGTTTAATTGATTAATTAAATAGGTTTGGTTTGCAATTAGGTTGCAAAGTCTCTAGCATGGCTTAAAACCGAATCTAGGTTATTGGATGTATGATATAAGTTAAATTTATATTTAAAGTGTTTAAATATGAATTTAATTATGAGAAATTAATTAATAGAGATTAATTAATTTATATTTGATATAAATTGATTAGAAGAGGAGAAATAATTATTTTGAGTTGAAAACTCAAAATTACAACACAAGGGTAATTTGGTCATTTCACAGGGTGACATGTGGCACCATGAGATGGTGACACATGGCATCATGGTTTGTCATTTGTCTTCCTATCAAGATTAAGTCTAGCTTTGACACTCGGCTTAATATGATTAGGTCAATTAAAATTAAGAAGCAATCAGGTGATGACATATGGCAAGGGTTTTAAGTGATGACCTAATTATAAAAGAGAAAGAATGAAAAATAAAACATAACATTCTGATTTTCTCTCAAGTGTGCCACCACCTCGTATTCTCTCAACAATTCGAAGAGAATCATCCGTGTTTCTTTGAATTAAAATCACTAGAAATTGTTTCTAGTACCCTATACACATTTACAACCTCTCTAAAGGAAAATCCCTAATTTTTAATTAGTTAGAAAGGCTTAAGAAGTTGGTTTAGGGGCTGCCCATTGGTGATCTTGGTGTGGACAAACTAAAGGGAAAACATTTGGGGTCCTAGGTGCTTCACAAAGGTACCAATCACATCTACAGTGCATCAAAAGGTTAGTACACATATTCTTGTATCAATCTAGGGTTTTAAAGAATTAATTTGTTAATTCTAAAATCTTAAATGGCAAATGTAGATCCTAATACATATTAAAAGTGTTTTAATATGCAATTGAACATTGAAATCAATTAGGTACATATTGAATCTTGCATGATGCATGAGACCCTAGAAGAAAATTTTTGAATTCAATGTTCTAATCTAATAATTTTCATGCTTCCGCTCTTTCAATTGTTGGTCCAACCAGTAATGAATCAATCAACTTTTGATCAAGTCACACAATTAAATCAGATATTAAACAATCTAAATGGCAAATATAGTGGCTTTGATATCAATTGAAGGAGTGAAAGAATGGTGATTTGTTCATTGAAGCATTGAATTACAAAAATTTCTTCTAGGGTTACATGCATCATACCACATACTTTATGTGTCTAATTAATTTCAATGCTCAATTGCATATTAAAACACTTTTAATATGTATTAGGATCTATGTTTGCCATTCAAGATTGTGAATTAACAAATTAATCCATTTAAACCCTAGTTTAAAAGAATAATATATGCACTAACCTTTTGATGTACTGTAGATGTAATTGGTACCTTTGTGAAGCACCTATGTAACATCCTCCCTATACATAGTCTGTACGTTCAATTACTCCGGTGACCTAATGTATGTCCGGAAAAGTCAGGATGTTTAGAACTACACTTCGGTGATAGTGAATAGACATATAATGATGAAATAAACAAAAAAGAAAATACAAGAAGAATTAAAGAAAAATAAAAGAGAGAAAATGAAACTAAGTTAAATTAGTCTACACCATAGCGATGGGTGACCGCACTGGGAAGTTATGACAAAGGTAATTGCCAACCCCAGGACCATGGGGAACCCTCGAAATTAAATTTCGAGACATAATCAAAGGT
Organism: Hevea brasiliensis; assembly: GCF_030052815.1. Lineage (NCBI taxonomy): Eukaryota > Viridiplantae > Streptophyta > Magnoliopsida > Malpighiales > Euphorbiaceae > Hevea > Hevea brasiliensis. The sequence continues at coordinate 22,653,679 of NC_079502.1, read as the reverse complement.
TTATTGAAATGTAATTGACACTAGAAATTGTTAGTAGTATGCCCTAGAGCATATCATTTAGTATGTATCTTGTACATGTTTTTATTAATAAAAGGCATTTTCACTTTTTCGTTTACATAATACATTTATTTGTAATAGAAAAAGTCCATTCATATTTTGTTAGAAATTCTTTTGTTAAGTTGTTAAGAATATAAGTGATAGTATTTCTAGCACAAAGTATCATAAATAGGTTCACAATCGAGGATACTTCACAATAAGGACATGACTTATCCTGAAAGATTGTAATCATGTTTGTTCCCAAGTTATTTATATGAGATGTAAACAAGATGGAATGGTGAGTCTCATGCCATATAACAAACATAATAGGTACTTATACATGATAAGTAGGTCGAACCAGTGACATTTATGACAAACACATGGAGTTTACTCTTGTTAATGTATTGTCATAAATCATATTAGTGCACATAATCTTTAGACCTGAGATAGCACAGTTATCTTGTACATAGGTGGTTTGAGTTTGATACTGCTTTCATACTTGTACTGTGTATGGGTATATGAGCATGTGTTGGCTCCTACTAGTTATATATGGAGGTAGGTGTTGATCAAGATGGAGTTTTTTCCTCTAAGTAAATAGGGATAAAATTCTATGTTCATTTAATTGTTCTTGATGTTTCAAGTTCCTGGCCAGAACAGATAGATTTATTCAAAAAATAGTGTCTGATGAGAAAATCTTTTTAAATCAGGAATTGGAATTAAAAGAGAACATAATATTCATAGCAAATGGGGTTTGACATATACCATGACTCTAGCTTGAGTTGGGATTTTTTAACAGAGAGATTCTAGTGCATGGTAACATATGATTATAGGTTCATTTAAGGTAAAGCTTATTACTAATTGGGTGGCCATGGCATGCTATGCTAGGTGTTAACCATGGTCTATGAGGTGCATAAAATGATTTAGAGAAATCATTTATGGTAAGAAAGAGTTCTGATGATATTAAGAGTTGATATCATGTCTTATTGCTAATTAGTGATGAGCTTAATAAGTCACACACATACACAAGTAATCACCAAATTAAATATGATTTAATTAATTAATTAAAGAGTTTAATTGATTAATTAAACAGATTTGGTTTGCAATTAGATTGCAAAGTCCCTAGCATTATTTGAAACCAAATCTAGGTTATTGGATGTATAGTATAAGTTAAATTTATATTTATAGTGTTTAAATATGAATTTAATTAATAAGAAATTAATTAATAGATATTAATTAATTAATTAATTAATATTTGATATAAATTGATTAGAAGAAGAGAAATAATTATTTTGGGTTGAGAACTCAAAATTAAGACACAGGGGTATTTTGGTCATTTCATAGGGTGACATGTGGCACCATGAGATAGTGACACATGGCACTACACATAAGCTTGCCATATGTCTTTTAATCATGTAATCATTAAAGTCAAGATTAAATATAGGTTTAACTCTTGGCACAATGTGATTGGGTTAATTAAACATAAAGCTAATTAGAATGTGACATGTGGCAAGGGTTTTAAGTGGTGACCTAGCTATATAAGGGAAAGGATGAAAAGAAAAATACCTAGCTGCTATTTGTTTCATTGGTGCCACCCCAAAGCACCTCTCCCTTTCATCTTCTTCATCTCTCATCAATTCAAAGAGATTTCCCAACAATCTCTTAAATTAAAAATAATAGAAGTAGTTTCTTGTGTCCTGTTTACATCTGTAATCTCTCAAAAGGCAAAAGCTAATTTTCTAATTGATTAGAAAAGCTTTAGAAGCTGTTCAAGGGGCTTCCATCGGTGATCTTGGTGTGGAGAAGCAAGAGGGACAACATCTGGTGTCCTAGGTGCATCCCAAAGGTGCCAAACACACTGTAGTGCATCAAACAGGTTAGTGCACTTATTCTTGATCTAATCTAGGGTTCTAATGAGTTAATCTGTTAATTCTAAAATCTTAAATGGCAAATGTTGATCCAAAAATATATTAAAAGAGTTTTAATATGTTGTTTATCATTGAACTCAAATAGATAAAAATAAATATTGGATAATGCATGTGACCCTAGAAGAAAAATTTTGAATTTCAATGATCTAAACTTGGGTTTTTCATGCTTCCGCTCCTTCAGTTGGTATCAGAGCCACTATATTTGCCATTTAGATTCTTGATTATATGATTTAATTGTGTGGTTTGATCATGAGATGATAGATCCATTGCTGGTTGCAATGATAAAGGTGGCGGCTTGATGAAGACTCCATATGTGCGCATGGTTTGAGCACTTCTTATGGTGCGCATTGTTTGGGCAATGTTTGTGCAATTGTTGTATGATCTAATGCTCATAATTATTTCTATTTTATGTCTAATTAAATTGTTTAATTAGAGTTTTAAATCACACAATTAAATTTTGATTCAAATCAGAATTTTAAAAGTTGTTTGAATGTTATTTAAATCTGAATTTTTAAAGTTGTTTGAATGTGATTCAAATCTAAATTTTAAAAGTTTAAATATGACTTACATCTGAATTTTTAAAGTTGTTTGAATATGATTCAAATCTGAATTTTTAAATTTGTTTGAATCATATTCAAATCTAGATTTTTAAGTTAAATATGAGATATTCAATTTAATTTAAGTATGTATGTTTTATTTAATTATTAAATAGTAATATGCATGATGGATGATCATGGACTAAAAGACCAATGTAATTGGATTTATTTCTTTTATGTTTCTTTGGGTTGTAAATTAATTAATTTATTTTAATTTATTTTGGGCATGTGTTATTAAGGTTGTAATAATTTTTGGGTTGTAATTTCATTCATTTAGTTCTTGTAAATTCGCCTTGGTATGCCAAGGATTACTATGTAATTGGATTGCAAGAAGAACAAGGAGGTTAAGAGCATTGGTGGGACCAGTGGGAGGAATTCAATATCAAGAGTTGATTATGTACTCTTTCAGTAACTCTTGTAATATGAATGAATTAAATGCACCTAGGAATGCCCTGATTCAATTCTTAGTGGCTCAAAATTAAATCCCTTAGAAAGTCCATGATCATACCATATTTACTGTTTTATCCATGAATGTATGAGATGTATGGGAATGTATGCAAGTATATGATATATGCATGCTCAATGGATAATATGCAAAGTCTCACCTTAATAGTAATTAGGACGACCATAAAATCTTCTAAACAAATGATTAAGTTGGAAATGGTATAATTAAAGTAATTATAACATGGGCCCTCCATTGAGGCATTTATTTTAAGAAATTTTAAATACTTGCATAAGATGCAATTAATTTAAGGGATTTTCTTAATAATATTGTTAAGCATGAGATGTTGTAAATATGTAAATGGTTTGGTGGCCAATATTGGATGGACCTGAGGACATTAAAATTATTTGCATAATTACTTGCTCAATGGGATCAACTTAACTAATGCAAGATAAGTCAATAATGGATGTACTTGAGATTTTGAGCATTAGGGGCTAGGTAAAGGATTGAACCTCACATGAGATGTGATGGGCAAGGAGTTGCTCACTTATAGTTTATTGTAATTCCAATAACGGATGTACCTGAGGATGATCAATATAATTGTAAGAATTCAATCACCCACTAGAGATCCATCCAACTAGGATTTTCGTTTTCTACTTTGGAAGTGTAGGATTCGCTAAGTTAGTGGGAGGACCAATTTGATTAAAAGACTGTAATCATTTTGGTTAATTACATGATACATTTACTAACAAATATGGTTATTTTCTGCAGTTAATGTTCTGATAATAATGAGCACAGAACAACCACCACCATCCAATATTCTTGCAAGCATACTTGATCGTAATAGGTTGACAGGACCTAATCTATCTGATTAGTTAAGAAATTTGAAACTTGTTCTGAATCTTGAAGATATAGGATATGCTCTAGACTCAAATGTTCTTGGTCCCTTACCTCTAGAGGCCACTCAAGAGGAACATGAAACTTTGGACAAGTGGAAGGAGTATGATATGAGAGCTAAGTGTTATATGCTTGCTTCCATAAGAAATGAGTTACAGAAGTAGCATAAGAACATGGAGAGTACGAGTGAGATCCTTCTTCACCTATAAGAGTTGTATGGTGAGTACAGTAGGAATGCTAGGTATGAGATATCTAGACAGCTATTCCGCGTGAGGATGTCTAAGGGACAGAATGTTGGGGATTATGTCCACAAGATGATTCGGCTGATTGAGCAGCTGGAGCATCTTGACTTTAACATGGATTTCCAATTGCAGACCGATTTGATCCTTCAGTCCCTTCCTGAGTCATTTGGGAATTTTGTGAAAAATTTCCATATGACTAAGCAGAAATGCATGTTGGCTAGTTTGTTCAACATGTTGGTTATTGCCCAAAAGAATATGCCAGGCAATAAAGGAAAACAGGTAGCTTTGATTGCATCTTCTTCTGCTGGAAAGTCCAACAAGAAGAAGGGCAATAAGAAAAAGAAACCTCAGATTCCTAATCCTTCCAAGAAGATAAGATAAACAGATAGGGAAGACCAAAGCTAACAAAGGAAAAAGGAAAGTGTTTCCACTGCTATAATGATGGGCACAGAAATAGGAACTGCCCAGAGTATAGCCAATAATAGAAGCTTGCACTAACGAGATATTAGACTCCGGGTTGGCAAAAGCTCAATTGTTGAAGCTTTAGCCATAGGATCTAAATCAGTATACATGTATAGACATGTTTTGCATTTAAACAAGGTTTTGTATATACCTGATACCTTTTAAGAACATCATTTCTATATCTAGTTTGACTAGAGATGGTTATGAATTTCAGTTCATAAATGATGTTTGCAATATTTATTTTGGAAATAAATATGTTGGTTCTGGTTATATGTATGATGGACTTTATTATCTAGATAATAATATTAAATACAAATCTAATGTAAGTAATCTAAAAGAATGCAATGCCATGATGAAAATCAACTCAAGTTCAAAATATATTTGGCACCTAAGGTTAGGTCATGTTGTAGAAGATAGGATTGCAAAGCTGGGGAAACTGAGGATTTTATCCTCATTGGGTTTTGGACCTACTCCAACTTATGAATTCTGCCTTCAGGGCCAAATGACTAAATCATCCTTTATTGGACAAGGACTAACAGCTGAAAATATTTTGGAGCTAATACATAGTGATGTATGTGGTCCATTTAAAGAAATGGCTAGAGGAGGTTTTCATTATTTTATTACCTTTACTGATGATAAATCAAGGTTTGGGTATTTGTATTTGATGAAATACAAACATGAATCCTTTGAAAAGTTCAAAGAATTTAAATCTGAAGTAGAAAATCAAATAGGAAAAAGTATTAAAGCTCTTTGATCAGATCGGGAAGGTGAATACTTGACTACTGAATTTGATGAATACTTAAGAGAGCATGGCATTGTTTCCCAGCTGACTTCTCCAGGAACACCATAGCTGAATGGTGTATCTAAAAGGAGAAATCATACCCTATTGGATATGGTACGTAGTATGATGAGCTATACTAATATGCCAATCTCCTTTTAGGGATTTGCATTAGAATCAACTTTGTATATTCTAAATAGGATTCCAACAAAATCAGTATCTTCCACACCTTATGAGATATGGCATGGAAGAAAATCAAGTCTTAAGCATGTTAAGATTTGGGGTTGTCCAGCTTATATCAAAAAGCTAAACACTAATAAATTAGAAACTAGATCAGAAAAGGATCGATTTGTTGGATATCCAAAAGATAGTTTTGGATATTATTTTTATTTGCCCACATCACAAAAGGTTGTGATAAGTAGAGTTGTCACATTTCTTGTGCAACAGTTTATTCAAGAAGGAGGCAAAGGAAGGCAAATAGAGTTGGAATTGGAGAATTCTGACCAACAAACAGATCAGATGGATATAGATCCACCTAGTTAACCTACACCTATTGATGAAACTTCTATAACTATTCCTCGTAGAACAACCGGGGTATCTCACCCACCAGTGAGATATGGTTTCCTTCATGAAGAAGAACAAGAGTTGTCTACTCATGAAGAAGTAGATCATGGAGATGATCCACTTACCTATGAAGAAGCTATATCAGATATAAACTCTTCAAAATGGATTGATGCTATGAAATCCGAGATTGATTCCATGTATAAGAATCAAGTTTGGGATCTTGTTGACCCACCTGAAGGTATTGTACGTATAGGGAACAAATGGGTTTTCAAGAAGAAAATTGGTTCTGATGAAAAGGTAGAGACCTATAAGGCAAGGCTAGTAGCAAAAGGGTTTCGCCAAAGGCAGGGAATCGACTATGAGGAGACTTTCTCGCCTATTGCCATTTAAATCAATTAGGATTCTATTAGCAATAGCTGCATACTATGATTATGAGATTTGGCAGATGGATGTCAAAATAGCTTTTCTCAATGGATACATTGAAGAAAACATTTTCATGGAACAACCTAGGGGTTTTGAATCCCAAGTTGGTTCCAAAGTGCACAAGCTAAAGTGATCCATTTATGGGTTAAAACAAGTTTCGAGGAGTTGGAACATCCATTTTGATGAAGCCATTAAGTCATTTGATTTTATCAAAAATGAGGATGAGCCATGTATATATAAGAAGGTTAGTGATAGTCTTGTCACTTTTCTTATCTTATATGTGGATAATATTCTGTTGATAGGTAATGACACAGGTATGTTGACAACTATAAAGGTATAGTTGTCATATACATTCTCCCTGAAAGACTTAGGGAAGGCAACCTATATTCTTAGTATTCGCATATATAGAGATAGAGCGAAAAGAATAATTGGTTTATCCCAAAGTCTATACTTGGAAAGGGTGTTAAAGAGGTTTAACATGCTTGTTTCCAAGAAAGGATTGTTACCAATGAGACATGGTATCCACCTTTCTAAAGAGATGTCTCCAAAGACACTTGAAGAAAGAGATAAAATGGCCAGGATTCCATATGCTTCAGCTATTAGAAGTTTGAAGTATGCAATGCTGTGTACTAGGCCGGATATCACATATGCTGTTAGTTTGACTAGCAGGTACCAATCCAATCCAGGTTTGGAACACTGGATAGCTGTCAAGAATATCCTTAAGTACTTGAGAAGAACTAAGGATTTATTCTTAATATATAGGGGTGGTGACTTGCAATTGGATGATCATCCTGATTCTGATTTCCAATCAGATATCAATGATAGAAAGTCTACCTCTAGGTATGTATTCATTTATAATGGAAGTGTAGTCAGTTAGAACAGTTCCAAACAGGGTATGACTGCAGATTTCACTATCGAGGCTGAGTATTTTGCTGCATCAGATGCTGTAAAAGAAGCTGTTTGGGTATAAGGAACCTCGGTCTCACTAGAAATCTAAACACATAGAAAGGCGCTATCACATTATCAGAGAGATAGTTGGGCAAGGCGATATAGCCTTGCAAAAAATTACATCAGCTGAAAAATCCAGCTGATCTATTCACTAAGCCTTTGTCACATGTTAGTAGTATGCCCTAGAGCATATCATTTAGTATGTATCTTGTACATATTTTATTAATAAAAGGCATTTTCACTTTTCCGTTTACATAAGATATTTATGTGTAATAGAAAAGGTCCATTGATATTTTTTTTAAAAATTCTGTTCTTAAGTTGTTAAGAATATGTGTGACAGTATTTCTAGGACAAAGTATCATAAATAGGTTCACAATCGAGGATACTTCATAATAAGGACATAACTTATCCAGAAAGATTGTATTCATGTTTGTTCCCAAGTTATTTACATGAGATAATAAGATGGAATGGTGAGTCTCATGCCATATAACAAACATGATAGGCACTTATACATGATAAGTAGGCCGAACCAGTGACACTTATGACAAGCACATGGAGTTTACTCTTCTCAATGTTTTGTCATAAATCATATCAGTGCATATAATCTTTAGACCTGAGATAGCACAGTCATCTTGTATATAGGTAGTTTGAGTTTGATACTGCTTTCATACTTGTACTATTTATGGGTATATAGGCATGTGTTGGCTCCTACTAGTTATATATGGAGGTAGGTGCTGATCAAGATGGAATCTGTTCCTCTAAGTAAATAGAGATAAAATCCTATGTTCATTTAATTGTTCTTGATGTTTCAAGTTCCTGGCCAGGACAGATAGATTTATTCAGAAAAGAGTTTATGATGATAAAATCTTTTTATTCAAGAACTGGAATTAAAAGAGAATATAATATTCATAGCAAATGGAGTTTGACATAAATCATGACTCCAGCTTGAGTTGGGATTTTGTAACAGAGAGATTCTAGTGCATGGTAACATATGATTATAGGTTCATTTAAGATAAACCTTATTACTAATTGGGTGGCTATGGCATGCTATGCTAGGTGTTAACCATGGTCTATGAGGTGCATAAAATGATTTAGACAAATCATTTATGGTAAGAAAGAGTTCTGATGATATTAAGAGTTGATATCATGTCTCATTGCCAATTAGTAATGAGCCCAATAAGTCACACACATACACAAGTTATCACCTAATTAAATATGATTTAATTAATTAATTAACGAGTTTAATTGATTAATTAAATAGGTTTGATTTGCAATTAGATTGCAAAGTCCCTAGCATGACTTGAAACCAAATATAGATTATTGGATGTGTAGTATAAGTTAAATTTATATTTAAAGTGTTTAAATATGAATTTAATTAATGAGAAATTAATTAATAGATATTAATTAATTAATTTATATTTGATATAAGTTGATTAGAAGAAGAGAAATAATTATTTTGGGTTGAGAACTAAAAATTAAGACACAGGGGCATTTTGGTCATTTCACAGTGTGACACGTGGCACCATGAGATGGTGACACATGGGATTACACATAAGCTTGCTAAATATTTTTAATCATGTAAGATGATTAATATTAAGATTAAATATAGGTTTGACACTTGGCACAATGTAATTGGGTCACTTAAACTTAAAGCTAATCAAAGGGTGACATATGGTAAGGGTTTAATGTGTTAACCTAGCTATATAATTATTGTTATGAAAAAAGAAAAGCAACCAGCAGCCACTCCTTCTTTGTCACGCCATTTTGAGGCTCTCCATCTATTCTTCTTCATCTCTCATCAATTCAAAGAGATTAGTCATCAATCTCTTAAATTAAGAACACTAGAAATTGTTTCTAGTGTCCTGTTTACATCTTTAATCTCTTAAAAGGCAGAACTTGAATTTCTAATTAATAGAAAAAGCTTTAGAAGCTGTTCAAGGGCTGCCATAGGTGTTCTTGGTGTGGACAAGCTAGAGGGATAACATCTGGTGTCCTGAAGACGAATCTCAAAGGCACAGACACCCTGCAGTGCACCAAGAGGTTAGTGTAATCGTTCTTGATTTAATCTAGGGTTCTAAAATTAATCTGATTAATTTTAAAATCTTAAATGGCAAATACAGATCCAAAAACATATTAAAAGAGTTTTAATATGTTGTTTATCATTGAAATCAAATAGATAAAAATAAATCTTGCATGATGCATGTGACCCTAGGTGAAAATTTTTGAATTCAATGGTATAAACTTGTGTTTTTCACGCTTCCGTTCCTTCATCACAAGCACAGTTAGACCAATATCTTGAGAAGATGGGTCTAAGGTATTGTAATGAATGGCTCTAGTGCTACTGGGAGATTATTAGTAGTATGCCCTAGAGCATATCATTTAGTATGTATCTTGTACGTGTTTTTATTAATAAAATGCATATTCACTTTTCCGTTTACATAATATATTTTTGTGTAATAGAAAAGCTCTATTGATATTTTGTTAGAAATTCTATTTTTAAGTTGTTAAGAATATGAGTGACAGTATTTCTAGCACTAAATATCATAAATAGGTTCACAATCGAGGATACTTCACAATAAGGACATGACTTATCCAGAAAGATTGTAATCATGTTTGTTCCCAAGTTACTTATATGAGATGTAAATAAAATGGAATGGTGAGTCTCATGCCATATAACAAACATGATAGGCACTTATACATGATAAGTGTCACACCCTACGCCTCCGTAAGATGTAACATGATCCCGTAGTATACCTAATGAATTGCCAAACTTCGTTTACTGATAACCCATTAAATATACTACAAGGGATTTTAAACCTTTTCTTAATTCTTTTTACAGTGGTGAGCACTTTTGACAGGTGTTAACAACTTTTTTAATCGAAGCTAAATTACATATTAGGTCTTAAATAGCCACAAATTTTATAAAAATTTTGGCAGAGTGCCGTCTGTATTTGGAGCAAAACTGTTCTTCAAAAACCTGTAGAAAACACTTCCAATATATTTGTTTTAGTCTCAAACTCTAATATGGCTCAACACAAATCAATTTTCTCAAACATAAGTTAAACTCAATTCAACATCACTTTCAGTAGTTTCAAAAATAGAATGCAAAATGACTAAGTATTTCAAAGCTGAGATAAGAAAATTATATTACAACATTTTTATAGGCCAAAATAATTTATAACTTTAGTTTACAACTGCTTAAGACCAAGTACAATATATACATACAGTGCACATACATTACAATAATATTTACAAGGAAGTGCTATACTCAATATACCCGGCAAAATCCCAAAAGTATAGCACAAGAGCCTACTCTGCTGCTTTATCTGTCTGTCTTCCTGCGATAGCAATGAAAGAGCTATCGCTGAGTAAAATTTACTCAGTGGTGTACAATAACAATTTAAAATGGGGTATATAAAACATTTATCAACAATTCACAATTCAAATGATTCACAATTTCGTGTCACAATTTTCAAATCTCATATAACACAAATTTGATCAAATAATTGAATAACACAGTATTGCCAATCAATAACACAACTTAGGTCATGACACAAACTTTTTCAAATATGCCGTGTTGTACACCACGATAAGGTAAACTCACCCCACTAATCGAAATCAATGAGGGAGGTGGCTAGCTAGCTAATGCGAACTCATCCATACTCACCTTAGACTAGCAAGTCAAAGAGGGAGGAATATAGTCATACTCACCCCATAAATGGAGGAATATAGTGTACCTATCAGAGCACTTGCAGGCGTTACGTATCACCGTCCCTGCAAGCTCCTGGGCGGACAGTCACGCTTTGCCATAGTTCACGCGTGAGAGTTCCCAGAAATCGTAGGCATTATGTATCGCCGTCCCTACTTTTCTCTAATACCACTAAAAACATTTTATCTTAAAATTTTGATTTACAAAGTAGACAACACAATAATTTTCAAATAAAATTCTCAAAGCCAAAACAATAAAAAATTATTAATAACTCATTTCTCCAAATAAAGTTTCTAGTAAAAGCAGTAAATATAAAAAGTATTGTGCACAGACCTAGTTTGAGTCGCCTCTAGGCCTTGACTCAATGTTCCTTATGCTTTTCAATATCATTTTCAACCGAAATACATAATTTGAAGTATTTCAGTACTCATTTAAACTGTCTCTAACAATAAGGTTCAATATTTAATTTATTTAATTCTATTGTTTTCCTTAGTCAATCTATAATGATGACCTTTGATGCACTCTAGGTGAATTAGGTTTAATGTTACCAATATGTCACATTTGCATTTCAATATGCTACCAATATAGTGCAATTTACCTTTTTTACAAGTTGGCATTCATTGCCAAATTATTTCAAGCATCATTGTATGTAAATGTCAAGTTCTCAATTTTTGTGTGCTAGATTGGTCTAGCTTAAAGTCCTATTTCTCTTTGTTTTTAGCTTCTGGTCAAAGAAGAAAAATTGTAGCTCTACGTCTTATTGCACTCAGGGCAAAATTTCAGGTTATTCTGAGTTGTATAAACCAAGATATGGTCAATTTACTAAATCTGGACAGATTGCACTAAAATAGCAGCTTTAGGTCATTTTTAGGTCATTTCTGGTTCTGGCAGTTTTTATACCCAAACTTGTGCAAGCCTTTTGACTTGCTTATGGTCATTTTTGGGTTTTGGTGTCTTCATAAGAGTTGTAGCTCTGTGTCTAATCTATTCATGGTAAAACTTTCAGGTCATTTGGACCAGTTTTGAGTGAGTTGTGGCCAAAACACTAACTGCTGCCCAAATGGTCAATTTTCAGGCTTTCAAGTCACTAATCCGGATTTGGTCATTTTTAAGGCCAGTTTCTAGGCAGAATTTTGGCAACATTTCTATATGAAAGTTGGCCTATTTGGTGTCTAGTTTAACCCCTCAGTGGCTTCATACCAATTGGGTTCACAATTTTGCACTTATAACATAATTTATATACTGCCAATAACACACAACCTGCACAAGACAATTATACTTCTAATTTGACATTCCTTCTCTTCCTCATGACTTCATTATTCATTCATAGCACTTCCACAAATACTAAAAACAATTCCAACAAGCATATTGGGCAGAATACTCAAGTGCTCAATGCACAAAATACACCATTAAAATTCAACATTTACATCCACCCAAATTCAATGTACATCAACAATTATTTTACACATACACTTCCATGGCAATTATACAAACAGCCCACAATTTAAACCATCATATTTCATTAATAAACTTCATATTCACACACACAAATTCATGATATTGTAGGCTGCCAAACATGGCAGTTTGTCAAAGCATCAAGGTCCCATTTCAAACCCTTAATTCAAGCACTAACATGCACATACTTGGATATTAACTTACCACAACTTCTATTTGAGTTAATCAACCTTAATTCCCATCCATTAAATATAAGAATAAGTCACTAACCATGCATTTTCATGGCTGCCAAAACTAAGGTTCACCAATACTCAATCCTTTCCTCAATTTTTCTTAGCAATTCAACTTACCCAAAGCTCAACACAAGGATTAGTGAAGGAAAATGGGAATATTATGCACTAACCTTTGTTTGGAGCTTGCTCAACCTTGAAATTTCTTCTTTTTCTTACTTCCAAAAGCTTTCCCATGGTGTGTAGAGCAACTTTAATGAAGAACACTTGAAGAAATTGCGGCTTAAAATGGTGGATTGAAGTTTCATGCAAGAAACGCCCATGGAGGAAGCTTGAAATTCATTTTCGGCCATAGGTGGGACAATGAAGAAATGAAGTGTTTTTTGAGTGCTAAAATCTATTCACTTAAGTATTTATATGGTCCACTAATGCTCCACTAAGTCCAACTAATTGATAATTAACATTATAATAATCCAAAGTTATCATAATTATTATAATGCCCTCATTTCTCATTATTTACTTTATATGTCAAATTTCTTATTTTCATGGCATTTTCAAAATTTAATACTACTTATTTTTAATGGAAATTTAGGTCAAAAGTTCACTCTAGGTGTCAAATGACCATAATGCCCCTATTCGGTTTGTATTCCTGATTTTTTGATAACACTGATTTTTGTTTGTTTCTTGATTTTTTATTTTTCTTTGTACTAATTTATTAATTTTTCTTAAACATTTCTAATGTCATTTATACCTCAATAGATGTTTAATTAGGTTCCAAAAATATTTTTTAGGGTTCCCCGCTGTCCAGGGCTAGTCAACGGTCCTCGCAGTAACTTCTCGGTGCGGTCACCCATCGTTACCGTTTTTGGCTCGTTTAACTTAATCACATTTCATTGCTCTTATTTTTCCTTTGTTTTTCTTGTAATTTCCTCTATTGTATTTCAATATTTTATGCTCTTCTGTCACACCCTACCCCTCCGTAAGGCATAACATGATCCTATAGTATACCTAATGAATTACCAACTTTGTCTACTGATAACCCATTAAATACACTACAAGGGATTTTAAAACTTTTCTTACTTCTTTTTATAGTGGTGAACACTATTGACAGGTGTTAATTTTTTTTTTTTTAACTGAAGTGAAACCAGATAACACATTTGAAAAATTAATAATTTCTGTAAAAATTTTGGCAGAGTGCCATCTGTATTTTGAATAAAACAGTTCTTCAAAAACCTGTAAAAAGCACTTCCAATATTTTGTTCAATCCCCAAACTCCAATATCCAATCAACACAATAAGTTTCTCAACATTTGTTAACTCAATCCACAATAATTTTCCAGTGTTTTCAAAAGCTAAGATAAAAGAAATATATCACAATATTTACAAGCCAAAATAATTTATAAATTTAGTTTATAACTTTAATGTACAATTTTGATGTATAATTTTAATGTATAATTTTAATTTACAATTTTAATTTACAACTGCTTAAAACCGAGAACAATATATACATATAGTGAACATATATTACAATACAAAATGCAAAATATGGTATACTCAATATACCCGATGAACTCCCAATGTAGCACTAGCAGCCTAGTCTGCTGCCCTGTCAGTCTGTCTACCAGCGACAGCAATGAAAAGCTATCGCTGAGTAAAATTTAGTCAGTGGTGCATAATAATAATTTAAAATGCGGTATGTAAAACTTTTATTGACAATTTACAATCCAAACAATTCACAATTTTTCAAAGCTCATATAACACAAATTTGATCAAACAATTGAATAACACAGTTTTGCCAATCAATAACATAATTTGATCAAATAACTGAATAACACAATTTTTTCAATCAATAACACAATTTAGGTCATGACACAAACTTTTCCAAATATGCCATGTGTACATCACGACAAGGCACACTCACCCCACTAATCGAAATCAATGAGGGAGGAAGCTAGCTAGATAATGAGTACTCATCCATACTCACCTCAGACTGGCAAGTCAAAGAGGGAGGAATATAATCACACTCACCCCATAAATGGAGGAGGAACATAGTAACATTGTCATGCCAAGTGTGTATCAAAACAATTTCAAATCACAATATTTCATACAAACCACAAATCACATTTTATCTCAAAATTTCCATTTGCAAAGTAGGCAACACAATAATTTCCAAATAATATTCTCAAAGCTAAAACAATAAAAAATTATTCATAACTCATTTCTCTAAATAAATTTTCTGGTAAAAGCAGTGAATATAAAAAGTATTATGCATAGACCTTTGATATATGCCTCTTGGCCCTTACTCAGTGTTCCTTACGCTTCTCAATATCCTTTTCAACTGAAACACACAATTTAAAGTGTTTCAGTACTCAATGAATTTGTTTCTAACAATAAAATCTAATATTTAAATTTTCTTAGTACTATTCCCTTCAATTCATTTCATTAGTCAACCTATAATGTTGACCCTTGATACACCCTAAGTGAGTAAATTCTAATGTTACCAATATGTCACATTTTATAGCCCTTTAGTGTTGGTATATGTCACCAATTTCATTTCAAGTGTATTGCATTTTATTGCAATTTACCGGATTTCGGTGTACTATTTTGACCTAGCCGGACGATCTAGTTCCCTCGGTTTTCGGGTTCCGGTCCAAACTACAAACTTGTAGGTCTATGTCTTACGGGGCAAAATTTCAGGTCATTCTGAGTTGTGTAGACCAAGATATGGTCAATTTACCAATGCTGGACAGAATGCACTAAAATGGTAGGCTTAGGTCATTTTTAGGTCATTTTCACTTCGGCCAGTTTTGGTTCCTGAACTTGTGCAAGCTATTTGGCTTGGTTCTGGCCATTTCTGGGCTTTGGTGTCGTCATAAGAATT
The DNA here is from genome assembly GCF_030052815.1 of Hevea brasiliensis. NCBI lineage: Eukaryota > Viridiplantae > Streptophyta > Magnoliopsida > Malpighiales > Euphorbiaceae > Hevea > Hevea brasiliensis. Next base: position 22,638,092 of record NC_079502.1, on the reverse strand, counting down.
GTAGATCTATGTCTAAACTATTCATGGTAAAAATTTCATGTCATTGGACCTGTTTTCAGTAAGCTATGATCAAAACACTAACTACTGCCCAAATGGTTAATTTTCAGGCTTTCAAGTCACTAATCCGGATTTGGTCATTTTTTAAGTTACCTTCTAGGAAGAATTTAGGTAAGCTTCCTTCATGAAAGTTGGCACATTTTGTGCCTAGTTTCACCTTCAATTGGTCTCATACCAATTGTAGTCACACACTTAATGTTCTAAGCTAAAACACACACTGCCCTGCTACACATTCCTCAATATTTACCAATTACACGTTCAATACTTACCAAATTTACCTTTCATGCCAATTCTGATTTGGTACCATAACATTAAGACATTTTACATCACATTTTGGTTATTTTGGGTAGCTTGTAACCATTTTCAACATACACATTATAACTCAGAATTTTCAAAGTCTAATTACAATAATTTAACTACATGAACATACCTAATTCACATGTCCAAATCCAAACAATTATTCACATTCACATGCTGCCACCCTAAGCAACATAATTCAACAATATTTCATGAACTTAAACGCTTCAATCTTCTTCATGAGGCTGCCACAAGTTTACATATATCCATCAACTTCCATTTTCACTTTTCAGGATTACAAATCAAACCATACACATGGAATTCAACTTCAATACAATTAAACATTTAAATCATCATCCAAATAACCATTTACACGCAAGGACAAGCTGTTCATGGTGAGGTTTCATGGCTGCCTAAATGGCTCAACTCCAATAATTCATCAACAACAAAAATTCTTCCATAAATCAACTACCCATAACATCCTCTCAAAGTTTAAGGAAGCAAGAATGGAAAATACACACTTACCACCTTTGAAGCTTGACCAAATCTTAACCAAAACCTTTCTTTGTTTCTTTCTACATGCTTTCCATGGTGTGGAGAATAACTTTAGTGAAGGGAGTATTGAAGGATCATGGCTTGATCATGGGAAATGGAAGCTCAAATGTGGGACGGCAATGGAGTTTGGAAGAGAATTTTGAATTCGACAATGAAGGATGAAGGAGATGAAGGTGATGAGTGGCTGTCCACATTTGTCCACATATGCTTATATGGTCTCACTTAGTGTCCCATTAACTTATATTAAGTATTTAATATTCCAAAGTTTTCATAATTCAAATTACTCCCCCACATTTTTCCTAAATTTCATTACATATTTAATTTCCTTTTTCATGTAGTTCCCAAAATTTAATACTACTAATTTTTTGCGGACATTTAGGTCATAAGTCAACTCTAGGTGTCAAATGACCACAATACCTCTATTCGGGTTGTATTCCCGATTTTTCGATAACATCGAGTTTTATCGTTTTCTCGATTTCTTGTTTTTCTTTGTACTAATTAATTAATTTTTCTTTGATATTTCTATGACATTTATATTTCAATAGATGTTCATTTAAGTCTTAAAAATATTTTTCAGGGTTCCCTATGGTCCAGGGCTAGTCAACGGTCCACGCCGCAACTTTCCGGTGCGGTCACCCATCGCTATGGTTCTTAGCACGTTTAACTTGGTTTTATTTTATTGCTATTATTTTTCCTTTGTTTTTCTTGTATTTCATTGCCTTATCTCTACACTAATATTTAAATATAATTCCAAGCATCCTAGCTGTCCGGATAGACACTGTCACCGGAACAGTAGAACACACTACCGAACATAGGGGTGTTACAATTCTCTCCCCCTTAAAATAAATTTAGTCTATGAAATTTTAACCAATTGCCACCTTACAATATTCACACATTTATTTTCTCCTTTCTATATGGTCATATAATCTTCTTTCCTCTGAATTTGTGTAAGTCTTTTAACAATCTAATACAACATTTAATTTGTTTGTATAATACCAATATTCTCTTACTATTGTTCCGTCTAATATTTCGGTTCATGTTTCCTTATTGAATGACCCTTGAGGTCATGTTGGAATTATTTATCTAGTCATTGATCCTCTGACCATTCTAGTCAATAATCTTACTCTCATTCATAATATTTCTTTGTTATATCTGAACCAATTGTTCAAATTTTTACTTCCACAATCTCATTTTATATATTAATATTTTATAACTTACTTTCTTTTGTACTAAACTATAACCTTTCGATATTCTAACTTTTGAGTTTTAAATCCCTGAGTAGGATTTCCAAACTCATCTCTAACAATAAAATTTGTTCTGGCATAACTATACCAAAACAGATGCCGTTGGCAACTATTCTCATATTAGTGTACTATCGAGTAGTATGTAGCTCTACACAATAATCTCAAGTTAGTATTGTGATCTGCAGCTTATAGTATAAACATCAAGAACATTGCATAGTTACTACGATACATTCCAATAGAACAAACTTTCCTATATTTTATCCTTCTCGAATTCACTAATATCCGAAACTTATTCTGATTATAATATCCACTGACAATTACTAACTATAACATCTTTGCCTTCATCTATAGCAATTCCATTACTGTAACTTACTTTTAGGTAACTGCAATTTTTTTTTTATACAAGGGACAGCAAGAAGGCAAACAATACTAGCACTAACATAAAAGTATGCAGACCCTAGGTCAAACAATACATATATATATATATTAGTTACTAATTTAGAGAGTACCAAAAATGATGTCAAAAGTCTCAGCCTCTTCCCTCTGTTGTATAGCGTATACTCTAGCTGAAGCATCACCCTGCTCTGGCTGATTCACCGTACTCTGACTTCTAGGTGTACTACCCCTACCTCTACATCTGCCTCTACTAACTGATGGTGAACTCTTTGGGGTATAAACTTGGGTTGATCCCTCTGGTGTAGTAAATGATCTAGAACGGCGTGGATTTATACAATCCCTAGCAAAATGACCAGTCTCTCCACAATTAAAACATGCTCCTATGGCTCTATAACATACCCCACTATGTGGTTTACCACAAGTTTTACAAAGTCGACCCGATAGCACATTTCTGGGTCTTTGCTGACTTTGCTGATCCGATCGAGGTGGTTTCTATCCAGAAGATCTATCTCTACCTGATTCGCGTGAGCTAGATCCTTCAAAGTGCTTCCTCTTTCCTGACCCACTATCAGGAACTTGATCAGTAGTCTTTCTAATTTTCTCTTTTTTCTTCTGTACCCTTTTTAACTGTTTCTTCATTCTCAATTCTTTCCAGTTCCAGCGCTTGCGATATTAGCTCTGAGAAATTCTGGTGTTGGAACCCCACAACTTGCATTCTTAGACTAGGCCTTAACACAGTCTCAAAACGTTTACATCTGTCTCTAGGAGTGTTAAGCAAGATTCCTGCATAATGACTCAATCGAGAGAAGTTTCTCTCATATTCTGCCACTGTTCTGTTCCTTTGCTTCAGGCTTAAGAACTCCTGTAGCTTCTGGTCCACATAGGCATCTGGGACATATTTTTGTCTAAACTCTCTGAGAAAGTAGTCCCATGTCAACACTGGGAGTTCCACCAAACTGTGGGGAATGGTTTTCCACTAGTCATATGCATCTCCCTGTAAAAGTGAGACTGAGTATTCAAACTTCAGCTCATAGGTGCAGTTCAGTTTCTTGAACACCCTATCCATTCTTTCTAACCATTGTTCTGCCTCTAGAGGATCTACTATCCCCTTGAACTCAGTAGCCCCATATTTAATCAGCTTGTCATATTGCCTAGCTAAAGACTGTGGTTGTACCACTAGTGTCTGTAGTGAGACTTGAGTAGGCATGTTACTAGCCATCTGTTGGAACATCACACCTATTTGCTGAGCAAATTGAGCAGGGAACTGTGGTATTGAGGGGATTGGTGTAGCTGATCCACTCATATTTTGAAGGGCTAGGGCATCCCCTTGTATCTCAGCCTCTATTGATTGATCGACTGAACAGTCCCCTTCTTCCATAGTCAACTAGAGGATATTACAACTCCTGAACACATAACACAAGGAGATTTCCTCCTGTTAGTGCATATTTATAATGTAATGTACTGTATATATCAAATAATGACAATGAGCAGTTGTAATATGAAGGAAAAATATTCAAATTACAGGTTAAAACAGAATTTAAAAACTTGCTCTGATACCACTAAAACATGTCACACCCTACCCCTCTGTAAGGCATAACATGATCCCGTAGTATACCTAATGAATTACCAACTTTGTCTTCTGATAACCCATTAAATACACTATAAGTGATTTTAAAACTTTTCTTACTTCTTTTTATAGTGGTGAGCACTATTGACAAGCTTTAAATTTTTTTTTTTTTTTTTACTGAAGTGAAACCAGATAACACATTTGAAAAATTAATAATTTCTGTAAAAATTTTGGCAGAGTGCCATCTGTATTTTGAATAAAACAGTTCTTCAAAAACCTGTAAAAAGCACTTTCAATATTTTGTTCAATCCCCAAACTCCAATATCCAATCAACACAACAAGTTTCTCAACATTTGTCAACTCAATCCACAATAATATTCCAGTGTTTTCAAAAGCTGAGATAAAAGAAATATATCACAATATTTACAAGCCAAAATAATTAACAAATTTAGTTTACAACTTTAATGTACAATTTTAATGTACAATTTTAATGTATAATTTTAATTTACAATTTTAATTTACAATTGCTCAAAACCAAGAACAATATATACATACAATGAACATACATTACAATATAAAATGCAAAATATGGTATACTCAATATACTCGATGAACTCTCAATGTAGCACTAGCAGCCTAGTCTGCTACCCTGTCAGTCTGTCTACCTGCGACAACAATGAAAAGTTATCGATGAGTAAAATTTACTCAGTGGTGCACAATAACAATTTAAAATGCGGTATGTAAAACTTTTATTGAAAATTTACAATCCAAACAATTCACAATTTTTCAAAAGCTCATATAACACAAATTTGATCAAGCAATTGAATAACACAGTGTTGCCAATCAATAACACAATTTGATCAAATAACTAAATAACACAGTTTTGCCAATCAATAACACAATTTGATCAAATAACTGAATAACACAGTTTTGCCAATCAACAAGACAATTTAGGTCATGACACAAACTTTTCCAAACATGCCGTGTGTACATCATGACAAGGCACACTCACCCCACTAATCGAAATCAATGAGGGAGGAAGCTAGCTAGATAATGAGTACTCATCCACATTCACCTCAGACTGGCAAGTCAAAGAGAGAGGAATATAATCACACTCACCCCATAAATGGAGGAGGAACATAGTAACATTGTCATGCCAAGTGTGAATCAAAACAATTCCAAATTATAGTATTTCATAAAAACCACAAATCACATTTTATCTCAAAATTTTCATTTGCAAAGTAGGCAACACAATAATTTCCAAATAATATTCCCAAAGCTAAAACAATAAAAAATTATTCATAACTCATTTATCCTAATAAATGTTCTGGTAAAAGCAGTGAATATAAAAAGTATTATGCACAAACCTGATTTGAGTCGCTCCTAGGCCTTGACTCAATGTTCCTTATGCTTTCAAATATCCTTTTCAACTGAAATACACAATTTAAACTGTTTCAGGACTCAACGAATTTGTTTCTAATAATAAAATCTAATATTTAAATTTTCTTGGTATTATTCCCTTCAATTCATTTCATTAGTTAACCTATAATGTTGACCCTTGATGCACTCTAAGTGAGTCAATTCTAATGTTACCAATATGTCACATTTTATAGTCCTTTAGTGTTGGTATATGTCACCAATTTAATTTCCAAGTGTATTGCATTTTATTGCAATTTACTGGATTTCGGTGTACTATTTTGACCTTGCTAGACTACATAATTCCCTCGGTTTTCGGGTTCCGGTCCAAACTACAGACTTGTAGGTCTATGTCTTACGGGGCAAAATTTCAGGTTATTCTGAGTTGTGTAGACCAAGATATGGTCAATTTACTAATGCTGGACAGAATGCACTAAAATGGTAGGCTTAGGTCATTTTTAGGTCATTTTCACTTCAGCCAGTTTTGGTACATGAACTTGTGAAAGCTATTGGGCTTGGTTCTGGCCATTTCTGGGCTTTAGTGTCCTTATAAAAAATTGTAGATCTATGTCTAAACTATTCATGGTAAAAATTTCAGGTCAATTGGACTTGTTTTGAGTAAGTTATGGTTAAAACACTAACTACTGCCCAAATGGTCAATTTTCAGGCTTTAAAGTCACTAATCCGGATTTGGTCATTTTTCAAGTTACCTTCTAGGCAGAATTTAGGTAAGCTTCCTTCATGAAAGTTAGCACATTTTGTGCCTAGTTTCACCTCTAATTGGTCTCATACCAATTGGAGTCACACACTTAAGGTTCTGAGCTAAAACACACACTTCCCTACTACACATTCCTCAACACTTACCAATTACACATTCAATACTTACCAAGTTTACCTTTCATGCCAATTCTAATTTGGTACCATAACATTAACACACTTTACATCACATTTTGGTTATTTTGGGCAGCTTGTAACCACTCTCAACATACACATTATAACTAAGAATTTTCAATGTCTAATTACAATAATTTAACCACATGAACATACCTCATTCACATGTCCAAATCCAAACAATTATTCACATTCATATGCTGCCACCATAAGCAACATAATTCAATAATATTTCATGAACTTAAACACTTGAATCTTCTTCATGAGGCTGCCACAAGTTTACACATATCCATCAACTACCATTTTCACTTTTCAAGCTTACAAATCAAACCTTACACATGGAATTCAACTTCAATATAATTAAACATTTAAATCATCATCCAAACAACCATTTACATGCAAGGACAAGCTGTTCATGGTGAGGTTTCGTGGCTGCCTAAATGGCTCAACTCCAGTAATTCATCAATAACAAAAATTTTTCCATAAATCAACTACCCACAACATCCTCTCAAAGTTTAAGGAAGCAAGAATGGAAAATACACACTTACCACCTTTGAAGCTTGACCGAATCTTGACCAAAACCTTTCTTTCTTGCTTTCTACATGCTTCCCATGGTGTGGAGAATAACTTTAGTGAAGGGAGTATTGAAGGATCATGGCTTGATCATGGGAAATGGAAGCTCAAATGTGGGATGGCAATGGAGTTTAGGAGAGAATTTGGAATTCGGCAATGAAGGATAAAGGAGATGAAGGTGATGAATGGCTGTCCACATTTGTCCACATATGGTTATATGGTCTCACTTAGTGTCCCACTAACTTATATTAAGTATTTAATATTCCAAAGTTTTCATAATTCAAATTACTCCCCCACATTTTTCCTAAATTTCATTACATATTTAATTTCCTTTTTTCATGGGGTTCCCAAAATTTAATACTACTTATTTTTCATGGACATTTAGGTCATAAGTCAACTCTAGGTGTCAAATGATCACAATGTCCCTATTCGGGTTGTATTCCCGACTTTTCGATAACATCAAGTTTTGTCGTTTTCTTGATTTCTCGTTTTTCTTTGTACTAATTAATTAATTTTTCTTTGATATTTCTAATGACATTTATACTTCAATAGATGTTCATTTAAGTCTTAAAAATATTTTTTAGGGTTTTCCGCGGTCCAGGGCTAGTTAACGGTCCACGCCGTAACTTCCCGATACGGTCATCCATCGCTATGGTTCTCGGCTCGTTTAAATTGGTTACATTTCATTGCTATTATATTTCCTTTGTTTTTCCTATTTTTTTTTTCTTGTATTTCATTACCTTATCTCTCTACACTAATATTTAAATATAATTCCAAGCATCCTAGCTGTCCGGACAGACACTGTTATCGGAACAGTAGAACGCACTACCGAACATAGTGGTGTTACATCCTCACTAACATTTATGTATAATTTTAAGCATCCTAGCTGTCTGCACAGACACTGGTCACCGAAATAGTAGAACGCACTACCGAATATAGGGGTGTTACAATAAGTAGGTCGAACCAGTGATATTTATGACAAGCACATGGAGTTTACTCTTGTCAATGTATTGTCATAAATCATATCAGTGCATATAATCTTTAGACCTGACATAGCACAGTTATCTTGTATATAGGCGGTTTGAGTTTGATACTGCTTTCATACTTGTACTGTGTATGGGTATATGAGCATGTGTTATCTCCTACTAGTTATATATGGAGGTAGGTGTTGATCAAGATGGAATCTATTCCTCTAAGTAAATAGGGATAAAATCATATGTTCATTTAATTGTTCTTGAAGTTTTAAGTTCCTGGTCAGGACAAATAGATTTATTCAAAAAAGAGCCTCTGATGAGAAAATCTTTTTAATAAAGAACTGGAATTAAAAGAGAACATAATATTCATAGCAAATGCAGTTTGACATAAACCATGACTACAGCTTGAGTTGGGATTTTGTAACAGAGAGATTCTAGTGCATGGTAACATATAATTATAGGTTCATTTAAGGTAAAGCTTATTACTAATTGGGTGGCTATGGCATGCTATGCCAGGTGTTAACCGTGGTCTATGAGGTGCATAAAATGATTTAGAGAAATCATTTATGATAAGAAAGAGTTCTGATGATATTAAGAGTTAATATCATGTCTCATTGCCAATTAGTGATGAGCCTAGTGTTAGTAGTATGCCCTAGAGCATACCATTAGTATGTATCTTGTAAATATTTTTATTAATAAAAGGCATTTCCACTTTTCTGTTTTCATAATATATTTATGTGTAATAGAAAAGGTCCATTGATACTTTGTTAGAAATATTATTCTTAAGTTATTAAGAATATGAGTGACAGTTTTTCTAGCACAAAGTATCATAAATAGGTTCACAATCGAGGATACTTCATAATAAGGACATGACTTATCCACAAATATTGTATTCATGTTTGTTCCCAAGTTATTTATATGAGATATAAATAAGATGGAATAGTGAGTCTCATGCCATATAACAAACATGATAGGCACTTATAAATGATAAGTAGGTCGAACTAGTGACACTTATTACAAGCACATAGAGTTTACTTTTGTCAATGCATTATCATAAATCATATCAGTGCATATAATCTTTAGACCTGAGATAGCACAGTTATCTTGTATATAGGTGGTTTGAGTTTGATATTGCTTCCATACTTGTACTGTGTGTAACACCCCTATGTTCGGTAGTACGTTCTACTGTTCCGATGACCAGTGTTAGTCCAGACAGCTAGTGTAACATCCTCACTTAAGCTAGTCTGTATAGTCTACTGTTCCGGTAACCAATGTCGGTCCGGGCAGCTAGAATGTTTGAAATTATAAATAGACTATAGTGAGGAGTTATAAAGAAACTAAATAATGCTCATAACAATCAAGGAAAATTTATAGGAATGAAATACACTAACGTTAAACGACCCGAAACCCCAGCGATGAGTAACCTGAAAGGGAAGTGATGGTGAAGGCTGTTAGCAACCCTAGACCCGGGGAAAACTTCATGAAATAATTTTTGGGACCTCAGGGAAGGATTATTGGGGTTCCAATGACAATAAAATGTTAAGAAAACACAAGAAAAATTTAATCAATCGGTACATACAATTTTGGCTTGTTACGCCAAACGGAGGGCATTTTGGTTATTTCGTCTTCAGAGATGATTTTTGACCAACTTGTCCATTTATGTAAGTGAATTATATGACATAAAATATGAACAAATATTGATGAAAAATTAATTAAAAATGAATAGGAAAAGGGAGAAGAGAAATTATGAATAAATGAGATTTATTACCTCATGCTTATGTAAGCATGAGGTAATTAAAATGCTTAGCTAATCAAATTAAAGAACAATACTTATAATACATGAAATGGGTAGAAAAGAAGTCAAAAAATTTCTAGAACAACCACTTGCTCTTCCTCTCTTCTTCCTTGCCGCACCATAGCCTCCATAGCTAAGCTTTACCAAGCTTAATTTGCTTGATTTTTACCCAACTGAACCCTATGTTCCCAACAAAAAAACTTGTTCTTTCATCTTAGTAAATCTTTTGGGAGAAAAAAGAAGTGAAAAAGAAGAACCCTAGCAAGTTGGAATTTCACTCCATTAGAGGTTAGTGACTTAAACTTGATTTTCTCTTTAAATTCATATTGAAGGAGCATTATTGAGTGCAAAATTACAAAGAAATTTAATAAATACTATGTGTATGCCCATCCCATATTTTCGGCATCCTTGGTTGTGGTAAGATTTTGATGATTTTCATGGAGCTAAAATGGTAGTATGGCTGCCCTTAGTATTAATCTCTTAAGTGGAGTAATGAAATGCAAGTTATAATGCATGGTTTGAGATAGCTGAGCTAGGGTTTGGGATGAAAATGAGACTTTGATTATGTAATGGTGAGAGTAGGTTTTAATAGTCAATTAGTGACCATTTAGTTTTGTTTCAATAAGAAATGAAGTGGTTGGTTTAGTGGGAATTGAAGTTGGTGTGGCTATCCTTGGTGACCTGCAGGACTGGGTATGAGTCCAGCAGGTTTGGGCAGTAATAACTGGAGTTCTAGAGGCTTAATTGGTGTAAAGCAAATTGGACATGAAATTAAACACATAATGGCACAACTTTGGTGAAGAAACTATGCCCAGAAAACTAAACCAAGTTAGCCTAAAGATTGTCCTAATCCGGGTGACTTGCATTCTACTTGGGCAAAATGACTAAATGAACAGTGTTTAGTCATTTGGCCATAACTCAGTGTAGAGAGGTCCAATTTACTTGAAATTTTACCAGCAACAAGCTGAGATATAGACCTATAACTTTCATGAAGAAACCTAACCAAATTATGACCATAACATATTCAAAAAGTGACCTGCAATCACTATTCAAAATACTATAGGTTTGGTCAGTCTAGAAAATCTGAAAAATTTGTAATCCGGCCAATTGTGGTTTTTGGGCCATAACTTGAGTTACAAAACTCCAAATGGAGTGACTCAAAAAAGGAAATGTAACTAGACAAAATAAGAAACAACTTTCATGTTGACCATTTTGCCAAATTCCCACTGCAAAAATGACTAATGGAATAGTAAACACATAGCTTGAAATCTAAAAATTTTGAACAATTAAAATTAAGCTTAGAAATGGTATTGGCAACCAATACCAATAATTTTAGAATGCAAAATGTGGTATGTTGGGAGTATTAAAACTAATGTACCTATTGTCCATGTAAAAGTCAACATTTTGTTGACTAATGAATTGAATAGTAACACCAAAACTTGAATTCCAAGAATTGTGAAACTTAAGAGTGTAATATGCCCTAGTACACCTAGCAAGATTGGTTTGGATAGGTTGGCATGCCAATAGGGTTCTGTTAGCAGTACTGCATATGGCTTCATGCCATTCTGTGTTTCATGGCTTCCCATGCCATTCTGTGATAAAATAGCCTTTGGCTATGTTAATTGAGTTATTACACTTGAATTATATCCTTGATGATTATTACAGCTTATTACTTGTTCTGTTGCACACTGGGAGACACAATGTGACCGATGGTGTGATGGTCTGAGGTACTTAGCACCTAGTGCTAGTTTACCCGTTTATCCAGTCCAGTCGACTAGTATGGGTTACTCGGGCAATGATAATGAATTTTACAAAATTTTAATCAAATTATACTACAATAAATGCCAGAAATTAAGTCTACCTAAAATGTAAACATACATTCTACATATTTATATTATTTTAGTTATTTTATTTTACATTTTCACCACTAAGCAGAATTGCTTAGCGCGTCGCTTTTGCCACGCGCAAGTACTGAAGACATAGCTAGGGAGTCCAGCAGACCTCATACAGGTGAGCTTTCAGATCTGCACATGGAGTCCAGAGTCACCTCACGTTTGCAGTGCATTTGGTAGGACATTAGGCCACTTTTGAAATTTTGGTATTTTGGTATTTTGTATTTTGTAAACTTATGTAATGTATATTATAAATTCATGTAATTATGCTTTTGATGTAATTATCTATGAACTATGTTCAGTAACAAATGTGAGCATTTCTCATTGATTTGACTGTGATATGAATTGAATTTAATTTTGAGATACTGAAGTCATTTGAGAAATTGTTGAGAATATCTTGGTGGTTGACTGAGAATGATGTGATAATTTTATTGGAAGTGTTTTTAACAGATTCAAAAGAACTATTTTTCCAATTTACGAAAAAAATATTCAGATTAATCAAAAATTGTAAATAAATAAGTAAAAAGGGTAAATTGAATTGAAATATGATTTGGTGCTCCGGCACACTGTGTGGCATATCTTGCTCGGCTACACTGTAGACGGGTAAGGGGTGTCACAGCGAGAATGCCTAGAACTACATTTAATTGTTAGTGAGGAGACATAAAATAATGAAATATAAGAAAAGAAAATATAAGAAAAACAAAGGAAAAAAAATAGCAATGAAATGAAACTAAGTTAAACGATCCAGCACTGCAGCGATGGGTGACCGCACGGGAAAGTTACGGCGCAGGCAATAGCCGACCCTAGGACTGCAGGGAACCCTCAAAATTTAGTTTCTAGACATAATTAAAGACTTATTAAAATACAATTTTCATTAGAAATATCAAAGAAAAATTAGTAAGTCAGTATAAATAAAAACGAAAATTTAAGAAAATCAGCAGGACAAGGATTAAATCAGTGTTACCGAAAAATCTGAAATATAACCCGAAGAGGGGCATTTTGGTCGTTTGACACCTAGAATTGGCTTTTGACCTAAATGTCCATGAAAATAAAGTGGTATTAAATTTTGAAAATTTCATGAAAAATGAAATTGGAATAAAATGTAATTAAGGGAAATTAAAGGGATAAAGTTTGGGATAATTAAAAGTTTAATTAAATTATTATTATTTTAAAATTAGTGGACCTTAGTGGGACATATATAAGCATATGAGACAAAGTGGACAGCCATATTTCATCATCTTCATCTCTTTAATTTCACTTTGCCGAATTCATTTTTCTTCTCCAAGAAAACTCCATAGTCGGCCATGGAAGGAAGCTTCATGCAATCATCATCAAGCCAATTTCCACCCAAATTTCTTCATTAATCCTTGCCTACACACCTTGGGCAGCAAATTGGTAGTAATTTTAAGGAGGTTTGGTGAGGTTTTGGTCAAGCTTCAAAAGTGGTAAGTGAGTATTCTCCATTCATGTTTCATTAAACTTTGAGTGGATGTTGTGGTGAGTGGTTTTGTGGAAGAAGTTTTGAAGTTTGATGAATTATTGGTGATGGAGCATTTCGGCAGCCATGGAACTTCATAGTGTATAGCTTGCTTGTGCATGTAAATGGTAGTTTAAGATGTTGAATTAAATGTTTAATTGTATTGAAGTTGAATTCCATGTGTGAAGTTGAATGGTAAGCTTGAAAAGTGAAAATGGAAGTTGATGTGTATGTATAATTTTTGGGTAGCCTCAAAATCGAAATTTGTAATGTTCAAATTCATGAAATGTTGTTGAAATATTGTTCAAAAATTTGGTAGCATGTATGTGTGTGGAATAGTAGTGATAGGTATGTAATTTGATGATGGAAGTTTGTGTAATGATTAGAGGCATTTATGTGTATACATTATTGGGATTGAACTTTGTGAATGGTGACTGCATTTGGTGCATTTGAAGTGGTTATATTCTGTCCAAGTTGACCTATAATGTAGAGAATGGAATGGTTTTGGTTAGTGCCAAATGCAGAATACGGTGGGGAAATGAAGATGTAATTAGTAAACTTGTGTTTGGTTTGGTGTTTGAAAAGGATGTAGAGGGCAGTGTACATTTTAGCTTAGAACCTTAAGTGTGTGACTCCAATTGGTATGAGACCAATTGGAGGTGAAACTAGGCACAAAATGTGCCACCTTTCATGAAGGAAGCTTACTTAAATTCTGCCTAGAAGATGACTTCAAAAAATGACCAAATTCGGATTAGTGACTTGAAAGCCTGAAAATTGACCATTTGGGCAGCAGTTAGTGTTTTGACTATAGCTCACTCCAAACAGATCCAATTCACCTCAAATTTTTACCATGAATAGTTCAGACATAGATATACAATTCTTATGAAGAAAACAAAGCCCAGAAATGGCCAAAACCAAGCCAAATAGCTTGCACAAGTTTAGGTACCAAAACTAGCTGAACCAAAAGTGACCTAAAAATGACCTAAGCTTACCATTTTAGTGCATTATGTCCAGCATTGGTAAATTGACCATATCTTGGTCTACACAACTCAGAATAATCTAAAATTTGCTCCGTGTGCAATAAGACATAGTCCTACAAGTTTATAGTTTGGACCAAAACCCGAAAATCAAGGGAACTAGATTGTCCGGCTAGGTCAAAATAGCACACCGAAATCCGGTAAATTGTAATAAAATGCAATACACTTGAAAATGAAATTGGTAACATATACCAACACTAAAGGGCTATAAAATGTGACATATTGGTAACATTAGAATTGACTCACTTAGAGTGTATCAAGGGTCAACATTATAGGTTGACTAATGAAATGAATTGAAGGGAATAATACCAAGAAAATTTAAATATTGGATTTTATTGTTAGAAACTAATTCGTTGAGTACTGAAACACTTTAAATTGTGTGTTTCAATTGAAAAGGATATTGGAAAGCATAAGGAACATTGAGTCAAGGCCTAGGGGCGACTCAAATCAGGTTTGTGTACAACTAGTTTTTAACTGATTTTGTTCTAAATATTTCATATGATTAAATGACATTTTTCTTATATATTATGTTTAACAAGCATTGGATTTAATTCAATGATTATTGAAATTATTATAGTATGTATGAATTTAGCTTTATGAAATGGCATTTCAACAAGTGTTAAGCATTGTTGCGAATTGAATAAATTATGTTTTGGAAAATAGTGATAAAACATGTTTTGAATTGTGATGGGCAATTTGCATGGAAAAATGTAAATTTATGATTTGAATTGTGATAAGCATAAAAAATTATTGGATATTGAAATTGACTTTGAATTGAATTGTATTATGATTTATGCTCACTAAAAGAATTGTGATACTGTTTTATATCTCACTATAGATGCTTGACTAGGTTATTACCTATCTCTCTCATTTGTTGAGAAGACAATGGAGTTAGTTGTGTTTTGATTACCATGGTACGTGCACGGGCTTAGATTCTCCTCTTATTAGAGGTTAGATCTAAGTTCTTATTTATTATGGCTCTTTTGGAAGATTCATTATTATGATGTGTACTGTACACGATGATTCGACCTCCCTGACCATAGGGAGTTAGAATCCGATTCGACCTTTTCGACCATAGGGAGTTAGAATCACCCCGAAGATGGCGCTTTCGGATTAGTATTGCATAGTTAGTGGGATAAAGAATGGATTTTGAGATAAAGAATGGCTTTCAAGATAAAGAATGGCTTTTGAGATAAAAAAAAAAGAAAAATAGTTTTTGAGATAAAAAAAAAAAATAGTTATTGAGATAAAGAATGGTTTTTGAGATAAAGAATGGTTTTTGATATAAAGAATGATTTTTGAGATAAAGAATGGTTTTTAAATAGTAAAGAATTGTGATTTCAATTATGATTTATGTATAATTGATTTTATTGGAATTACCTTAAATGTTAGTTATAATTTGATAAATTGAAATTCGTGATCAAAGTCATTTTATACAAATGATTTATATTATTGGCAATGAGTATTTTGAGTTTTGGAATTTGATGAGTATTCAGATTTTCAAATTATTTGCTATAAATTTTGTCAATGTATATTATACTATGTTTAAAATTATAGTTGTGCACAATTGAGTTCACCACTCAGTGATAGCTTTGTATACTGTCGCAGGTGAAAGAGCATACAGCAGTTGAGTAAGCTTCTTTGAAGACACATTCAGATCAGCTCCAGGTATACCCATGTACACAGGTTTTGATGTGTGCATGTAAAAATACGTAGGTAATTATTTGAACAGTTGTATAAAAACTCTTGTAAAATATTTTGGTTTGTAATTAAATGTAAATTATTGTAAATGTAAATTTGAGATTTCATTTACTTGAATAGTTTTGTAATATTAATTTTGAGTCTTGTAATCAATGAAATGTTTCTTTTATGATGAGGTTGGTTTGAAAGATTTGAATTGTGAGTTGAAATGAAGTTATTGGGAGTGATGTCCTTTTCAGGTTTGAAGAACTATTTTCTCAAAACACAGGTGGCACTTTGCCAAATTTTGAAAAAATTTTTATAACACCAGATTTTAATCGATGATTTAAATTTCATGAAAATTGTTTTAAAATCTCTTGTAGTGTATCTAATGGGTTTTCCGTAGGCGAAGTACTATAATTCATTAGGTGTACTATGGGATCATGTTACATCTTACAGGGGAGTAGGGTGTGACACTGTGTATGGGTATAGGGGCATGTGTTGGCTCCTGCTAGTTATATATGGAGGTAGGTGTTGATCAAGATGGAATCTGTTCCTCTAAGTAAATAGAGATAAAGTCCTATGTTCATTTAATTGTTGTTGATGTTTCAAGTTCCTGGCCAAGACAGATAGATTTATTCAGAAAGAGTTTCTGATGAGAAAAATCTTTTTAATCAAGAACTGGAATTAAAAGAGAACATAATATTCATAGCAAATGGGATTTGACATAAACCATGACTCCAGCTTGAGTTGAGATTTTGTAATAGAGAGATTCTAGTGCTTGGTAACATATGATTATAGGTTAATTTAAGGTAAACTTTATTACTAATTGGGTGGCCATGGTATGCTATGCTAGGTGTTAACCATGGTCTATGAGGTGCATAAAATGATTTAGAGAAATCATTTCTGGTAAGAAAGAGTTCTGGTGATATTAAGAGTTGATATAATGTCTCATTGCCAATTAGTGATGACCCTAATAAGTCACACACATACACAAGTTATCACCTAATTAAATATGATTCAATTAATTAATTAAAGAGTTTAATTGATTAATTAAATAGGTTGGGTTTGCGATTAGATTGAAAAGTCCTTAGCATGACTTGAAACCAAATCTGGGTTATTGGATGCACAGTATAAGTTAAATTTATATTTAAAGTGTTTAAATATGAATTTAATTAATGAGAAATTAATTAATAAAGATTAATTAATTGATTTATATTTGATATAAATTGATTAGAAGAAGAGAAATAATTATTTTGGGTTGAGAACTCAAAATTAAGACACAGGGGCATTTTGGTCATTTCGCAGGGTGACACGTGGCACCATAAGATGGTGACACATGGCAGTACAAATAAGCTTGCCAAATGTCTTTTTATCATGTAAGATGATTAAAATCAAGATTAAATATAGGTTTGATACTTGGCACAATGTGATTGGGTCAATTAAACCTAGAACCAATCAAAAGATGACATGTGGCACGGGTTTAATGTGTTGACCTAGCTATATAAGTATTGTTATGAAAAAAATAATACAACCAGCAGCTCCTCATCCTTGGTGCTGCTACCCAAGTGTCTCCTTCTCTTCCTCTTCATCTCTCATCTATTCCAAGAGATTAGTAAGCAATCTCTTGAATTAAAAATACTAGAAATCATTTCTAGTGTCATGTTTACATCTTTAATCTCTTAAAAGGCAGAACTTGATTTTCTAAATAATAGAAAAAGCTTTAGAAGCTGTTCAAGGGCTGCCATAGGTGTTCTTGGTGTGGATAAGCTAGAGGGACTACATCTAGTGTCTTGAAGACGAATCTCAAAGGCACAATACACTGCAGTGCATCAAAAGGTTAGTGCGTTTGTTCTTGATTTAATCTAGGGTTCTAAAATTAATCTGATCAATTTTAAAATCTTAAATGACAAATAAAGTTCCAAAAACATATTAAAAGAGTTTTAATATGTTGTTTATCATTGAAATCAAATAGATAAAAATAAATCTTGCATGATGCATGTGACCATAGGTGAAAATTTTTTAATTCAATGGTATAAACTTGTGTTTTTCACGCTTCCGCTCCTTCACCTAGTAAGTCACACACATACACAAGTAATCACCAAATAAAATATGATTTAATTAATTAATTAAAGAGTTTAATTGATTAATTAAATATGTTTGGTTTGCAATTAGATTGCAAAGTCCCTAGCATGGCTTGAAACCAAATCTAGGTTATTGGATGTATAGTATAAGTTAAATTTATATTTAAAGTGTTTAAATATGAATTTAATTAATGAGAAATTAATTAATAGAGATTAATTAACTAATTTATATTTGATATAAATTGATTAGAAGAAGAGAAATAATTATTTTGGGTTGAGAACTCAAAATTAAGACACAGGGGTATTTTGGTCATTTCACAGGGTGACATGTGGCACCATGAGATGGTGGCACATGGAACTATACATAAGATTGCCAAATGTCTTTTAATCATGTAAGATGGTTAAAGTCAAGATTAAATATAGGTTTAATACTTAGCACAATGTGATTGAGTCAATTAAACCTAGAGTCCATCAGAAGGTGATATGTGGCAAGAGTTTTAAGTGGTGACACAGCTATATAAGGAAAAGGATGAAAAGAAAAACACCTAGCTGCTATTTGTTTCATTGGTGCCGCCCCAAAGCACCTCTCCCTTTCATCTTCTTCATCTCTTATCAATTTAAAGAGATTTCCCAACAATCTCTTGAATTAAAAATACTAGAAATCGTTTCTAGTGTCCTGTTTACATCTGTAATCTCACAAAAGGCAAAACCTGATTGTCACACCTCACCCCTCTGTAAGGCATGACATGATCCCGTAGAATACCTAATGAACTACCGAACTTTACCTACCGATAATTCATTAAGTACAGTACAAGGGATTTTTAAACAATTTTCTTACATTCTGGAAATGGTGAGCATTTTGAGAGGAATTAAAAACCATTTATTCAATGTTTAAATACTAGTAAAAATTTTTGTCTATTTTAATTTTGCCGCAAATTTTATAAAAATTTTGACAGAGTTCCGTTTGTATTTAGAGAAAATAGTTCTTCAAATACCTAAAAAAAACACTTCCAATAATTTTCTTAACTCTCAACCTCCAATAAATCTCAAATCAATTCAATTCAATTCAATTCACTTCAAAATAATTCCACAATCCAAATCAAAATTTATCATCTCAAAATATCTAATAACTTCATTCACAAGGCATAAAGTATGAAATTCACAAGTACAAACATTAATTTACAGAAGGAAATCCAAAAATAATATTATTACAATTTATTTTACAACTGCTCAACTTTACATTGATACATACAAAATTTCTATATTTACATCAGAATTAACTATGAGTGTATAAAATAATACCCGTACAAAAAGACCGGTGTAGTTCTCAATTCAATAGCAGCTCACTCTGCTGCTTTCTCCTTGCTCTTATCTGCGACAGCAAAATAAGCTATCGCAGAGTATAAAAATACTCAGTGGTGCACAATAAAAATTTGAAATACAATACATAAATCATTCATTGCCAAAACACAATTTAAATATTTCTCAGTCACATTTCACAATTATCAAAACTCAGAATAACTCAATTTAGTCAAATAATTTAATAAACACAGTATTGCCAAAATCATACACAACTTAAGCCATGACACAAAATTTTCGATCAATGCCGTGTTGTACACCACGACAAAGCAATCTACAACCTCACTAATCGAAATCAATGAGGGAGGTGGCTAGCTAGCTAATGAGTACTCATCCGATCTCAACCTCAACTGGCAAGCTAGAGAGGGAGGAAAATGAACGATCTCAACCCCATAAATGGAGGAGGAATAATGTGATACTGTCATGCTAAGTGTGAACAGAAAATCAATTCAAAACAATTTATTCAAATAATTTATGAGAAATCTAGTCAATTTTCAAAGTCATATTCACAATCATAAATGGAAACACAATTCATAATTAACTCAAAAAAAATCAAATTTTCAAGAATCATATATTTAAACAAAAATTACCGTGCACAGACCTGACGTGAGTCGCCTCTAGGCCTTGACTCAGTCTCTCCGAGTTTTCAAGTCTTTTTCAGCTGAAACACACAGTTTTACAGTGTTTTAGTACCATAACTTAGCATAAATCTAAAAATAAATTTAACTTCACTTTTACCTAGCTCTAACGTGCTAAATTCGACGTTCTCGAAGTTTTTGTGTTTCGGGTTACTATTCACTACACTATTCAAGTCAAATTATTGACTTTCTAAGGCTTAATAAGTATGGGAACTCCAACTTCACCCACATATTACATTTTGGTCATTAAATTTGCTGGTTTTGGTCATTTTCTCAAAGCTTAAGTCCTTTAGGCAAAATTGTCAAATTTTCAGTTTTGGTGTCCCTAGTTGCACTGTTCCATTGTAATTTTACTGTTGGAATTTGGCAAAACTTCCTTCATAGAAAATGTTATTTATTGTCTTAAGTTTATTCTCATTTTTGAATCACCGCAATTGGAGTTTTGTAACTCAAGTTATGGCCATTTGAACCATGGCTGCCGGATTGGAAACAACCCAGATTTTCTGGGCAATTTTGGTTCTGGCAGTTTTGGGTCACCAACTTGCGGTGGCCAAATGACTTGGTTGCTGGCAGAATTTGGATTTATTTTCTTCATGAAAGTTTTAGGTCTATATCTCATCTAACCACTGTTAAAATTTCAGGTCATTTGGACCTGCCTAGCTCGAGTTATGACCAAATGAACAAATACTGTTCATTTCATTAGTTTGTACAGGGCAGCCTGCACTTTTCCAACTTTGGTCAATTTGTTCACCAGGTTTTGGTCACTTTTTGGGCATGGTTCCTAAATGAAAATTGTGTCATTTTATGTCTATTTTCATCCTCAATTGGTCCCATATCAATTGGACTTGTAAAATTTCATTTTCTGTCCCTCAAAGGAAGTTTGGTCATGCTGCCAGCAGCATGACCACACTCCCTCCGAATTTAACTTTAACTCCAACCATTCCAACACAACTCAATTGGTCACAAATGACCATTTTTCACTTCACAATAGGTCAAACATATCATTTACCCATTTCTCCAAATTTTTGCCTCAAAACCCTAGGTCTCAAACCCTAGCCACACTAATTCATTGCATTTATTCACATTTAAGCATTTCAATCTTACTACCACTTTCATACAAGCTTACTAACAAATTTAATTCATTCAAAACACATCATATTCTCATACATCCATGGCTGGCTGAAATTTCTTTTGGTCCTCTACAAATGTTTTCTTTTGATTTTAAATAAATTTCTAGGTTACTCAAACCACCAACATAACCAATAAACTAAAATTTTTAATTTAGATTGCTTACCTCACTTGAAATTCCTCTTCCTCAATTCTCTTCTTTTTTTTTTTTTCCTTTCCTTTTCTTGCTCAAACTTCTTTTCAAGTGAAATCAACAAGGTTTAATATTGGTAAGTAAATTTTCTAGGTTGGGATTTAGGGTTCTTTAAGCTCAAAATGAGCTTTAATGGTCGTTTAAGTGAGGGAGAGGGTGAGGGAAAGAGTGAGGCGGAAACCAAGAATGAAAGAAGGCTTTTAGTTTTTTTTTTCTTCTTTTCTTTTCTTTATGTCTTTATCTTATGGAAGACCAAAAATCAATATAATTAAATTTATTAATTATAACATTTATGGCATCATGCATGATGTCATGCATGATGTCATCTCCCTACACCTTTTTCTTTTTCTCTTTTTTTTTTTTCCTATTAGTTCTTTAATTTAATTCTCGATTATGAAATTTTCTTTTCTCTGATTTTATTTGACAATTAGGGTAGGATTCAGCTCTCGGGGTCAATTGACCAAATTGCCCCTCGCCAGTTTATCCCGGTTTGCAAATAATTCAATATTTCTTTTGGCTCCCTAACCTAATTATTTGACTGACTTAACAGTCCTTTTTCGTGATTTTCTCTTTTTCACTTTGTTTATAATGGTCCTAAGGACCGTAGCGTCACATTTTACGATTCGAAATTTGAGTTTAAAATGACTTCGCAGTCATTCCCGAGAAGGTCACCCATCGCTGTGACTTTCAGCTCGTTTAACCTCTTATGTTCTGTTTTTCTTATTTATACTTAACTAATTGAACTTTACTAATTATTTATGTTTATGGCTTCTCTAATTGACTTAAGTGAGGTTCTAATCCTCTTAATTTTCCGGACCGACTCCGGTCACCAGAATAGTGAAATATACCAGGCTATACCAATAGGGGTGTTACACTGATTTTCTAATTGATTGGAAAAGCTTTAGAAGCTGTTCAAGGTGCTGCCATTGGTGATCTTGGTATGAACAAGCTAGAGGGACAACATCTGGTGTCCCAGGCGCATCCCAAAGGTGCCAAACACACTGCAGTGCATCAAACAGATTAGTGCACTTGTTCTTAATCTAATCTAGGGTTCTAATGAATTAATCTGTTAATTCTAAAATCTTAAATAGAAAATGTAGATCAAAAAATATATTAAAAGAGTTTTAATATTCTGTTTATCATTGAAATCAAATAGATAAAAATAAATCTTGCATGATGCATGTAACACCCTCACTGTAGCAATTCCGCACATTCTACTGTTCTGGCGACCGGTGTCGGTCCGGATAACTAGAACGTCCAAAAAAATATTTAAACTAAAGTAAGGAACCATAATTAACTAAAATATTAGTAAGAAAAATTTAGAAAAAATTTTTAAAATAAAATACAACTAAGTTAAATGAGCCGGTGCCCTAGCGATGTGTAACCCAGTGGGAAGTTGCGGTTCTCTCAACTAGGAGCCCTAGACCCAAGAGAAAATTCATAAAATAATTTGTGGGACTCTAGAGAAGATTCATTGAGGTTTCTATGGCATTAGAATTCCAAGAAAAGGCTTAGAAAAATTTTTCAATCGGTACAGACAATTTTAGTCTGTTAAGCCAAACGAAGGGCATTTTTGTCATTTCGCCTTCAGAGGTAATTTTTGGCCAACTTGTCTAGTTAATTAAATAATTATTATGATCTAAAAAATGAATAAATATTGCTAAAAATTTAATTAAAAATGAGTAGAAAAAAAAGGAAAGAAAAATAAAAGAAATATGGAATTATGACATCATATGATGTCATTAAAAGTGCTTCCACCAATCACATTTGAACAAGTTATTAAAAACCAATTAAAAAGAGGTAAAATGAGGTAAAAACTAACAAAACACAATATGTTCTTCCTCACCCCAAACCAGACATTTTCCTTTCCCAAACCCATTCCTCCATGGAAGCTTAATGAAAGCTTCAAACCTCACCTCATCTCACCTTGAAACCACTAACTTGCTTCACAAAAAAGTGATCTTGTATCTTGAACAACCTCTAGCAAGCAAAAAGAAGAAGAAAGAAGGAACTTTTGGAGACTTAGAAGAGTGAGCAAAAGAGGTTAGTGTCCAATCTCTTAGCACTTTTACTTGATTCATGCTTAACGCCATGAGATAAGTAGAAAATGTAAGAAAAATAAAGTAAAAATTATGTGTATCCATCCCTACAAATTTTAGTAGCCTAGGGGTGGTTAGGGTTTGATGAATTTACTTGAAGTAAAGTGTTTATGAGCTGCCCATAGCATGAGATAAGTGCTTGAACATGATTGTGTAAGTGAAATGCAAGTATAGTGCATGAATGAACTTGAGAACTTGGACATTTGAATAACATTAGGGTTTGCTCATGTAATGGTATATTAACCTTGTAATGGTCAATTAGTGACCATTTGAATGTGTGAGAGGAGGAATTGAAGTGAGTAAGGATGTTGGAGCGGAACTTAGGCATGCTGCCCTTGGCGACCTGTAGGATTGGTTGTGAGTCTAGCAAGTTTAGGCAGCTATAAATGGAGTTGTAGAGGTTTAATTGGTACAAGGCCAATTGGACATAAAAGTAGACATATAATGGCACAACTTTGGTGAAGAAACCCTACCTAGAAAACTAAACCAAGTTGACCTAAAAATTGCCCTAATCTGGGTGACTTGCATTCTGCCTGGGCAAAATGACCAAATGAACAGTATTTATTCATTTGGTCATAACTTAGCGAAGGAAGGTCCAATTGACCTGAAATGTTACCAGCAAAATTCTGAGACATAGAACTATAACTTTCTTGAAGAAACCAAACCCAAATTTTGATTATAACATGTTCAAAAACTGATTTGAATTCAGTGCACAAAACCTACAGAATCGGTTTTGCCCAGAAAAATCTGGAAAATTGCAATTTTGCCAGTTACGGTGTTTAGGCTATAACTTAAGCTACAAAACTCCAAATAGAGTGATTCAAAAAAAAAATGTAACTAGAAACAATAAGGAACAACTTTCATGAAGACAACTTTGCCAAATTGCTACTGTACAAATGACCAATAGAATAGTAAACTTAATGCTTGAAATCTGAAAATTGTGAAAAACTAACACTAAGCTTTGAAATGGTATTGGCAACCAATACCAACAACTTTAGAATGCAAAATGTGGTATCTTGGTGAATTTAGGTTCAATAAATTTATTATTTATAAAAAAGTAAGCAATTTGAATGAATAGTAAGGTGAATAGTAATACAAAGACACAAAGTTTAAGAACTAAATTGGTAAAGGAAATTAAGGCATGAAATTTGGAATCCATGAAATGTTCATGGATTACTTGGAATAGGTAATTGAGATTTATACTTTCAACACCAGTGGAATTCATAAAACAACTTGAAGTATGAAATGTTCTTTATATTAATGGATTGTTGAATGTATAGATGAGATAAAAGTGCCATTTGGGATTTAAGTTCCCATAAAGAGAGAAAGGAAAAATGTTTTGAATACAATGGTACATGTGAACCATTGTTTTGAATTATGATCAATATGAATAACATAATGAATGAATAAATGAACCATATTAATGTATGAATGAGACATTAATTCTCATTATTGTAGAAAGGAAAAGTACTTTGAGTACAATGGTATAAAAGGATAATTGACGTGAATTGTGATCATATAAATGATCAAATGAATATATAAATTATAATTGAAATTTATCATGAAATGATGAAGTCATAAAACATAATATATTTATATTTAATGATATTATGTGCCCTTGTATTGCCTAGACATGTGTGGCAGATTGGATAGTTTGGCATGCCAATAGGGTATTGTTATAGTAGTACTGCGAAAGGTTTTATGCCTGTATTCATGGCTTTATGCCCGTATTCGTGGCTTTATGCCCGCATTCATGGCTTTATGCCTGCACTCATGGCTTAATGCCCAATTATGTGTTATCATGGCTTTTTAGCCATACTGACTGCATACGTGGTTAACGTTCTGCGTCCCATGGTATGATGGCTCGAGGCACCGCGGTGTCTAGTGCCAACAACCCGTTATCCAGTTTAGTCAGCCTGTCATAGGTAGTCTAATTTATTAAAATAATTTATGAATATTAGCAGTTAAAAATGCCAGAAAGTAAATAAGAAAGAAAAATCCGAAAGGTATTAAACTAGTATTAAGAATTTAATTATTATGAAATGATCCATAATACATAGAAAATACTAAGAGAGTAAATGAAAGACTAGCAAAATAAGTATAACGTAAGTAATTATTAGAAATGCATCCTCCATAATAATATAAACATAAAATAAATATTTAGATTTATTTGTACTTTATATAAATGATTATTGTAAACTTATGAAAGAAGTGATTCTAGAGAGCAACATAAATGACGAAAGATATATTGTATGGCAAATTTCATATGAACCTAGTAAAATTCTTGAGTATAGAAAATATGCTCCGATTATTTTTATTTGTATACATTATTTCTTGTTATATTGTTGCACCACTGAGCAGTAATACTTAGCGCGATGGATTTGTTTCCTCGCGCAGGTATTGAAGTTAAAGCCCAACGAATACCAAATAGAGATTTTGGAGTTCTAATCTACAGAGTGTTCAAGATTGTCACCTCGTCAGCAATGCATGTAGATAGAGCCCATATAGATCATATTATGTATTTTATACATTATAATTAGTTATTATTTGTAATGTAAACTATGAATTGTATGTTGAAATATAGATTATGGAACAGTAATTAATTTGCAGATCATGTAAATTATGAGTTATGTAATCAGTCTGTAAGTCATGTAAATTAATGAAACTTGAGAACTTATATATATAAATTGTGCATTAATGGAAATGCATGGAAATGAATATGAAATTAAGATATATGAATGAGATATGAATAATGAGAATAATTGATGAGATTTTTTTATTGTAAAATATTATTGAAAATTTCAAACAGGTGAATAGCAAAACACGCCAAACGATAATAAAATAGAGAAAACTCTGTTAGTTTCTCCATCGAAAAATAATCGATATTAAATAAAACGAAAATAAAATTTTTAAAGAAATAAAGTAAGATAAGTTAGGGTGCTCCGGCACCGAATGTAGCACGCCTTGCTCTGCTACACTATAGTCGGGTGCGGGGTGTTACAATGCATGTGACCCTAAAAGAAAAATTTTGAACGTCAATGATCTAAACTTGTGTTTTTCATGCTTCCGCTGCTTCAGAAATATCAAAGAAAAATTAATAAATTAGTATAAAGAAAAACGAAAAATCGAGAAACAGAAAAAAATCGGTGTTACCAAAAAGTCGAGAATACAACCTGAAGAGGGGCATTTTGGTCATTTGATACCTACAGTTACTTTTTGACCTCAATGTCCATTAAAAATAAATGATATTACACTTTGAAAAAGTCATAAAAAATTAAAAAGAGGTACATTATATTAATAGTGAAAGAAATGAGGTATAAAGTGTAAATTGTGAAACTTTAAATCATTAAACATTAAAATATGGTTTAGTGCTCTACTAACTCCTAATATGGGACACCTATATAGGACTTTGGGACAGCTGTAACACCCCTCACCCATCTACATGATAGCCAAGCAAGGAGTGCTACACGGCGTGCCGGAACACCTAGTCTGTGATTATTTCATTTCCTGATCTCAATTTGATTTTAAGAAGTCTTTTATGTAATATTCATATCATGCTGATACTATTTTCATACTTTGATAAAATCAGTGTTTCAAGATTGGTAATAAAAATTTGGCAAGGTGCCATCTGTATTTCGGACAAACTGTCCTTCCAAACCTGTTGAAAACAGTTTAATATGATAATATCAAAATCTCAAATATTTCACAGTCTCTATTTCTCAATAAAGTCAATAGACTTTTACAGTCATTACACAGTTCCATAATACAGTCCATAATAATTCAAATATATCCAGAAAATCTTCATGTTATTTAATATATACAAAATACTACAAACTTTAGAGCTTTCATAACATCACAAAATACAAGGCCGAATTTCAAAAATACAACAAAGTACAAAATACAAGATATCCTAAGTCCTACCATGTATGCAATGCAATGCAGATGACTCTGGACTCCTGTGCAGATCTGATGTCTCACCCGATCGTAGGTCTGCTGGACTCCCCAGCTGTGTCTCCAATACCTACACGTTACAAAAGCAACACGCTAAGTAATTTTGCTTAGTGGTGCCAAATATAAAGAAATATACACTAAAATAAGGTAAATAAAGTGTTTACGAATTTATAACATCGATATACATTGCAGTTGCTGATTCTACTTTTATTTGCTAAGATTTCAATATTTGCTAATTTTTTTGGTAGTGCTGTATGTCAGTAGACTGGATTTAGCTATTTGAATTTAATAGTACTTGAATTACTGCCCATGTAGCCTATATACTGACCAGACTAAATAAACGGATATACTGGCACTGGATACCTAGTATCTCAGGCCGTCACACTATCGGTCACAAAGTGTCTCCCGGTGTGCAAATAGCTTGGCTAAAAAGCCATTTAGTCAATCTGGCGATAAGCCAATAATAAATACACAATATATATAACCGTAGGCTATTAAAGTCACAGTGCGACATAATAAGCCGTAAAAACACAGTATGGCAAGAAGCCATTTACAGAACAGCTGTCAGAATCCTATTGGCATGCCAACCTATCCAAACTTGTCAACTAGGCAAACTAGGGCATATTATAAATTAATTGTTTAATTCTTCAATTTTTAGAGTTTACTAACTATTATGTAATTCATAAGTCAATGCATACGTTGACCTTTTTAGGTACTATGGATAAGTTATTTTCTAGCATCAACATGTCACATAATGTAATTCAATATGCTGCCAATATAGTGCAATTTACCATTTTTATAAGTTGGCATTCATTGCCAAATTGCTTCAAGCATCATTGTATGTAAATGTCAAATTCTCAATTTTTGGTGTGTTAGATTGGTCTAGCTTAAAGTCCTATTTCTCTTTGTTTTTAGCTTCTTATCAAAGAAGCAAAATTGTAGCTCTATGTCTTATTGCACGCGGGGCAAAATTTCAGGTCATTCTGAGTTGTGTAGACCAAGATATGGTCAATTTACTAAAGCTGGATAGATTGCACCTTCAGTGCAAAATTTGGTCAATTATAGGTCACTTTTAGTTCTAGCATTTTTGGTACCCGAATTTGTGTAAGCTATTTGATTTGGTTCTGGTCATTTCTGGGCTTTGGTGTCTTCATAAGAATTGTATCTCTATATCTATGCTATCCATGGTAAAAATTTCAAGTCAATTGGACCTATTTTGATTGAGTTATAGTCATCCTAATGATTACTATTCATATGGTCAAAAATCTGGGTTGCAAGGTTGCTATTCCGGATTTGGTCATTTTCAAGGTCTATTTCTAGGCAGAATTTTGGCAACATTTCTACATGAAAGTTGGCCTATTTGGTGTCTAGTTTCACCCTTCATTGGCATCATACCAATTAGGTTCACAGTTTGGCACTTATGACCTAATTTAGGTACTGCCATCAATACACAACCTGCACAAAACACATACACTTCCAATTTGATATTCCTTCTCCTCCTCATTACTTCAATATTCAATCAATGAGACTTCCATATATATATATATATATATATATATATATATATATATATATATATATATTGTACACAATTCCAACAAACAATTTTGGGTAGAACATTTAAGTGCTCAATGCACGTAATTCACCATTAAGTTCAACATTCACTTCCACCAAAATTCAACATATCTCAGTGTAAATATTTCACATACACTTTAACATACTCATACTTCAATATCACTTACACATGCTACCCACAATTTAACACTATCATATTTCATTAATAAACTTCATATTCACACACAAATTCATGCTATTATGGGCTGCCAAACATGGCAGTTTGCTCAAAGCATTAAGGTTCCATTTCACACCCTTAATTCAAGCACTACATGCACATACTTAGATTTTAACTTACTACATCTTCCATTTCAGTTAATCAACCTTAATTTCCCTCCATTAGAGGTAAGAAAAATCCAAATACAACACATATTCATGGCTGCCAAAAATGGATCATTTCATTTCTCAATGTTTTGTTCATTTCTCTTCACCAAAATACTCACCTCAACCTAAACACAAGGTTTACTAAAGAAAGGGAGAGGTTTTGGACACTTACCACTTTTGAAGCTTATCAAAACTTCACCAAATCTTGTTTTTCTTGTTGCCAATATCTTCCCCAAGGTGAGTAGGCAAGTTTTAATGAAAGAACCAAGTAGAAAGGATGGCTTGATTCAAGGTTACATGAGCTTCCTCACTTTCAGCCATGCAGTTTCTTTCATGGAGGAATTCGGCTGGTTTATGGAGCAAGGTTGAAGATGATGACTTAGCTATCCCAAGGCTTAGATAAGTGTCCCATGGCTATAGTTAGAGGAGCACTAGGTAATAGTTTAATGGTTAAATAATTAAAGTTTCCCTATTTGCTCATTTAGCTCCATTCTTTTACTATTTACACATTGTATCCTATTTTAATTTTTTCATGACATTTCCTAAGTGCAATATCATTTATTTTTAATGGAAATAGAGGTGAAAAGGCAGCTCTTGGTGTCAAATGACCAAAATACCCCACTTCGGGTTATATTCCTGATTTTTCGGTAACACTGATTTTTGACTGTTTCTCGATTTTTTATTTTTCTTTGTACTAATTTATTAATTTTTCTTTGATATTTCTAGTGTCAATTACATTTTAATAAACCTTTATTTATGTCTCAAAATTTAATTCCAAGGGTTCCCTATGGTCCTGGGGTCGACAACGGCCTTCCCGGTGTGGTCACCCATCGCTGCTGTGCCAACTCGTTTAACTTAGCTTCATTTTCTCTCTTTCACTTTTCTTTGATTTTTCTTGTATTTTCTTTTTATTTATTTCATCATTATATGTCTGTTCACTATCACCAAAGTGTAGTTACAGACATCCTAACTTGCCTGTACTGATATTTGGCCATTGGAGCAACAGAACGTATATAACACGTACAGTGGGGATGTTACAACTCTTCCCCTCTAAATAAAAATTTTGTCCTCGAAATTTACCTGATGTGAAGAGCTGAGGGAACTATTGCCTCATTGTCTCCT
This sequence comes from Hevea brasiliensis, assembly GCF_030052815.1. NCBI lineage: Eukaryota > Viridiplantae > Streptophyta > Magnoliopsida > Malpighiales > Euphorbiaceae > Hevea > Hevea brasiliensis. The sequence goes on along the minus strand of NC_079502.1, from coordinate 22,607,729 downwards.
CGCTCTCCCATGTTGCCTCTTCCGTATTGTGGTGTCTTCATAGGATTTTCACTAGTGGAATTATCTTGTTTCTGAGCTCTTTTACCTCTCGTGCTAAGATTTTAATCGGTTCTTCTTCATATGTCAGGTTAGGTTGTACCACAATTTCTTCTGTTGAGATGACATGTGAAGGATTTGATCTGTATCTTCTGAGCATTGAGACATGGAACACATTATGTATCTTATCCAGCTCAGGTGGTAAGGCTAATCTATAGGCTATTGGTCCCACACATTCAATAACTTCATATGGGCCAATGAACCTAGGGCTTAATTTTCCCTTTTTCCTGAATCTCAACACTTTCTTCCACGGTGATACTTTGAGAAATACCTTCTCGCCAACTTCATACTTAATGTCCTTTCTTTTCAATTCAGCATAAGATTTCTGTCGGTTTGAGGCAACTTTTAATTTGGCCTTTATCAGTTTCACCTTTTCCTCTGTCTATATTATCAGGTTTGGCCCCACTAGCTTATCTTCACCTAATTCAGTCCAACATATAGGTGTTCTGCATTTTCTCCCATATAGTGCTTTATAGGGTGCCATTTGTATGCTAGCTTGATAGCTATTATTGTATGCAGATTCTACCAGTAGAAGATATCTGTCCCAGCTTCCCTCAAACTCAATAACATAACTTCTCAGCATATCCTCGAGGACCTATCACATATGTTTGGTTGTTATTATCATTATCAGTTTAATTATTATTTACAATAACTCAATGAGTTTCAGAATTTACTTGGATTATTCTTTTGACTGTCCATCCGTCTGAGGATGAAAAGCCGTACTAAAATGGAGTTGTGTGCCCAAGGATTCTTGTAATTTCTTTCAAAATCTAGATGTAAACCTCGGGTCTCTATTAGATATAATGGAAAGCGAAATTCCATGTAGTCTAACTATCTCACTGATATACAATTCTGCTAACTTTTCCAGTGAGTAGTCAGTTTTGATTGGCAAAAAATGTGCTAATCTGGTCAACCTATCCACAATCACCCATGCTGCATCATGCTTCTTCTGAGTGAGAGGTAGATCGCTGGCAAAGTCCATAGTGACTCGGTCCGATTTCCATTCAGGTATGTTTATGGGCTGTAACAAACCTGATGGAACTTGATGTTCTACTTTGACTTGCTGACAAGTCAAGCATCTAGTTACATAGTCAACTATGTCCTTCTTCATACCTGGCCTCCAGTATCAGAGTTTCAGGTCATGGTACATTTTTGTGCTTCCTGGGTGCATAGCATACACACTGTTATGTGCTTCTTTCAGAATACTGGTTTTCAACTCTTCATCATCTAGTACACGTACTCTTTCTTTATAGTACAGGCACCCATTTCCTTTCACTTCATATTAATTTTCCCTCCCTTCAGTGATTTTGCCCATAACAGCCATTAATTTCTCATCTGTCTTCTGCCCATCCTGTATCTGTTGTAACAGATTCGGCTTCACTTGCAACTCAGCCAAAATAACTCCATCATGAGTTAAGGACAGTTGGGCATTCAGAGATCTTAATGCTACAATAGATTTTCTGCTTAAAGCATCAGCGACTACATTTGCTTTCCCAGGGTGATAATCAATCACACAATCATAATCTTTCGGGAATTCAATCCATCGCCTCTCTCTCAAATTAAGTTCCTTCGAGGGTTGGCAGATACTTTAGACTCTTATGGTCTGTGCATTTATAGTATTTTTCTGAAGGAACGGAAGCGTGAAAAAAACACAAGTTTATACCATTGAATTCAAAAATTTTCACCTAGGGTCACATGCATCATGCAAGATTTATTTTTATCTATTTGATTTCAATGATAAACAACATATTAAAACTCTTTTAATATGTTTTTGGATCTGTATTTGCCATTTAAGATTTTAAAATTAATCAGATTAATTTTAGAACCCTAGATTAAATCAAGAACGATTACACTAACCTCTTGATGCACTGCAACGTGTCTGCGCCTTTGAGATTCATCTTCAGGACACCAGATGTTGTCCCTCTAGCTTGTCCACACCAAGAACATCTATGGCAGCCCTTGAATAGCGTCTAAAGCTTTTCTATTAATTAGAAAATCAAGTTCTGCCTTTTAAGAGATTAGAGATATAAACAGGACACTGGAAACAATTTCTAGTGTTCTTAATTCAAGAGATTGATGGCTAATCTGTTTTAATTGATAAGAGATGAAGAAGAAGAGATGAAAACTCTCAAAGTGGCGTGACAAAGGAGTGTGGCTGCTGGTTGTGTTTTATTTTCTCATAACAACACTTAAATAGCTAGGTTAACACATTAAACCCTTGCCACATGTCACCCTTTGATTAGCTCTAGGTTTAAGTGACCCAATCACATTGTGCCAAGTGTCAAACTTATATTTAATCTTGATTTTAATCATCTTACATGATTAAAAAAAACATTTGGCAAGCTTATGTGTTATGCCATGTGTCACCATCTCATGGTGCCACGTGTCACACTGCAAAATGACCAAAATGCCCCTGTGTCTTAATTTTGAGTTCTTAACCCAAAATAATTATTTTCTTCTTCTAATTAATTTATATCAAATATAAATTAATTAATTAATCTCTATTAATTAATTTCTCATTAATTAAATTTATATTTAAACACTTTAAATATAAATTTAACTTATATTATACATTCAATAATCTAGATTTGGTTTCAAGTCATGCTAGGGACTTTGCAATTTAATTGCAAACCAAACCTATTTAATTAATCAATTAAACTCTTTAATTAATTAATTAAATCATATTTAAATAGGTGATAACTTGTGTATGTGTGTGACTTACTATGCTCATCACTAATTGGCAATGAGACATGATATCAACTCTTAATATCATCAGAACTCTTTCTTACCATAAATGATTTCTCTAAATCATTTTATGAACCTCATAGACCATGGTTAACACCTAGCATAGCATGCCATGGCCACCCAATTAGTAATAAGGTTTACCTTAAATGAATCTATAATCATATGTTACCATGCACTAGAATCTCTCTGTTACAAAATCCCAACTCAAGCTAGAGTCATGGTTTATGTCAAACTCCATTTGCTATGAATATTATGTTCTCTTTTAATTCCAGTTCTTGATTAAAAAGATTTTCTCATCAGAAACTCTTTTCTGAATAAATCTATCTGTCCTGGCCAGGAACTTGAAACATCAAGAACAATTAAATGAACATAGGATTTTATCTCTATTTGCTTAGAGGAACAGATTCCATCTTGATCAACACCTACCTCCATATATAATTAGTAGGAGCCAACACATGCCCATATACCCATACACAGTACAAGTATGAAAGCAGTATCAAACTCAAACTACCTATATACAAGATAACTGTGCTATCTCAGGTCTAAAGATTATATGCACTGATATGATTTATGACAAAACATTGACAAGAGTAAACTCCATGTGCTTGTCATAAGTGTCACTGGTTCGGCCTACTTATCATTTATAAGTGCCTATCATGTTTGTTATATGGCATGAGACTCACCATTCCATCTTATTTATATCTCATATAAATAACTTGGGAACAAACATGAATACAATCTTTCTGGATAAGTCATGTCCTTATTATGAAGTATCCTCGATTGTGAACCTATTTATGATACTTTGTGCTAGAAATATTGTCACTCATATTCTTAACAACTTAAGAATAATATTTCTAACAAAATATCAACGGACCTTTTCTATTACACATAAATATATTATGTAGACGGAAAAGTGGAAATGCCTTTTATTAATAAAAATATGTACAAGATACATACTAAATGATATGCTCTAGGGCATACTACTAACAATCTCCCACTAGCACTAGAGCCATTCATTACAATATCTTAGACCTATCTTCTCAGGATGTCGGTCTAACTGAGTCTGTGACATAGGCTTAGTGAATGGATCACCGGATTTTCAGTGATGCTATTTTCTGCATGGCTACATCGCCGCCCAACTATTTCTCCGATAATGTGGTAGCGCCTTTCTATGTGTTTGGATTTACGGTGAGACCTTGGTTCCTTAGCTTTGTATGATTGCTCCATTATTGTCACGATTAGTGGAACTGGCGACTCAATGGAAGGAACTCTGTAAGTTACATCACGAACTTCTTTATCCAAAGCGACTTCCTGCGACATCGATGCGAGAATATACTCGGCTTACGTAGTGGAATCTGCGATCGTGCTCTGTTTGGAACTCTTCCAACCGATCGCACCTCCATTACAAATGAACACATATCCAGAGGTAGACTTTCTATCATCGATATCTGATTGGAAATCAGAATCAGTATAACCATCCAATTGCAAGTCTCCACCTCCATAAATCAAGAATAAATCCTCAGTTCTTCTCAAGTACTTAAGGATATTCTTGACAGCTATCCAGTGTTCCAAACCTGGATTGGATTGATACCTGCTAGTCAAACTAACAACATATGCGATATGCGTCCTAGTACACAACATTGCATACATTAAACTTCCAATAGCCAAAGCATATGGAATCCTGGCCATCTTATCTCTTTCTTCAGGTGTCTTTGGAGACATCTCTTTAGAAAGATGGATACCATGTCTCACTGGTAACAATCCTCTCTTGGAATCAAACATGTTAAACCTCTTTAACACCTTTTCCAAGTATGACTTTTGGGATAAACCAATTTTTTTTTTTTTATCTCTCTCCTAGATGAATCCAAGAATATATAGTTGCCTCTCTAAGTCTTTTTCATGTGTAAATGTGTTGACAACCCTACTATGTCAACATACCTGTGTCATTACCCATCAATAGTATGTCATCCACATATAAGACAAGGAAAGTGATAGCACTGTCACTAACCTTCTTATATACACATGGCTCATCCTCATTTTTGATAAAACTAAAGGATTTAATGGCTTCATCAAAACGGATGTTCCAACTCCTCGAAGCTTGTTTCAACCCATAAATGGATCGCTTTAGCTTGCATACCTTGGAACCATCTTGAGATTCAAATCCCTTAGGTTGATCCATGAAAATGTTTTCTTCAATGTATCCATTGAGAAAAGCTGTTTTGACATCCATCTGCCAAATCTCATAATCATAGTATGCAGCTATTGCTAATAAAATCCTAATTGATTTAAGCATGGCAACAGGCAAGAAAGTCTCCTCATAGTCGATTCCTTGCCTTTGGCGAAACCCTTTCGCTACTAGCCTTGCCTTATAGGTCTCTACCTTTCCATCAGAACCAATTTTCTTCTTGAAAACCCATTTGTTCCCTATGGGTACAATACCTTCAGGTGGGTCAACAAGATCCCAAACTTGATTCTTATACATGGAATTAATCTTGGATTTCATAGCTTCAATCCATTTTGAAGAGTCTATATCTGATATAGCTTCTTCATAGGTAAGTGGATCATCTCCATGATCTACTTCTTCATGAGTAGACAACTCTTGTTCTTCTTCATGAAGAAAACCATATCTCACTAGTGGGTGAGATACCCTGGTTGTTCTACGAGGAACAGCTGTAGATGTTTCATCAACGGGTATTGGTTGACTAGATGGATCTATATCCATCTGATCTATTGGTTGGTCAGAATTCTCCAATTCTAACTCTATTTGCCTTCCTTTGCCTTCTTCTTGAACAAACTGTTGTTCAAGAAATGTGGCATCTCTACTTATCATAACCTTTTGTGAAGTAGGCAAATAAAAATAATATCCAAAACTATCTTTTGTATAACCAACAAATTGACCTTTTTCTGATCTGGTCTCCAATTTATCAGTGTTCAGCTTTTTGATATAAGCTGGACAACCCCAAATCTTAACATGCTTAAGACTTGGTTTTCTTCCATGCCATATCTCATAAGGTGTGGAAGAAACTGATTTTGATGGAATCCTATTTAGAATATACAAAGCTGATTCTAATGCAAATCCCCAAAAGAAGATTGGCATATCAGTATAGCTCATCATACTACGTACCATATCCAATAGGGTACGATTTCTCCTTTCAGATACACCATTCACCGTGGCGTTCTGGAGAGTCGGTGAGAAACAATGCCATGCTCTCTCAAGTATTCATCAAATTCAGTACTCAAATATTCACCTCCACGATCTGATCGAAGAGCTTTAATACTCTTTCCTGTTTGATTTTCTACTTCAGATTTAAATTCTTTGAACTTTTCAAAAGATTCATGTTTGTATTTCATCAAATACAAATACCCAAACCTTGATTTATCATCAAGAAGGTAATAAAATAATGAAAGCCCCCTCTAGCCATTTCTTTAAATGGACCACATACATCACTATGTATTAGCTCCAAAATATTTTCAGCTCTTAGCCCCTGTCCAACAAAGGGTGATCTAGTCATTTTGCCCTGAAGGCAAGATTCACAAGTTGGAGTAGGCTCAGAGTCCAATAAGGATAGAATTCCCATTTTCTCTAATTTTGTAATCCTATCTTCTGCAACATGACATAACCTTAAGTACCAAATATATTTTGAACTTGAGTTGGTTTTCACCATGGCATTGCATTCATTTAGATTGCTATACTCTGGCCAGTGGAAACACTTTCTTACTGGCAATGGAAACACTTTCCTGTTGGTAATGGAAACACTTTCCTATTGGCAGTGGAGACACTTTCCTTTGCCTTTATCAGCTTTAGTCTTCCTTTTCTGTTTAGCTATTTTCTTAGAAGGACCAGGAATCTGAGGTTTCTTTTTCCTATTACCCTTCTTCTTGTTGGACTTTCCAGCAGAAGAAGATGCAACCAAAGCTACCTCTTTTCCTTTATTGCCTGGCATATTCTTTTGGGCAATAACCAGCATGTTGAGTAAACCAGCTAAGGTGCATTCCTGTTTAGTCATATGGAAATTTGTCACAAAATTCCCAAAAGACTCAGGAAGGGACTGAAGGATCAAATCCATCTGTAGTTGGAAATCCATGTTGAAGTCAAGATGTTCCAACTGCTCAATTAGCCGAATCATCTTCTGGACATGATCCCCAATATTCTGTCCCTCAGACATCCTCATGCGGAACAGCTGCCTAGATATCTCATACCTAGCATTCCTACTATGCTCACCATACAACTCTTGTAGGTGAAGGAGGATCTCACTCGCACTCTGCATGTTCTCATGTTGCTTCTGTAACTCATTACTCATGGAAGCAAGCATGTAACACTTAGCTCTCATATCATGCTCCTTCCACTTGTCCAAAGTTTCATGTTCCTCTTGTGTGGCCTCTGGAGGTAAGGGACCAGGAACATTTGAATCTAGAACATATCCTATATGTTCAAGGTTCAGGACAGGTTTCAAATTTCTTAGCCAATCAGACAGATTAGGTCCTGTCAACCTATTGTGATCAAGTATGCTTGCAAGGATATTGGATGGTGGTGGTTGTTTTGTGCTCATTTTTATCAGAAAATTAACTATAGAAAATAACCAGATTAATTAGTAAATGTATCATGTAATTAACCAAAATGATTATGGTCTTTTAATCAAATTGGTCCTCCCACTAACTTAGCGAATCCTACACTTCCAAAGTAGAAAACGGAAATCCTAGTTGGATGGATTTCTAGTGGGTGATTGAATTCTTATAATTCTATTGATCATCCTCAGGTACATCCATTATTGGAATTACAATAAACTATAAGTGAGCAACTCTTTGCCCATCACATCTCATGTGAGGTTCAATCCTTTACCTAGCCCCTAATGCTCAAAATCTCAGGTTCATCCATTATTGACTTATCTTACATTAGTTAAGTTGATCCCATTGAGCCAGTAATTATGCAAATAATTTTAATGTCCTCAGGTACATCCAATATTGGCCACTAAACTATTTACATATTTACAACATCTCATGCTTAACAATTATTCTTAAGAAAATCTCTTAAATAAATTGCATCTTATGCAACTATTTAAAATTTCTTAAAATAATTGCCCCAATGGAGGGCCTATGTTATAATTACTTTAATTATAACATTTCCAACTTAATCATTTGTTTGAAAGATTTTATGGTCATTCTAATTACTATTAAGGTCTCACTTTGCACATTATCCATTTAGCATGCATATATCATATAATTGCATACATTCCCATACATCTCATGTATTCATGGATAAGCAGTAAATATGGTATGATCATGGACTTTCTAAGGGATTCAATTCTGAGCCACCAAGAATTGAATCACGGCATTCCTAGGTGCCTTTCATTCATTCATTCATTTTACAAGAGTTGCTGAAGGAGTACATAATCAACACTTGATCTTGAATTCCTCCCACTGGTCCCACCAATGCTCTTGACCTCCTTGAACTTCTTGCAATCCAATATTACATGGTAATCCTTGGCATACCAAGGCGAATTTACAAGAACTAAAATAAATGAAATTACAACCCAAAAATTATTACAAACTTAATAATACATGCCCAAAAAAAATTAAAATAAATTAATTAATTTACAATCCCAAAGAAACATAAAAGAAATAAATCCAATCACATTGGTCTTTTATAGTCCATGATCATCCATCATGCATATCACTATTTAACAATTAAATAAAACATACATACTTAAATTAAATTGAATATCTCATATTCAACTTAAAAATTCAGATTTGAATATGATTCAAATAAATTTAAAAATTCAGATTTGAATCTCATTCAAACAAATTTAAATATTCAGATTTGAATCACATTCAAACAACTTTAAAAATTCAGATTTGAATCACATTCAAACATTTTTTAAAAAATCAGATCTGAATTTTATTCAATCAATTTTAAAAAATCAGATTTAAATATGATTCAAACAACTTTAAAAATTCATATTTGAATCATATTCAAACAACTTTTAAAATTCAGATTTGAATCACATTCAAACAATTTTTAAAATTCTGATTTGAATCATAATTTAATTGTGTGATAAAAACTACTAATTAAACACTTTAATTAGTCAAAGAATAGGCCTTAGATCATACAACAATTGCAGAATTAAAAGCCAAACCTTAAACCACCCATGGAAGCCAAACCATGCGCACCATTGATGGTGTTTTTTCAAGTATGCCGCCAACTTGCTTTGCAACCAGCAATGATCAATCATCTCATGATCAAATCACACAATTAAATCATATAATCAAAAATCTAAATGGAAAATATAGTGGTTCTGATACCAATTGAAGGAACGGAAGCGTGAAAAAAACACAAGTTTATACCATTGAATTCAAAAATTTTCACCTAGGGTCACATGCATCATGCAAGATTTATTTTTATCTATTTGATTTCAATGATAAACAACATATTAAAACTCTTTTAATATGTTTTTGGATCTGTATTTGCCATTTAAGATTTTAAAATTAATCAGATTAATTTTAGAACCCTAGATTAAATCAAGAACGATTACACTAACCTCTTGATGCAATCGCAATGTCTCGCGCTTTGAGATTCGTCTTCAGGACACCAGATGTTGTCCCTCTAGCTTGTCCACACCAAGAACACCTATGGCAGCCCTTGAATAGCTTCTAAAGCTTTTCTATTAATTAGAAAATCAAGTTCTGCCTTTTAAGAGATTAGAGATGTAAACAGTACACTAGAAACAATTTCTAGTGTTCTTAATTCAAGAGATTGATGGCTAATCTCTTTTAATTGATAAGAGATGAAGAAGAAGAGATGAAAACCCTCAAAGTGGCGTGACAAAGGAGTGTGGCTGCTGGTTGTGTTTTATTTTCTCATAACAACACTTAAATAGCTAGGTTAACACATTAAACCCTTGCCACATGTCACCCTTTGATTAGCTTTAGGTTTAAGTGACCCAATCACATTGTGCCAAGTGTCAAACCTATATTTAATCTTGATTTTAATCATCTTACATGATTAAAAAAAACATTTGGCAAGCTTATGTGTTATGCCGTGTGTCACCATCTCATGGTGCCACGTGTTACACTGCAAAATGACCAAAATGCCCCTGTGTCTTAATTTTGAGTTCTTAACCCAAAATAATTATTTTCTTCTTCTAATTAATTTATATCAAATATAAATTAATTAATTAATCTCTATTAATTAATTTCTCATTAATTAAATTCATATTTAAATAATTTAAATATAAATTTAACTTATATTATACATCCAATAATCTAGATTTGGTTTCAAGTCATGCTAGGGACTTTGCAATTTAATTGCAAACCAAACCTATTTAATTAATCAATTAAACTCTTTAATTAATTAATTAAATCATATTTAAATAGGTGATAACTTGTGTATGTGTGTGACTTACTAGGCTCATCACTAATTGGCAATGAGACATGATATCAACTCTTAATATCATCAGAACTCTTTCTTACCATAAATGATTTCTCTAAATCATTTTATGAACCTCATAGACCATGGTTAACACCTAGCATAGCATGCCATGGCCACCCAATTAGTAATAAGGTTTACCTTAAATGAATCTATAATCATATGTTACCATGCACTAGAATCTCTCTGTTACAAAATCCCAACTCAAGCTAGAGTCATGGTTTATGTCAAACTCCATTTGCTATGAATATTATGTTCTCTTTTAATTCCAGTTCTTGATGAAAAAGATTTTCTCATCAGAAACTCTTTTCTGAATAAATCTATCTGTCCTGGCCAGGAACTTGAAACATCAAGAACAATTAAATGAACATAGGATTTTATCTCTATTTACTTAGAGGAACAGATTCCATCTTGATCAACACCTACCTCCATATATAACTAGTAGGAGCCAACACATGCCCATATACCCATACACAGTACAAGTGTGAAAGCAGTATCAAACTCAAACTACCTATATACAAGATAACTGTGCTATCTCAGGTCTAAAGATTATATGCACTAATATGATTTATGACAAAACATTGACAAGAGTAAACTCCATGTGCTTGTCATAAGTGTCACTGGTTCGGCCTACTTATCATTTATAAGTGCCTATCATGTTTGTTATATGGCATGAGACTCACCATTCCATCTTATTTATATCTCATATAAATAACTTGGGAACAAACATGAATACAATCTTTCTGGATAAGTCATGTCCTTATTATGAAGTATCCTCGATTGTGAACCTATTTATGATACTTTGTGCTAGAAATATTGTCACTCATATTCTTAACAACTTAAGAATAATATTTCTAACAAAATATCAACGGACCTTTTCTATTACACATAAATATATTATGTAAACGGAAAAGTGGAAATGCCTTTTATTAATAAAAATATGTACAAGATACATACTAAATGATATGCTCTAGGGCATACTACTAACATTTTCTCCATACAAGTAATGCCTCCGTATCTTCAATGCGAAGATAATTGCTGCTAACTCTAAATCATGAGTAGGGTAATTCTTTTCACGTGGTCTTAACTACTTGGAAGCATATGCGACCACTTTCCCTTCTTGCATGAGTACACACCCTAACCCATTATGTGAGGCATCACTGTAGACTATAAAGTCTTTTCCCAACACTGGCTGTGTTAACACTGGTGCCTCTGTCAACAAAGCCTTCAGCCTCTCAAAACTGGCTTGACACTTGTCGTTCTAGTCAAATTTCATATTCTTGTGTAGTAATTTGGTCATTGGGGCAGCTATCAGGGAAAATCCCTTCACAAATCTTCCATAATATCCAGCTAACCCCAAGAAACTTCTGATCTCAGTTGTATTTCTGGGAGGCTTCCATTCTATCACTGCTTCAATCTTCTTGGGATCCACTCTAATCCCTTCAGCTGATACTATATGTCCAAGGAATGCAATCTCATTCAACCAGAACTCACACCTGGACAATTTAGCATACAGTTTCTTCTCTTTTAGAGTCTGCAGAACAATCCTCAAATGCTCATCATGTTCTGCTTTATCCTTGGAATACACCAAGATGTCATCAATGAAGACCACTACGAACCGATCTAAGTATGGATGGAAGATATGGTTCATAAGGTCCATAAATGCTGCTGGAGTGTTTGTTAACCCAAATGGCATCACCAGGAATTCATAATGCCCATACCAAGTTCTAAATGCAGTCTTAGGCACATCTGCATCTTTAACCCTTAGCTAATGATACCCTGATCTAAGATCAATCTTAGAAAACACACTGGCTCCCTTCAACTGATCAAACAGATCGTCAATTCTAGGCAATGGATACTTGTTCTTCATCATTACTGCTTAATCGCCAAGAGTCAACACATAACCTCAGTGTCCCATCTTTCTTCTTAACAAACAGTACCGGAGCTCCCCAAGGTGACACACTGGAGCGTATGAACCCCTTGTCTAGTAATTCTTGCAGCTGGATTTTCAACTCTTTCAATTTAGCAGGTGCCATCCTATACGGAGCAATTGAAATCGGAGTTGTACCCAGCATAGTCTCAATAGCAAATTCAACTTCTCTTTCTGGTGGCAAACTAGGCAATTCCTCAGGAAATACCTTAGAGAAATCCCTTACTGTGGGTATGTCAAACAAGTCAAGTTTACCCTACCTAATGTCAACCACGTGTGCCAGATAGGCTTCACACCCTTTTCTCAACCATCTCCTTGCAACAGTAGCTGAGATGACATTCGATAAGAAATATGTCCTTTCACCCACAACTATTATTTCTTCGTTCTTAGCAGTTTTCAGAGAGATTCTCTTCAATTTACAATCTACTATTGCCTGATGATGGGATAACCAGTCCTGTAACACCCCTAAGTTTGGTAGTGCGTTCTACTGTTCCGGTGACCAGTGTTGTCCGGACAGCTAGAATGCCTAGAACTACACTTCGATATGAGTGAGGATACATTAAATAATGAAATACAAGAAAAGAAAATACAAGAAAAAATAAAGGAAAAATAATAGTAAAGAAATGCAAGTAAGTTAAGCGAGCCGAGAACCCTAGCGATGGGTGACCACACCAGGAAGTCACGGCGTGGACCGTTGACTAGCCCTGAACCCCGGGAAACCCTGGAAAATATTTTTTAAGACTTAAAGAGACACCTATTGAAGTATAAATATCATTAGAAATATTAAATAAAAGTTAAATAATTAGTACAAAGAAAAGTGAGAAATCGAAAAACGGACAAAACCTGGTGTTACCGAAAAATCGGGAATGCAACCCGAACAGGGGCATTGTAGTCATTTGACACCCCGAGTTTTCTTTTGACCTAAATTTCCATTGAAAACACATGATATTATATTTGGAAAATTTCATGAAAAATTAAATTAGTGGTACCTAATGTAAATAGCAAAAATGGGAAGCTTAATGTGGGGAAATAAAATCTTTGATTAAACTAATGTTATTTCTACATTAGTAGACCACTAACACCTTGTAAATCAATTAAAAACCTATCATCTTCCACTAACTTCTGCACAGCCATCTTCTTCCTCAAACTTTCCCATGGCCAAGCCAAAAAGCTCCCAAATTTTCCCATGGCCGTCCAAGCTCCAACCTCCATGCGTCCATGATCCAAGCTCCCAATGGTTAAGGTTTCTTCATTAAACTTGACAACCACACCATGGGCAGTAGATAGGCAGCAAGAAGACCAAGTTTTGGAGAGGTTTTGAAGAGTTTCCAAAGTGGTAAGTTTGAGTTTTTGGTTAGTGCTTCATTAAAGTTAGTAAGGAGGTTATGGGTACTTGAATTGTGAGAAGAATTTTGGAGTTTGATGTTCTAATGGTGATGTTTATTTTTGGAAGCCATGAAAACTCTTTAAGGGCAGTTTATTTTTTCTTGTAAATGGTGAATTAAATAATTGATTAAATGTATATTGTGTAGAAAATTGTTTGGGTGATGTATACTTAATATATGTAAATGTAAAATGAAATTTAAAGCTTGGAAAGTAATGGAATGTAAGTGTACCATTGTGGCAGTTTGCTAACTCTTGAGGAATGCTGGAATTCATGCTTGGTTTATGGAATAATGATGTTAAAATGTGTTGGTTGTTATGGCAGTTTGAGTGTGTGTAAGGTGGTGTGAAGTGGGACATGTAAATGAGCATAAAAAGGTGATTGAATTGTTGTAAATTGGATTGAAAAAAATTCTGCACTTGTTGGTGCACATTGAATGCAATTGTAAGCTGCCAAAATGACCTATAATGTGTTATGAATTATGTTTAGGTCATGATACAACCAGAATTGGCTTGAAGGTTGAGTGTGGTAAGTGTTAAAAGTGATGTTTGATATGTATGCAAGAATTACAATAAGGCAGTTTCAGTTTTAGGCCTATAACTTTAAGTGTGTGGCTCCAATTGGTATGAGACCAATTGGACATGAAACTAGGCACAAAATTTGCCAACTTTCATGAAGAAAGCTTGCCAAAATTCTGCTTGCAAAGTAGCTTGAAAAATGACCGAATCCGGATTAAGTGCAAGTAAGGCCTGAAAATTGACCATTTGGGCAGCAGTTAGTGTTTAGGCCATAACTCACTCAAAACAGGTAAAATTGACCTGAAATTTTAACCATGAATAGTTAAGACCCATACCTACAAGTCTTATGAAGACACCAAAGCTCAGAAATGACCATAAGCAAGTCAAACAGCTTGCACAAGTTCGGGTCCAAAAACTGGCCGAACCTAAAATGACCTAAAGTGACCTAAAATGACCAATTTTGGTGCAATTTGACCAGCAATAGTAAAATGACCACAACTTGGTCTACATAACTCAGAATAATCTGAAATTTTTCCCCACATTCCATAAGACATAGATCTACAAGTTTATAGTTTTGACCGAAACCCAAAAACTGAGGGAACTAGGTCGTCCGGCTAGGTCAAACTAGTATCCCGGAATCCAGCAAATCGCAAGAAAATGCAGTATACACGGAAATGAATTTGGTAACATGTACCAACCCTAAAAGACTATCGAATGTGACATATTAATGACATTAAAATCTAAATTACCTAGAATGTACCAAGGGTCGACATAGTAGGTTGACTAAGCGAATAAATGAATTCAGTGAATTAATTATCAAGCATTATGGTTAGAGACAGTTTAAATGAGTACTGAAACACTTCAAATTGTGTTTCTCAGTTAGCAAAGACTCAGGGAGGGGAAGGAAACACTGAGTCAGAGCCAAGAGATAGTTATCAGAGGTTTGTGCATAATAAGTATTTCTTTTGAATTTTTCAATTGAAATAAATTATGATCATTTCTATGTTATTATTTTAAATTGTGTCCGTGCACAATACTTTTATATTCACTGCTTTTACTAGCAAATTTATGTAGAGAAATGAGTTATGAATAAGTTTTGATTGCTTTGGTTTTGGGAATATTATTTGGAACTTATTGTATTGCCAAGTTTGCAAATGGAAATTTTGAGATAAAATGTGATTTATGGTTTGTATGAAATATTGTGATTTGAAATTGTTTTGATTCACATTTGGCATGACACTGTTGATATATTCCTCCCTCTTTGACTTATCGATGCAGGGTGAGTGTGATTATGTTCCTCTCTCTTTGACTTCCCAGTCTGAGGTGAGTGTGGATGAGTACTCATTATTCAGCTAGCTTCCTCCCTCATTGATTTTGATTATTGGGGTGAGTGTGTCTTGTCGTGGTGTACAACACGGCATGTGTGGAAAAATTGTGTCATGGCCTAAATTATGTTATCGATTGGCAACATTGTATTATTTAGTTATTTGATCGAATTGTGTTATTGATTTGCAAAACGGTATTATTCAGTTATTTGATCGAATTGTGTTATTGATTTGCAAAACGGTATTATTCAGTTATTTGATCGAATTGTGTTATTGATTTGCAAAATGGTATTATTCAGTTATTTGATCGAATTGTGTTATTGATTTGCAAAACGGTATTATTCAATTACTTGATCAAATTTGTGTTAGGTGAATTTTGTAAATTGTGAAATGGAATTGTGAATCATTTGATTTGTGAACTGTCAATAAAAGATTTATATATCACATTTCAAATTGTTATTGTGCACCACTGAGTAAATTTTACTCAGCAATAGCTTTTCATTGCTGTCGCAGGTAGACAGACTGACAGGGCAGCAGACTAGGCTGCTAGTACTACATTGAGAGATCATCGGGTATATTGAGTATACCGCATTTTGTATTTTGTACTGTAATGTATGTTCACTGTATGTATATATTGTTCTTGGTTTTGGGCAGTTGTAAATTAAAATTGTACATTGAAGTTGTAAAGTAAATTATGAGTATTTTGGGTTGAAAAATTTGTACTGTATTTCTTTTATCTTAGTCTTTGAAAATTTATTGTGGATTTGAGTTGAAAAACATATTGTGTTGAATTATGTTGGAGTTTGAGATTGAGAAAAATATTGAAGTGCTTTTTACAGGTTTTTGAAGAACTGTTTTGTCCAAAATACAGATGGCACTCTGCCAAAATTTTTACAGAAATTATTAATAGTCCAAATGTGTTAGCTATTTCACTTCAGTTCAAAAAGGTTTTTAACACCTGTAAATAGTGCTCACCACTATAAAAAGAAGTAAGAAAAGTTTTAAAATCCCTTGTAGTGTATTTAATGGGTTATCAGTAGACGAAGTTGGTAATTCATTAGGTATACTACGGGATCATGTTATGCCTTACAGAGGGGTAGGGTGTGACAAGTCCATTCCCAAAATCACATCAAACTCATGGAAATGCAGTTCGATTAAGTCTGCTGAGAACTTTTTCCCTTGAATCTTCAATGGATAGCCCTTATACACCTTGTTTACTATCACATTGTGGCCTAGCGGATTTGTGACCAGGATGTCTTGGTCACTTTCCTCTATTGGTATTCCCTTTTCTACGGGCAGTTTAATATAAATATATGAATGAGTATATCCAGGATCCACTAATGCATGCACAAAAGTATTATAGAGGAGGGTGACATCTGGAGCATTCTGTTCCTCCTGTGCCCTTATAGCATAGGCACTAGCTGGTTTTCTACCTTCTGCTCTTTCCACAGACTCTGATACAAGTTTCTATGAAGTACCGGCTGCCTTAGCCTTACTCGGCTTTCTACCCCTTGGAGCTGGAGGGGCAGGCCTAACAGTTGATACTGGAGTGGTTGTAGCAGTTCTGCGAGGACAATCTCGGACTAGGTGGTCTGTAGATCCACACTGTAAACAAGCACCTATCATCCTCCAACATTCACCCTTATGCCATTTTTGGCAATGTGGGCAAGCAACAGATACTGTTGGGGCTGGTCCCCTAAATTCTATCCCTGGAGAGCTAGCCATTGAAGGTGTGGACTGGCCTCTCCTTGGTGCAAACTGAGACTTGCACCTCTGAAACTGACCCTGACTTGGTGCTCTACTGAAACTCTGAGTAGGTGAACCTCTAAATTTCTTACTAGGGGCAGAAGATGTACTGGTCTGACCCTAACCTCTTTTCTGCTGTCTATCCCTTATGTTCTGCTTATTCATTCTAACTTTTTCAACCTCCAGTGTAGCTTCCACTAACTTGGCAAACTCTGTAATCCCCAAGGCTATAATCATTACTTTAATGTTATTATTGACTCCTTCCTCAAATCTCTTACATCTCTCTGCCTCATTAGGGACTATTTCCCGCCCATAGCGGCTCAGTCTGATAAATTCTCTTTCATATTCAACCACTGTCAGCTGTCTCTGGCGTAGGGTAATAAACTCTCTTCTTTTCTCTTCCAAGTATACACTGCCCGCATACTTCTTTCTGAACTCATTGAGAAAGAAATCCTAAGTGATCTATTCTAGTGGCACCTCACTAGTTACTGTATCCCACCACTGGTATGCATCATCTTGCAGTAGTGATACAACAGCTTCCAAATTCTAGTCTGGGGTACAATGAAGTTGTTTCAAAACTCTTCTAGTTCTATCCAACCAGTTTTCAGCTATGACAGAATCATCCTCCCTTTTGCCCAGAAAATCCACTGCTCCAAACTTCCTGAGTCTCTCCATATGAGATTTTTGATGTGGAGGTGGTGGTGGTGGCATAACTCCTACTATATGTCTAAAGAACTCAGCCATTTGCTGAAATGTGGCTGGTGCACCTGGTACTGGTGGAGCAGGTTCCCTCCTATCTCCTGGTTCAGTCATATATGGAGCATGACTTTCCACTTGCTCATCAACTGCTCTCTGTGATGTGGAGTCCATATTCTGATCAAAATAACAAATCAAAAGATCTGCATTAGAGTCATCTTAACACTTACAATGTAGTGCATGATATGCAATCTATCTAGGCCCAGAAACGCCTAAATCGTGCTCTAATACCACAAAATGTAACACCCCTCACTCGTCTACAGAATAGCCGAGCAAGGCATGCTACACGGCGTGCCGGAACACCTAGTCTGTGGTTATTTCATTTCTTGAGCTCAATTTGATTTTAAGAAGTCTTTTATGTAATATTCATATCATACTGATACTATTTTCTTACTTTGATAAAATCAGTGTTTCAAGATTAGTAATAAAAATTTGGTAAGGTGCCATCTGTATTTCGAATAAACTGTCCTTCCAAACTTTTTAAAAATAGTTTAATATGATAATATCAAAATCTCAAATATTTCACAGTCTCTATTTCTCAGTAAAGTCAATAGACTTTTACAGTCATTAAACAGTTCCATAATACAGTCCATAATAATTCAAATATATCCAGAAAATCTCCATATTATTTAATATGTACAAAATACTACAAACTTTAGAGCTTTCATAACATTACAAAATACAAGGCCGAATTTCAAAAATACAACAAAGTATAAAATACAAGATATCTTAAGTCCTACCATGTATGCAATGATTGCAGTGCAGATGACTCTGGACTCCTGTATAGATCTGATGTCTCACCCGGTCGTTGGTCTACTGGGCTCCCAAGCTGTGTCTTTAATACCTACGCGTTACAAAAGCATCGCGCTAAGTAATTTTGCTTAATGGTGCCAAATATAAAGAAATATACACTAAAATAAGGTAAATAAAGTGTTTACTAATTTATAACATCGATATACTTTGCAGTTGATTATTCTACTTTTATTTGCTAAGATTTCAATATTTGCTAATTTTTTTGGTAGTGCTGTATGTCAGTAAACTGGATTTAGCTATTTGAATTTAATAGTACTTGAATTACCACCCGTGTAGCCTATATACTGACCAGACTGGATAAACGGATATACTGGCACTGGGTACCTAGTATCTCGGGCCGTCACACCATTGGTCACAAAGTGTCTCCCGGTGTGCAAATAGCATGGCTAAAAAGCCATATAATCAATCTAGCGATAAGCCAATAAAAAATACACAACATGTATAGCCGTAGGCTATTAAAGTCACCGTGTGGCATAATAAGCCGTAAAAATATAGTATGGCAAGAAGCTGTAATGGCTCGGCCCACTAGTGATATTGTCCGCTTTGGGCCAAAGCCCTCACGGTTTTAAAACGCGTCACTAGGGGTTACGAACCACCAACTTATAAACCCAGCATCTCTCCCGTGTTTTGTCGATGTGGGATTTGCCTAGGGTGTTACAATCCACCCCCCTTATGGGACTCAGCGTCCTCGCTGAGGTTTGCCCCACCATCGTTCAAGGTTGCACGCAGAGCGGCTCTGATACCACAAATGTAATGGCTCGGCCCACTAGTGATATTGTCCGCTCTGGGCCGAAGCCCTCACGGTTTTAAAACGCGTCACTAGGGGTTACGAACCACCAACTTATAAACCCAGCATCTCTCCCGTGTTTTGTCGATGTGGGATTTGCCTAGGGTGTTACAATCATGGGCCAAAGCGGACAATACTAACTGGAGAAGGATCGGGCTGTTACAAATCGAACATACAGGTGTTCTGCATTTTCTCCCATACAGTGCTTCATAGGGTGCCATTTGTATGCTAACTTGATAGCTATTGTTGTATGCAAATTCTGCCAGTGGAAGGTATCTGTCCCAACTTCCCTCAAACTCAATAATACAACTTCTCAGCATATCCTTGAGGGCCTATCACATATGTTTGGTTATTATTATCATTATCAGTTCAATTATTGTTTACAATAACTCAATGAGTTTTAGAATTTACCTGGATTATTCTTTCTGACTGTCCATTCGTCTGAGAATGAAAATCCGTACTAAAATGGAGTTGTGTGCCCAAGGATTCTTGTAATTTCTTCCAAAATCTAGATGTAAATCTCAGGTCTCTATCAGATATAATGGAAAGTGGAATTTCATGTAGTCTAATTATCTCACTGATGTATAATTCTGCTAGCTTTTCTAGTGAGTAGTCAGTTCTGACCAGCAAAAAATGTGCTGATTTGGTCAACCTATCTACAATCGCCCATACTGTATTATGCTTCTTCTGAGTGAGAGGTAGACCACTGGCAAAGTCCATAGTGACTCGGTCCCATTTCCATTCAGGTATGTTTATGGGCTGTAACAAACATGAAGGAACTTGATGTTCTGCTTTGACTTGCTGACATGTCAAGCATCTAGTTACATAGTCAATTATGTCCTTCTTCATATCTGGCCACTAGTATCGGAGTTTAGGTCATGGTACATTTTTGTGCTTCTTGGGTGCATAGTATACACACTGTTATGTGCTTCTTGCAGAATACTGGTTTTCAACTCTTTATCATCTGGCACACATACTCTTTCTTTATAGTACAGGCACCCATTTCCTTTCACTTCATATTTAGTTTCCTTCCCTTCAGTGATTTTGCCCATAACAGCCATTAATTTCTCATCTGTCTTCTGCCCATCTTGTATCTTTTGTAACAGATTTGGCTTCACATGCAACTCAACCAAAATAACTCCATCATGAGTTAAGGACAATTGGGTATTCAGAGATCTTAATGCTACAATAGATTTTCTACTTAAAGCATCAGTGACTACATTTGCCTTCCCAGGGTGGTAGTCAATCACACAATCATAATCTTTCAGGAATTCAATCCATCACCTCTGTCTCAAATTAAGTTCATTCTGGGTTGGCATATACTTCAGACTCTTATGGTTTGTGTATATGTAGCATTTTTCTCCATACAAGTAATGCCTTCATATCTTCAATGCGAAGATAATTGCTTCTAACTCTAAATCATGAGTAGGGTAATTCTTTTCATATGGCCTTAGCTGCCTGAAAGCATATGCGACCACTTTCCCTTCCTGCATGAGTATGCACCCTAACCCATTGTATGAGGCATCACTATAGACTACAAAGTCTTTTCCAGACATTGGCTGTGTTAACACTGGTGCCTCTGTCAACATAGCCTTCAATCTCTCAAAACTAGCTTGACACTTGTCATTCCAGTCAAATTTCTTATTCTTGTGTAGTAATTTGGTCATTGGAGCAGCTATCAGGGAAAATCCCTTTACAAATCTTCTATAATATCCAGCTAACCCCAAGAAACTTCTGATCTCAGTTGTATTTCTGGGAGGCTTCCTTTCCATCATTACTTTAATCCTTTTGGGATCCACTATAATCCCTTCAGCTGATACTACATGTCCAAGGAATGCAATCTCATTTAACCAGAACTCACACTTGGACAATTTGGCGTACAGTTTCTTCTCTTTCAGAGTCTGTAGAACAATTCTTAAATGTTCATCATGTTCTGCTTTATCCTTGGAATACACCAGGATGTCATCAATGAAGGCCACTATGAACCGATCTTAGTATGGATGAAGATACAGTTCATAAGGTCCATGAATGCTGCTGGAGCGTTTGTTAACCCAAATGGCATCACCAGGAATTCATAATGCCCATACCGGGTTCTAAATGCAGTCTTAGGCACATCTGCATCCTTAACCCTTAGCTGATGATACCCTGATCTGAGATCAATCTTAGAAAACACACCGGATCCCTTCAACTGATCAAACAGATCGTCAATTCTAGGCAACGGATACTTGTTCTTCACTGTTACTCTGTTTAACTGCCGGTAGTCAACACAAAACCTCACTGTCGCATCTTTCTTCTGTTTGGTAGTGCATTCTACTGTTTCGGTGACTAGTGTCTGTCCTGACATCAAGGATGCTTAGAATTATATTTAAATGTTAGTAAGGAGACATAAAATAATGAAATATAAGAAAGGAAAATACAAGAAAAATAAAGGAAAAATAATAGCAATGGAATGTAACCAAGTTAAACGAGCCAAAAACCATAGCAATGGGTGACAGCACCGGGAAGTTGCGACGAGGAACGTTGACTAGCCCTGGACTGCGGGGAACCCTGAAAAATATTTTTAAGACTTAAATAAACATATATTGAAATATAAATGACATTGGAAATGTCAAAGAAAAATTAAGCAATTAGTAGAAAGAAAAATGAGAAATCGAGAAAACGACAAAACTCGGTGTTACCGAAAAATCAGGAATGCTACCCGAATAGGGGCATTATGGTCAATTAATACCCCAAGTTGCCTTTTGACCTCAATGTCCATTAAAAATAAATGATATTGCACTTAAGAAATGCCATAAAAATTAGAAGTCAATTACATAGAATAAATAAAGGAAATCTAAGGGATGTAATTGAAATTAACTAAAGTTGATTATTATAATGCTTAGGATGATTAGTGGAGCACTATGGGATTAAATAAACCTTTAAGTGGATAGATGTAAAAGCCATTTGGGACAGAAGATGAATTCATCTTCAATCTCTCAAAACAATGGCCGAATGGAACTCTATGGAAACTCCATGGCCAAAACATGAACAACCACCATGCACCTCTATTCAAGCCCTCATTTCACCTCAACTTCTTCATTAAAGCTTGCCTACACAACTTGGTAAAGAGATTGGCAGTAAGAAGGAAGGGTTTCGATGAGTTTTTAACAAGCTTCAAATTAAGTAAGTGCTCATTTCCTCTCCCTTTCCTCATTAAAGTTTGCGTGGGTGTTGTGGTGAGTTGATTAATGGAAGAAGTTTTGAGTTTTGCTGAGTTAGGGTGCTACTCCATTTTTGGTAGCCATGGGAGTTCATAATATACAACTTATTTTTTTGCATGTAAATGGTAGTTTAGGATGTTAAATTAAGTGCTTAAATGTATTGAAGTTGAATTCCATGTGTGAAGTTGAATGGTAAGCTTGAAAATTGAAAATTGAAAATGGAAGTTGATGTGTATGTATAATTTTTGTGCAACCTCAAAATGGAAATTGGTAATGTTCAAATTCATGAAATGTTGTTGAAATATTGTACAAAAAATTTGGCAGCATATATGTGTGTGGAATAGTAGTGATAGGTATGTAATTTGATGATGGAAGTTTGTGTGATAATTAGAAGTAATTATGTGTATACATTGTTGAGATTGAAATTTGTGAATAGTGACTACATTTGGTGCATTTAAAGTGGTTATATTCTGCCCAAGTTGACCTATAATGTAAAGAATTGAATAGTTTTGGTTAGTGCCAAATGTAGAATGGTATGGGAAGTGAAGATGTAATTGGTAAACTTGTGTTTGGTTTGGTGTTTGAATAGGATGTTGAGGGCAGTGTGCAAATGGACCTATAAGCCTAAGTGTGTGGCTCCAATTAGTATGAGGCCAATTGGAGGTGAAACTAGGCACAAAATGTGCCAAATTTCATGAAGGAATCTTACCTAAATTTTGCCTAGAAGGTGACTTGAAAAATGACCAAATCCGGATTAGTGACTTGAAAACCTGAAAATTGACCATTTGGGTAGCAGTTAGTGTTTTGACCATAACTTACTTAAAACAGGTCCAAATGACCTGAAATTTTTACCATGAATAGTTTAGACATAGATCTACAATTCTTATGAAGACACCAAAGCACAAAAATGGCCAGAACCAAGCCAAATAGCTTGCACAAGTTTGGATACCAAAACTGGCCGAACAAAAAGTGACCTAAAAATGACCTAAGCCTACCATTTTAATGCATTCTGTCCAGCATTTGGTAAATTGATCATATCTTGGTCTATTTGCCCCGCGTGCAATAATACATAGAACTACAAGTTTGTAGTTCTTCACCAGAACCCGAAAACCGAGGGAACTAGGTCATCCAGCTAGGTCAAAATAGTATACCGAAATTCGGTAAATTGCAATAAAATGCAATACACTTGAAAATGAATTTGGTAACATATACCAACACAAAAAGGCTCTAAAATGTGACATATTGGGAACATTAAAATTGACTCTCTTAGAGTGCATCAAAGGTCAACATTATAAGTTGACTAATGAAATGAATTGAAGGGAATAGTACCAAGAAAATTTAGATATTGGATTTTATGGTTGGAAACAAATTCATTGAGTACTGAAACACTTTAAATTGTGTGTTTTAGTTGATAAGGATATTGAGAAGCATAAAGAACATTGAGTCAAGGCCTAGGAGCGACTCAAATTAGGTTTGTGCACAACTAGTTTTTAATTGATTTTATTCTGAAAATTTCATATGATTAAATGACATTATTTTCCTTATGAATTATGTTTATCAAGTATTGGATTTAATTCAAGAATTGTTGAAATTGTTATAATATGTATGAATTTAGCTTTGTGAAATGGTATTTCCACAAGTATTAAGCATTGTTGTGGATTGAATAAATTATGTTTTGGAAAATTGTGATAGAACATGTTTTGAATTGTGATGGGAAATTTGCATGGAAAAATGCAAATTTATGATTTGAATTGTGATAAGTATAAAAATTATTGGATATTAAATTGACTTTGAATCGAATTGTATTGTGATTTATGCTCACTATAAAGATTGTGATATTGTTTTATATCTCACTATAGATGCTTCACTAGGTTATTACCCGTCTCTCTCATTTGTTAAGAAGACAATGGAGTTAGTTGGGTTTTGATTACCATGGTACGTGCACAGGCTTAGATTCTCCTTTTTATTAGAGGTTAGATCTATGTTTTTTATGTTATGGCCCTTTCGGAAGATTCATTATTGTGATGTGTACTGTGCACGATGATTCTATCTCCCCGACCATAGGGAGTTAGAATCCGATTCGACCTCCCCGACCATAGGGAGTTAGAATCACCATGAAAATGGCCCTTTCGGATTAATCTTGCATAGTTAGTGAGATAAAGAATGATTTTTGAGATAAAGAATGGCTTTTGAGATAAAGAATGATTTTTGAATAGTAAAGAATTTCGATTTCAAATGGGATTTATGTATAATTGATTTTATTGGAATTAATCTTTATTTCCATAAATTATTGGAATTACCTTAAATGTTTAGTTGTGATTTGATAAATTGAAATTCGTGATCAAAGTCATTTTATACAAATGATTTATATTATTGGCAATGAACATATTTTGATTTTTGGAATTTGATCAGTATCCAGATTTCCAAATTATTTACTGTAACTTTTGTTAAGATATATTGTACTATGTTTTAAATTATAATTGTGCACCACTGAGTTCACCACTCAGCGATAGCTTTGTATGCTGTCGCAGGTGGAAAGAGCATAGAGAAATTGACTAAGCTTCTTTGAAGACATATTCAGATCAGCTTCAGGTATATCATAGGTATACTCATGTACATAGGTTTTGATGTATGTATTTAATAATATGTATGTAAATTATTTTAGCAGTTATATAAAAACTCTTGTAAAATATTTTGGTATGTAATTGAATGTAAATTATTGTAAATGTAAATTTGAGATTTCATTTACTTGAATAGTTTTGTAATATTAATTTTGAGTCTTGTAATCAATGAAATGTTTCTTTATGATGAGATTAGTTTGAAAATGAATTGATTAGTTTATTGAGATTTGAATTATGAGTTGAAATGAAGTTATTGGAGTTGTATTTGAGAAAACATATTGGGAGTATTTTCCTTTGCAGGATTGAAGAACTGTTTTCTCAAAATACAGCCGGTACTTTGCCGAAATTTTGAAAAAATTTTATAATACCAGATTTTAAGCGATGATTCAAATTTCACAAAATTTTTTTAAAATCCCTTGTAGTATATCCAATGTGTTATCAGTAGGCAAAGTACAGTAATTCATTAGGTGTACTACAGGATCATGTTACATCTTACGGAGGAGTAGGGTGTGACATGTTTTGTGTTATCATAGCAATAGTTTTAAAGTAAATTTCGAACTATGAATTTGAAATCTTTTTATCGGTAAATACAACTGCTCAAATGTTTGATACATATAGTACATTTACTTCATAAATATGAATTAATAGAGAGAAATCTCCTTATGTTAGTCTTACAGGAAATAGAAAATCCTATGAAAAGAATGGAAGAGAATAATGACACAATAGAACGGTCGGTGATAGCAGAAGTACAAGGTGAGGCCCCAGCCTCTCAAAGAGTTAGAAGCCTGACTTTACTAGTCCTGCCTGTACAAATTACTACACAGATGGCCACTTTCTTTCAACAAATGGCTGATACTCTGTCAGCTCAAACTCAAGCACAAACCCAACCCCTACAAGGGCAGTGTAAAATAAAGAAGAAAGAGAAACCTATGGGTCAGAGCTCGAACAGTAATTTGGGGAAGAGAAAAGAATTTGAGGAACCCCATGCTCAAGGATATGACAGAGGCGGATCATCAGGGCAGAGAACACCAAGATCTAGTCGTTAAATAACCAGAAGTTCCTATTCTGCCCGTTTCTACTATGTTTGTGGTAAGCTACATAGAGGTATTTATCGTAAGGCCTCTGGAGGATGCTACAATTGTGGAAAGCTTGGACACTTTGTTAGAAATTGTACTAGAATACCTCAATCTGCTCTCGAAAGTTCACAGACAGTCAGTAGAGGTCGAGATAGAAATAGAGTTGGTACTCCTCACAACCATAACATAGTGAATCAACCCGAACATATCAGCGCATCAGTTAGAGCATCCACTATGCGCCAAGGGGAAAGAACAGAAACTTCGGATGTAGTTGCTAGTAAGTTCTTAAAAAAAAATATTATTATTTAATCCCAGCGCTACTTAGTTGTATGTTAGTGTTAGAATTATATGTTCTATTGTTATTCCTTTACATGGGAATAAATTTTGATGCAGTAGTGATTAATCCTTTAAGATAAGGAATGTGATAATGAGTGAAATTAGTTTTGGAAGATTTTATTAGTGAAAGATATTTTCTAACACACCATAAATTATAAAGCTAAATGGCAAGCCTACTTAATGTAAAGCAAGAGGACGTAAAAGTAAATTGTAATAATAGAATTGCTCTAGATGAGGGAAAAGATGTTACTGTTAGTAATTGTTAATGGATATTGTAAACATAATAAGTTTCGGATATTAGTGAATTCGAAAAGGATAAAAGATAGGAAAATTTGATCTATTGGGATGTATCATAGTAACTGTGCAATGTTCTTGATGTTTATACTATAAGCTACAGATTACAGTACTGACTTGAGATTATTGTGTAGAGCTGCATACTACCCAATAGTACACCAAGATGAGAATAGTTGCCAACGGCATCTGTATTGGTATAGTTATGTCAAGATAAAATTTTATTATTGGAAATGAGTTTGGAAATCCTACTTAGGGAGTTAAAACTCAAAAATTAGATTATCAAAAGGTTATAGTTTAGTACAAAAGGAAGTAAGTTATAGAATATTAATAGATAAAAAGAGTTGTGGAAGTAAAAATTTGAACAGTTGATTCAGAAATAACAAAGTAAATATTATATTAGATTGTTAAAAATCTTACACAAATTCAGAGGAAAGAAGATTATACGATCATATAAAAAGGAAGAAATAAAAGTGTGAATATTGTAAGACAGCTATTGGGTAAAATTTTGCGGACGAAATTTATTTTAAGGGGGGAGAATTGTAACACCCCTATGTTCGATAGTGTGTTCTACTATTCCGGTGACCAGTGTCTGTCCGGACAGCTATGATGCTTAGAATTATATTTAAATATTAGTGAGGAGACATAAAATAATGAAATACAAAAAAGGAAAATACAAGAAAAATAAAGGAAAAATAAGAGCAATGCAATGTAACCAAGTTAAACGAGCCAAAAACCGTAGCGATGGGTGACCACACCGGGAAGTTATGGTGAGGACTGTTGACTAGCCTTGGACTGCAGGAAATCCTGGGAAATATTTTTAAGACTTAAATAAACATCTATCAAAGTATAAATGACATTGGAAATGTCAAAGAAAAATTAAGTAATTAGTACAAAGAAAAACGAGAAATCGAGAAAATGACAAAACTCGATGTTACCGAAAAATCGGGAATGCAACCCGAATAGGGGCATTGTGGTCAATTGATACCCCAAGTTGCCTTTTGACCTCAATGTCCATTAAAAATAAATGATATTGCACTTAGGAAATTCCATAAAAATTAGAAGTCAATTACATAGAATAAATGAAGGAAATCCAAGGGATGTAATTGAAATTAACTAAAGTTGATTATTATAATGCTTAGGATGATTAGTGGAGCACTATGGGATTAAATAAACCTTTAAGTGGATAGATGTAAAAGCCATTTGGGACAGAAGATGAATTCATCTTCAACCTCTCAAAATAATGGCCGAATGGAACTCCATGGAAACTCCATGACCAAAACATGAACAACCTCCATGCACCTCCATTCAAGCCCTCATTTCACCTCAACTTCTTCATTAAAGCTCGCCTACACAACTTGGTAAAGAGATTGGCAGTAAGAAGGAAGGGTTTTGATGAGTTTTTAACAAGCTTCAAATTAAGTAAGTGCTCATTTCCTCTCCCTTTCTTCATTAAAGTTTGTGTGGGTGTTGTGGTGAGTTGATTTATGGAAGAAGTTTTGAGTTTTGATGAGTTAGGGTGCTACTTCATTTTCAACAGATGGGAGTTCATCATCTACAGCTTATTTTTTTGCATGTAAATGGTAGTTTGGGATGTTAAATTAAGTGCTTATATGTATTGAAGTTGAATTCCATGTGTGAAGTTGAATGGTAAGCTTGAAAAGTGAAAATGGAAGTTGATGTGTATGTATAATTTTTGGGCAGCCTTAAAATGGAAATTGGTAATTTTCAAATTCACGAAATGTTGTTAAAATATTGTACAAAAAATTTGGCAGCATATATGTGTGTGGAATAGTAGTGATAGGTATGTAATTTGATGATGGAAGTTTGTGTGATAATTAGAAGTATTTATGTGTATACATTATTGAGATTGAACTTTGTGAATGGTGATTGCATTTGGTGTATTTGAAGTGCCTATAATGTAGAGAATTGAATAGTTTTGGTTAGTGCCAAATGCAGAACGGTATGGGAAGTGAAGATGTAATTGGTAAACTTGTGTTTGGTTTGGTGTTTGAATAGGATGTTGAGGGCAGTGTGCAAATGGACCTATAACCCTAAGTGTGCGGCTCCAATTGGTATGAGACCAATTGGACGTGAAACTAAGCACAAAATGTGCCAACTTTCATGAAGGAATCTTACTTAAATTCTACCTAGAAGGTGACTTGAAAAATGACCAAATCTGGATTAGTGACTTGAAAAATGACCAAATCCGAATTAGTGACTTGAAAACCTGAAAATTGGCCATTTGGGCAGCAGTTAGTGTTTTGACCATAACATACCTAAAATAGGTCCAAATGACCTGAAATTTTTACCATGAATAGTTTAGACATAGATCTACATTCTTATGAAGACACCAAAGCCCAAAAATGGCCAGAACCAAGTTAAATAGCTTGCACAAATTCGGGTAGCAAAACTAGCCAAATCAAAAGTGACCTAAAAATGACCTAAGCCTACCATTTTAGTGCATTATGTCCAGCATTGGTAAATTGACCATATCTTGGTCTACACAACTCAGAATGACCTGAAATTTTGCCCCGCGTGCAATAAGACATAGACCTACAAGTTTGTAGTTCTTGACCAGAACCCGAAAACCGAGGGAACTAGGTCATCCAGCTAGGTCAAAATAGTATACCGAAATTTGGTAAATTGCAATAAAATGCAATACATTTGAAAATGAATTTGGTAACATATACCAACACAAAAAGGCTCTAAAATGTGACATATTGGGAACATTAAAATTGACTCACTTAGAGTGCATCAAAGGTCAACATTATAAGTTGACTAATGAAATAAATTGAAGGGAATAGTACCAAGAAAATTTAGATATTGGATTTTATGGTTGGAAACAAATTTATTGAGTATTGAAACACTTTAAATTGTGCGTTTTAGTTGATAAGGATATTGAGAAGCATAAAGAACATTGAGTCAAGGCGTAGGAGCGACTCAAATCAGGTTTGTGCATAACTAGTTTTTAATTGATTTTATTCTGAAAATTTCATATGATTAAATGATGTTATTTTCCTTATGAATTATGTTTATCAAGTATTGGATTTAATTCAATGATTATTGAAATTGTTATAGTATGTATGAATTTAGCTTTGTAAAATGGTATTTCCACAAGTATTAAGCATTGTTGTGGATTGAATAAATTATGTTTTGGAAAATTGTGATAGAACATGTTTTGAATTGTGATGGAAAATTTGCATGGAAAAATGCAAATTTATGATTTGAATTGTGATAAGCATAAAAATTATTGGATATTAGAATTGACTTTAAATAAAATTGTATTGTGATTTATGCTCACTAAAAGGATTGTGATATTGTTTTATATATCACTATAGATGCTTGACTAGGTTATTACTCGTCTCTCTCATTTGTTGAGAAGACAATGGAGTTAGTTGGGTTTTGATTACCATGGTACGTGCACAGGCTTAGATTCTCCTCTTAGTAGAGGTTAGATCTATGTTTTTTATGTTATGGCCCTTTCGAAATATTCATTATTGTGATGTGTACTGTGCACGATGATTCGACCTCACCGATTACAGGGAGTCAGAATCCGATTCGACCTCCCTGACCATAGGGAGTTAGAATCACCCCGAAGATGGCCCTTTCGGATTAATCTTGCATAGTTAGTGAGATAAAGAATGATTTTTGAAATAAAGAATGGCTTTTGAGATAAATAATAGTTTTTGAATAGTAAACAAATTCAATTTCAAATGGGATTTATGTGTAATTGATTTTATTGGAATTAATCTTTATTTCCATAAATTGTTGAAATTACCTTAAATGTTTAGTTGCGATTTCATAAATTGAAATTCGTGATCAAAGACATTTTATACAAATGATTTATATTATTGGCAATGAACATATTTTGATTTATGGAATTTGATGAGTATCCAGATTTGCAAATTATTTACTGCAACTTTTTTTAAGATATATTGTACTATGTCTTAAATTATAGTTATGCACCACTGAGTTCACCACTAAGCAATAGCTTTGTGTGCTGTCACAGGTGAAAAGAGCATAGAGAAATTGAGTAAGCTTCTTTGAAGACACATTCATATTAGCTCCAGGTATATCATAGGTATACCCATGTACATAGGTTTTGATGTATGTATGTAATAATATGTATGTAAATTATTTGAGCAGTTGTATAAAAACTCTTGTAAAATATTTTGGTATGTAATTAAATGTAAATTTGAGATTTCATATACTTGAATAGTTTTGTAATATTAATTTTGAGTCTTGTAATCAATGAAATGTTTCTTTATGATGAGATTGGTTTGAAAATGAATTGATTTGTTTATTGAGATTTGAATTGTAAGTTGAAATGAAGTTATTGGAGTTGTATTTGAGAAAACATATTGGGAGTATTTTCCTTTATAGGATTGAAGAACTGTTTTCTCAAAATACAGCCGGCACTTTGCCGAAATTTTGAAAAGTTTTTATAATACCAGATTTTGAGCGATGATTCAAATTTCACGAAAATTGTTTTAAAATCCCTTGTAGTATATCTATTGTGTTATCGGTAGGCGAAGTACGGTAATTCATTAGGTGTACTACAGGAGTAGGGTGTGACAGTAATTCCTCAGCAAATACCTTAGAGAAATCCCTTACTGTGGGTATGTCAGACAAGTCAAGTTTACCCTGCCTAGTATTAACCACATGTGCCAGATAGGCTTCACACCCTTTTCTCAACCATCTCCTTGCAGCTGTAGCTGAGATGACATTGGACAAGAAATCTATCCTTTCACCCACAACTGTTATTTCTTTGTTCTCAGCAGTTTTCAGAGACATTTTCTTTAGTTTACAATCTACTATTGCCTGATGATGGGATAACCAGTCCATTCCCAAAATTACATTAAACTCATGGAAAGGCAGTTCTATTGAGTCTGCTGAGAACTCTTTCCCTTGAATCTTCAATGGATAGCCCTTATACACCTTGTTTACTATCATAATGTGGCCTAGCGGATTTGTGATTAGGATGTCTTGGTCACTTTCCTCTACTGGTATTCCCTTTTCTACGGGCAGCTTGATACAAATATATGAATGAGTACATCCAGGATCCACTAATGCATGCACAAAAGTATTATGGAGGAGGAATGTACCCTTGATGACATCTGGAGCATCCTGTTTCTCCTGTGCCCTTATAGCATAGGCTCTGGCTAGTTTTCTGCCTTCTGCTCTCTTCACAAATTTTGATACAGGTTTCTGTGAAGTACAGGCTACCTCAGCCTTACCTGGCTTTCTACCCCTTGGAGCTGGAGGGCAGGCCTAACAATTGATACTGGCATGGATGTAGCAGTTCTGCGAGGACAATCTCGAACTAGGTGGTCTGTAGACCCACACCGTAAATAAGCACCTATCATCCTCTAACATTCGCCCTTATGCCATTTTTGGCAATGTGGGCAAGCAACAGATACTGTTGGGACTAGTCCCCTGTATCCTGTCCCTGGAGAGCTAGCCATTGAAGGGGTGGACTGGCCTCTCCTTGGTGCAAACTGAGATTTGGGCCTCTGTGACTGACCCTAACTTAGTGCTCTATTGAAACCCTGAGTAGGTGAACCTCCGAATTTCTTACTAGGGGCAAAAGATGTACTGGTCTGACCTTGACCTCTTTTCTGTTGTATGTCTCTTCTGTTATGCTCATTCATTTTAACTTTTCCAACCTTCAGTGCAGCTTCCACTAACTTGGCAAACTCTGAAATCCCCAAGGCTATAATCATTACTTTAATGTTATCATTGAGTCCTTCCTCAAATCTCTTGCATCTCTGTGCCTCATTAGGGACTATTTCCCACCCATAGCGGCTCAATCTGACAAATTCTCTTTCATATTCAGCCACTGTCAGCTGTCTCTGGCATAGGGTAATAAACTCCCTTCTCTTCTTTTCCAGGTATACACTGCCCACATACTTCTTTCTGAACTCAGCGAGAAAGAAATCCCAAGTTATCTGTTCTGGTGGCACCTCACTAGTTACTATATCCCACCACTGGTATACATCATCTTGCAGTAGTGATACAACAGCTTCCAAATTCTGCTCTGGAGTACAATGAAGTTGTTTCAAGACTCTTCCAGTTCTGTCCAACCAATTTTCAGCTGTGATAGAATCATCTTCCCTTTTGCCTAGAAAATCCACTGCTCCAAACTTCCTGAGTCTCTCTATATGAGATTTTTGATGTGGAGGTGGTGCTGGTGGCATAACTCCTACCATCTATTTAAAGAACTCAGCCATTTGCTGAAATGTGGCTAGTGCATTTGGTACTGGTAGAGCAGGTTCCCTCCTGTCTCCTGGTTCAGTCATAGATGGAGCATGACTTTCCACTTCCTCATCGATCGCTCTCTGTGATGTGGAGTCCATATTCTGATCAAAATAACAAATCAAAAGATCTGCATTAGAGTCATCTTAATACTTACAATGCAATGCATGATATGCAAACTATCTAGGTCCAGAAATGCCTAAACCGTGCTCTGATACTAGTAAATGTAACACCCCTCACCCGTCTACTGTATAGCAGAGCAAGGCGTGCTACACAGCGTGCCGGAACACCTAATCTATGATTATTTCATTTCCTGAGCTCAATTTGATTTTTAAGAAGCCTTTTATGTAATATTCATATCATACTGATACTATTTTCATACTTTGATAAAATCAGTGTTTCAAGATTGGTAATAAAAATTTGGCAAGGTGTCGTCTATATTTCAGACAAACTGTCCTTCTAAACCTGTTGAAAATAATTTAATATGATAATATCAAAATCTCAAATATTTCACAGTCTCTATTTCTCAGTAAAGTCAATAGACTTTTACGGTCATTAAATAGTTCCATAACACAGTCCATAATAATTTAAATATATCCAGAAAATCTCCATGTTATTTAATATGTATAAAATATTACAAACTTCAGAGCTTTCATTATATTACAAAATACAAGACCGAATTTCGAAAATCCAACAAAAGTACAAAATACAAGATATCCTAAGTCCTACCTTGTATGCAAAGTAGTGCAGATGACTCTGAACTCCTGTGCAGATCTGATGTCTCACCCAGTCATAGGTCTGCTGGCCTCCCCAGCTGTGTCTCCAATACTTACGCATTACAAAAGCAACGCACTAAGCAATTTTGCTTAGTGGTGCCAAATGTAAAGAAATATACACTAAAATAAAGTGAATAAAGTGTTTTCAAATTTTTGGTCGTGCTGTAGGTCAGTAGACTGGATTTAGCTATTTGAATTTAATAGTACTTGAAATACTGCTCGTGTAGCCTATATAGTGACTAGACTGGATAAACGACTATACTGGCACTGGGTACCTAGTACCTCGAGCCATCACACCATCAGTCACAAAGTGTCTCGCAGTGTACAAATAGTGTGGCTAAAAAGCCATATAGTCAACCTGGCGATAAACCAAGAATAAATATACAATATGTATAACCATAGGCTATTAAAGTCACAGTGCGGCATAATAAGCCGTAAAAACACAGTATGGCATGAAGCCATTTGCAGAATAGCTGTCAGAATCCTATTGGCATGCCAACCTATCCAAACTATTCAACTAGGTAAACTAGGGCATATTATAAATTAATTGTTTAATTAATCAATTTTTTTGAGTTTACTAGCTATTATGTAATTCATAAGTCAATGCATATGTTGACCTTTTTAGGTACTATCGATAAGTTGTTTCTGGCATCAACATGTCACAAATTGTAATTCAATATGCTGCCAATATAGTGCAATTTCCATTCTCACAAGTTGGCACTCATTGCCAAATTGCTTCAAACAACATTGTATGTAAATGTCAAATTCTCAATTTTTGTGTGCTAGATTGGTCTAGCTTAAAGTCCTATTTCTCTTGGTTTTTAGCTTCTAGTCAAAGAAGCAAAATTGTAGCTCTATGTCTTATTGCAGTGGGGTAAAATTTCAGGTCATTCTGAGTTGTATAGACCAAGTTATAGTCAATTTACTAAAGCTAGACAGATTACACCATTAGTGCAAAATTTGGTCAATTTTAGGTCACTTTTGGTTCGGCAGTTTTTGTACCTGAACTTGTGCAAGCCATTTGACTTGGTTCTAGCTTTAGTGTCTTCATAAGAATTGTATATCTATGTCTAAGCTAACCATGGTAAAAGGTTCAGGTCAATTGGACTTGTTTTGAGTGAGTTATGGTCATCCCAAGGACTACTGTTCATATGGTCAAAAATCTGGGTTGCAAGGTTGCTATTCCAGATTTGGTCATTTTTAAGGTCAGTTTCTAGGGAGAATTTTGGCAACATTTCTACATGAAAGTTGGCCTATTTGGTGTCTAGATTCACCCCCCATTGCCCTCATACCAATTGGGTTCACAGTTTGGCACTTATGACCTAATTTAGGTACTGCCATCAATACACGACCTGCACAAAACACATACACTTCCAATTTGATATTCCTTCTCCTCCTTATTACTTTAATATTCAATCAATGACACGTCCATATGTATATTGTACACAATTCAAGAAAACAATTTTGGGCAGAATATTCAAGTGCTCAATGCACACAATTCACCATTAAGTTCAACATTCACTTCCACCAAAATTTAACATATCTCAATGTCAATATTACACATACACTTCAACATACTCATACTTTAATATTACTTACACATGCTGCCCATAATTTAACACTATCATATTTCATTAATAAACTTCATATTCACACACAAATTCATGCTATTATGGGCTGCCAAACATGGCAGTTTGCTCAAAGCATTAAGATTCCATTTCACACCCTTAATTCAAGCACTACATGCACATACTTATATTTTAACTTACTATATCTCCCATTTGAGTTAATCAACCTTAATTTCCATCCATTAGAGGTAAGAAAAACTCAAATACAACACATACTCATGGCTACCGAAAATGCACCATTTCATTTCTCAAGATTTTCTTCATTTCTCTTCACCAAAATACTCACCTCAACATAAACACAAGGTTTACTAAAGCAAGGGAGAGGTTATGGACAATTACCACTTTTGAAACTTATCAAAACTTCACCAAATCTTGTTTTTCTTGTTGCCAATATCTTCCCCAAGGTAAGTAGGCAAGCTTTAATGAAGGAACTAAGTAGAAATGGTGGCTTGATCATACACCCATGGAGGTTGCATGTGGGGCAGCCATGGTGGTCTTCAATGGTGAATTTCTCTCGGCTGGTTTTTCTCTCAATGTTGAAAATGGTGATTGTGACACCCCTTACCCGTCTACAGTGTAACCGAGCACGATATGCCACAGAGTGTATCGGAACACCCTATTTTAATTCAATCAATTTTTATTCTTCCTAATTTATTTTTTTTTCATAGTTATGGAGTACAATTTGTGAAATATAATTCATTTCAGTCATTTATTGAAATCATAAATTTATTTGAGGTTTCGCAAATTTTATAGAAAATCCGGCAGAGTACTGGCTAAAAATGGAGGAAACAGTTCTTCGGAACCTGTGAAAAACACTTCCAAAATTTTCAACTAATCCCAAACTCCATTTCATCATCAAAATCTCAATATTTTTCAACAACATTTCCATTTCTCAATCATTCATTTCTCATGGTATTCATATACAAGCAATAAATAAATACTCAATTTTCCATTCATAAACACAATTTTCACTATTTACATTAACATCAAAATACATTACATAAGTCTCAATTACACATGAGAAAATAAAAGTTAGTTACAAAATACCAAAATGAAACCTAGTGTCCTACCAATGCACTGAAGATGGTGAGGTGACACAGACACTATGCAGAGCTACAAGAGGTTTCACCCAGTCTGTGGTCTACTGGGCTTTCGCTCAATATCTCCAGAACCTACGCGTGGCAAAAGCAATGCGCTAAGCAGTAATGCTTAGTGGTGCCAACAATAAAATAAAAAGAAATAACAGGAAGTAAATATGCAATGTATGTTTTGATGTTTTATGCAGACAATTTTTTTGTTTGATCATTATTGGTAATCTTATTTATTATGTACTTGTTTTTTTCATTATTTTATTAAATTTGTTCACTTTCAGTTTTGGGTGCCCAAGTAACCTATACTGGATGACTGGACTGGATAAACGGGTAAACTGGCACTGGGCATCAAGTATCTCGGGCCGTCACACCATTAGTCACATATGTATCTCCCGGTGTGTAACAGAACAGCTAATAAGCTGTAATAACATTAGGCACAAGGCCAAGTATCAACATAATGTTAGAATGGCTAAAAGCCATGAAATCACAGAATGACATAATGCCATATGCAGTACTGCTAACTGAACCCTATTGGCATGCCAAGCTATCCAAACCAATGTTGTTAGGTATATTAGGGCATTTCACACTTTTAAGTTTCACAATTTTTGGAATTTAAGTTTTAGTGTTACAATTCCATTCATTGGTCAACAAAAATGTTGACTTTTGCATAGGCAATAGGTACATTGGTTTTAATATCATCAACATACCACATTTTGCATTCAAAATTTGTTGGTATTGGTTGCCAATACCATTTCTAAGCTTAATGTTAGTTGGGTAGAATTTTCACTTTTTATGCCTTGTCTTTACTATTATATTGGTTAATTTTGCAGTAGGAATTTGGCAAACTAATCAACATGAATGTTGTTCCTTATTTTATCTAGTTGCATTTCCTTTTTTGAATCACTTCATTTGGAGTTTTGTAGCTTAAGTTATGGTCCAAAAACCACAAATGGCCGGATTGAAATTTTTCTGGACTAACCATATCTACAGTGCAGTGAATAGTGATTGCAACTAACTTTTTGGATAGGTTCTAGTCATAATTTGGGTTAGGTTTCTTCATGAAAGTTGTTGGTCTATATCTCAGCTTGTTGTTGGTAAATTTCAGGTCAATTGGACCATTCGACATTGAGTTATGGCCAAATGACCAAATACTGTTCATTTGGTCATTCTGCAGAAACAGACTGCAGGTCACCCGGATTAGGGCAAGCTTTTGGTCCACTTGGTTTGGTTTTATAGGCATGGTTTCTTCACCAAAGTTGTGCCATTATGTGTCTAGTTTCATGTCCAATTGTCCTTGCACTAATTGAACCTATAAAATTCAAGTTATGGCTGTCCAAACCTGCTGGACTCATGTCCAATTCTGCAGGTCACCATGGGCAGCCACACCAACAGCAATTCCCACAAATCAAACCACCTCATTTCTTGTTTACACATAACCAAATGGTCAATAATTGACCATTAAAACTCACTTCATCATTACATGATCAAAGTCTCCATTTCATGCTAAAACCCTAACTCCAATTTCCAATTCATGGCATACACACAGCAAACTCATACCAAATTACTTTATCCATCATCTATACTCATTAATAACATAATTAAGCCACTTAATTTCATCAAAAACCAGCAATCCTTAAACTTTCTCATGGCTGAAAAATTTAGAGATTTCATTTACTCAAGTTTTTCTTTCAATTTCACACAATTTCTACTTGATTTAGCATGCTTACAAGATTAAAGAAAGAAAAGAAATTGTTTAGTGCACTAACCTTTTTGAGCTTCACTTAACCTTGATTAAACCTCCCTAATCTCTTCTTCTTTGGCTGCCAATAGCTTTTTCTAGGTGAAAGATCAAATTTTTGTGAAGGGACTTGCCAATTTTGGTGAACAAATGGAGAGGAAATTCAAGCTTTTAAGCTTGAAAATGGTGGAACCTCTTCTCTCTCTCTCTCTCTCAATGTTTTTAGCTGCCCAAAGGTTGAAGATCCAGATTGGTTTTTCAATTTTTGGTCTCTTTTATCTCTTTTAATGAGTTTAACAAATTGTGATTGGTGGAGGAAATTTAAATGACATCATATGATGTCATAATTAGTATTTTCTTTCATTTTCTTTTATTCTCTTCTCTACTCATTTTCAATTTAATTTTTAGCAATATTTATTCATATTTTAGATCATAATAATTATTTGCTTAACTGGACAAGTTGGCCAAAAATCATGTTTGAAGACGAAATGACCAAAATACCCTCCGTTTGGCTTAACGGTCCAAAATTGTCTATACCGATTGAAAAATTTTTCTAAGCATTTCCTTGGCATTCTAATGTCATAAAAACCTCAATGACCCTTCTATGGAGTCCCAAAAAATTATTTTATAATTTTTTCCTGGGTCTAGGGCTCCTAGTTGCGAGAACCGCAACTTCTCACTAGGTTACCCATCGTTAGGGCACCGGCTCATTTAACTTGGTTGTATTTTATTTCTAAAATTTTTCCTAAATTTTTCTTATTAATATTTGAGTTAATTATGGTTCCTCACTTTAGTTTAAATATTTTTTCAGACGTTCTAGCTGTCCGGACCGACACTGGCCATCGAAACAGTAGAATGTACGGAGTTGCTACAGGGAGGGTGTTACAACTTTTCCCCTCTAATTTAAATTTTGTCCTCGAAATTTATCTGATGCAAATAGTTGAGAGAACTGTTGCTTCATCACCTCTTCACTTTCCCAAGTTGCCTCCTCGGTGTTGTGGTGCCTCCAAAGCACTTTCACCAGTGGAATCTGCTTATTCCTCAACTCTTTCACTTCCCGAGCCAGGATCCGTATGGGTTCTTCTTCATATGTCAAATCCGGTTGTACTTCAATTTCTTCCATGGAGATGACATGTGAAGGATCTGAGCAGTATCTTCTTAGCATAGATACGTGGAACACATTGTGGATCTTGTCCATTTCTGGTGGTAAAGCTAGCCTGTAGGCCACTGGACCCACACGTTCAATGACTTCATATGGGCCAATGAACCTAGGGCTTAACTTACATTTTCTTCCAAACCTTAGTACCTTCTTCCACGGTGATACCTTGAGGAACACTTTGTCGCCAACTGCATACTCTATTTCTTTTCTCTTTAGGTCGGCATAGGATTTTTGTCTGTCTGAGGCAACCTTCAGATTGGTTTTGATTAGCTTTACCTTCTCCTCAGTCTGTTCCACTGGGTCTGGCCCTACTAGTTTATCTTCGCCCAATTCAGTCCAGCACACTGGAGTTCTACATTTTCT
Organism: Hevea brasiliensis; assembly: GCF_030052815.1. Classification (NCBI taxonomy): domain Eukaryota; kingdom Viridiplantae; phylum Streptophyta; class Magnoliopsida; order Malpighiales; family Euphorbiaceae; genus Hevea; species Hevea brasiliensis. Next base: position 22,567,669 of record NC_079502.1, on the reverse strand, counting down.
CCCATACAATGCTTCATACGGGGCCATTTGGATGCTAGCTTGATAGCTATTATTGTATGCAAATTCTGCCAGTGGGAGGTATCTATCCCAACTTCCCTCAAATTCAATGACACAACTCCTCATCATATCTTCAAGGACCTGACATATATTTCATGTTATTATTATCATTTCAGTTCAATATTTGTATTAGTTCAATTGGTTTCAATTGTTTACCTGGATTACTCTTTCTGATTGCCTATCCATCTGAGGATGGAAAGCTGTACTGAAGTGGAGTTGTGTGCCCAAGGATTCATGCAACTTCTTCCAAAATCTAGATGTAAACCTTGGGTCTCGATCAGATATGATAGAAAGTGGAATTCCATGCAGTCTAACTATCTCACTGATATATAATTTTACTAACTTCTCCAGTGAGTAGTCAGTCCTAACTGGCAGAAAGTGTGCTGACTTCGTCAATCTATCTACTATAACCCATACTGCATCATGCTTCTTCTGGGTGAGAGATAGACCACTTACAAAATCCATAGTGACCCGATCCCATTTCCATCAGGTATACGTATAGGCTGTAACAATCCCGATGGAACTTGATGTTCTGCCTTGACTTGCTGACATGTCAAGCATTTAGTCACATAGTCAGCTATGTCCTTCTTCATACTAGGCCACCAATACTGAAGCTTCAGATCATGATACATTTTTGTACTTCCTAGGTGCATAGCATAAACACTGGTATGTGCCTCTTTCAGGATATTGGCTTTCAATTCCCCATCATCTGGTACACATAATCTTCCTTTGTAGTACAGACATCCATCTGTTTTCACTTCATAGTCAATTTCATTCCCTTCTAGGATTTTGCTCATAATAGCCTTTAGCTTCTCATATACCTTTTGCCCATTTAAAATCTGTTGTAGCAAGTTTGGCCTCACTTGCAATTCAGCCAAAATAGCTCCATCTCGAGCCAAGGATAGACGGGCATTCAATGATCTCAAAGTTGTGATGGATTTTCTGCTCAAAGCACCAGCAACTACATTTGGTTTCCCAGGATAGTAGTTAATTACACAATCATAGTCCTTCAGGAACTCAATCCATCACCTCTGTCTAAGGTTGAGCTCCTTCTGAGTTGGCAAATATTTTAGACTTTTGTGGTCTGTGTAAATGTAGCACTTTTCACCATATAAGTAGTGCCTCCATATTTTCAGTGCGAAGATAATTGCTGCAAGCTCTAGATCATGGGTAGGGTAATTCTATTCATGTGGCCTTAGCTGCCTGGAAGCATAAGCGACCACCTTCCCCTCTTACATCAATACACACCCTAACCCATTATGAGAGGCATCACTGTAGACCACAAAGTCCTTTCCTGACACTGGCTGTATTAACACTGGTGCCTTAGTCAACATAGCCTTCAACTTCTCAAAACTGGTCTGACACTTGTCATTCCAGTCAAATCTGACATTCTTGTGTAACAACTTGGTCATTGGAGCAGCTATTAAGGAAAATCCCTTCACAAATTTTCTGTAATACCCAACTAGCCCCAAGAAACTTCTGACCTCAGTTGTATTCCTGGGAGGCTTCCACTCTAATCCCATCAGCTGACACTATGTGTCCAAGGAATGCAATCTCATTCAACCAGAAGTCACACTTGGACAACTTAGCATATAGCTTTTTTTCTCTCAGGGTTTGCAGAAAAATTCTCAAATGCTCATCATGTTCTTCCCTGGTCTTGGAATACACCAAAATATCATCAATAAAGACCACTACAAACCGATCTAAGTATGGATGGAAGATACAGTTCATAAGGTCCACGAATGCTGCTGGTGCATTTGTTAGGCCAAAGGGCATCACTAGGAACTCATAATGCCCATATTGGGTCCTGAATGCAGTCTTTGGCCGCCCATATTGGGTCCTGAATGCAGTCTTTAGCATATCTGCATCCTTCACCCTCAACTGATGATACCCTGATCTGAGATCAATTTTAGAAAATACTCCTACTCCCTTCAACTGATCAAATAGATCATCAATTTTAGGCAACGAATACTTACTCTTCACTGTCACTTTATTCAACTGCCGGTAATCAATGCATAACCTCAAAGTCCCATCTTTCTTCTTTACAAACAGCACTGGAGCTCCCCATGGTGACACACTGGGGCGTATGAACCCCTTATCCAGTAACTCCTATAACTGGATTTTCAATTCCTTCAATTCTGTGGGCACCATCCTATAAGGAACAATAGAGATTGGTGCTGTACCAGGCAGTGTCTCAATAGCAAATTCAACTTCCCTTTCTGGTGACAAACCAGGCAATTCTTCAGGGAACACATCTGAAAAGTCTTTTACTGTGGGTATGTCACACAGATCTGGCTTAGCCTGCCTAGTATCCACCACATGTGCTAGGTAGGCTTCATAGCCTTTTCCCATCAGTTTTCTTGCAACTGTCGCTGAGATGACATTGGATAAGAAATCTGTCCTTTCCCCCACAACTGTGATCTCATTACCCCCAGGAGTTTTCAAAGAAATTCTCTTCAATTTACAATCAGCCATTGCCTGATGACGTGACAACCAGCCCATTCCCAAACTCACGTCAAACTCATGGAAAGGCAACTCAATCAGGTCTGCCAAGAATTCATACCCCTGAATCCTTAACGGGCAACCTTTGTACACTTTATTCACCATTACACTGTGGCCCAATGGATTAGTGACCAGGATGTCTTGGTCACTCTCCCCTACTATTATCCCCTTTTATACAGGTAGGTTGATGCAGATGTATGAATGAGTGGATCCTGGATCCACCAATTCATGCACAGATGTATTGTAGAGGGAGAACATACCCCTGATGACGTCCAGGGCATCTTGCTCCTCCTGAGCTCTCATGGCATAGGCTCTGGCAGGTGATCTGCCCTCAGGCCTCTCTGTTGGCTCAGATGCAAGCCTCTGTGATGGTCCCACTGCCTCAGATTTGCAAGATTTCCTACCCCTTTGTGGTGCGGAGCAGTGCATGCGCTTGTGTTGAAGCAGGTATGATTCTCGTGGGCGGTTCCTCAACTGATGCTCTGTCGATCCACACCTAAAGCAGGCACTAGTCACTCTCTAACACTCCCCCTTATGCCACTTCAGGTAATGTGGACATGCAGAAGATGCTGAGGCTGGTCCCCTGAACCCCATCCCTGGAGAGCTACCCACTGATGGTGTGGACTGACCTCTCCTAGGGGTGAACTGTGGCCTGGGCCCCTGGGTCTGACCCTGACTTTGTGGTTGTTCTGAACTTTGTGTAAGTGGACCTTTGAACTTCTTCCCAGGTACAGGAGATGAATTAGACTGACCCGGGCCCCTCTTCTGCTGTCTCTCTCTTCTGGTCTGCTCACTTATTCTTACTTTTTCAACTTTTATTGCAGCTTCCACTAACTTGGTGAAGTCTGTGATTCCTAAGGTAGTGATTATGATCTTTATATTGTTATTTAATCCCTCTTCAAATCTCTTACACCTTTCAGCTTCATTAGGGACTATCTCCCTTCCGTAGTGGCTCAGTCTGACAAATTCCTTTTCATAGCCACTGTTAGCTATCTCTGCCTCAGGTTAATGAACTCTCTTCTTCTCTCTTCTAGGTATACACTACCCATATATTTCTTCTTAAATTCTGAGAGGAAGAAGTCCCAAGTTATTACTTTTGGTTGCACTTCACTAGACACCGTATCCCACCATTCACATGCATCATCTTGCAACAGAGATATGGCAGCTTTTAGGTTTTGCTCTAGAGTGCAGTGGAGTTGTTTTAAAACCCTTCCTGTTCTGTTCAACCAATTTTTGGATGTAACAGAATCATCTTCTCTCTTGCCAAAGAAATCCACTGCTCCAAATTTTCTTTGTCTTTCCAAGTGTGATTTCTGCTATGGAGGTGGTGGTGGTGGTGGTGGCATTACCCCAGCCATTTGTTTGAAGAATTCAGCCATTTGCTGAAACATGCCCTGTGGAGGCTGAGCAAGCTCTGCTAGAGTTGGTGGAGCAGGTTCTCCCCTACCCCCAGTCTCAGCTACTGCAGGTGGAGCATGACTCTCCACTTCCTCCTCAACTGCCCTCTGAGATGTAGGGTCCATATCCTATTCAAAATAACAAAGATAAACAGATCTACATTAGTGTCACCTCAACTCTTACAAATACAATGCATGGTATGGATTCGATCTAGGCCCAGAAATGCCTAAACCGTGCTCTGATACCACTAAATATGAAACCCCTTACCCGTCTACAGTGTAGCCGAGCAAGATATGCCACACAGTGTACCGGAACACCCTATTTTAATTCAATCAATTTTTATTCTTCCTAATTTATTTTTTTTTCATAGTTATGGAGTACAATTTATGAAATATAATTCATTTCAGTCATTTATTGAAATCATAAATTTATTTGAGGTTTCGCAAATTTTATAGAAAATCCGGCAGAGTACTGGCTAAAAATGGAGGAAACAGTTCTTCAGAACCTGTGAAAAACACTTCCAAAATTTTCAACCAATCCCAAACTCCATTTCATTATCAAAATCTCAATATTTTTCAACAACATTTCCATTTCTCAATCATTCATTTCTCATGGTATTCATATACAAGCAATAAATAAATACTCAATTTTCCATTCATAAACACAATTTTCACTATTTACATTAACATCAAAATACATTACATAAGTCTCAATTACACATAAGAAAATAAAAGTTAGTTACAAAATACCAAAATGAAACATAGTGTCCTACCAATGCACTGAAGATGGTGAGGTGACACGGACACTATGCAGAGCTACAGGAGGTTTCACCCAGTCTGTGGTCTACTGGGCTCTCGGCCAGTATCTCCAAAACCTACGCATGGCAAAAGTAATGCACTAACCAATAATGCTTAGTGGTGCCACTAATAAAATAAAAAGAAATAACAGGAAGTAGATATGCAGTGTATGTTTTAATGTTTTATGCAGACAATTTTTTTGTTTGATCATTATTGGTAATCTTATTTATTATGTACTTGTTCTTTTCATTATTTCATTAAATTTGCTCACTTTCAGTTTTAGGTGCCCAAGTAACCTATACTGGATGACTGGACTGGATAAACGGGTAAACTGGCACTGGGTATCAAGTACCTCGGGCCGTTACACCATCGGTCACATATGTATCTCCCGGTGTGCAACAGAACAGCTAATAAGCTGTAATAACATTAGGCACAAGGCCAAGTATCAACATAATGTTAGAATGGCTAAAAGCCATGAAATCACAGAATGACATAATGTCATGTGCAGTACTGCTAACTGAACCCTATTGGCATGCCAAGCTATCCAAACCAATCTTGTTAGGTATACTAGGGCATTTCACATTTTTAAGTTTCACAATTTTTGAAATTTAAGTTTTAGTGTTACTATTCCATTCATTAGTCAACAAAAATGTTGACTTTTGCATAGGCAATAGGTACATTGGTTTTAATATCATCAACATATCACATTTTGCATTCAAAATTTGTTGGTATTGGTTGCCAATACCATTTCTAAGCTTAATCTTAGTTGGGCATAATTTTTACTTTTTATGCCTTGTTTTTACTGTTACATTGGTTAATTTTGCAGTGGGAATTTAGCAAACTGATCACCATGAAAGTTGTTCCTTATTTTGTCTAGTTGTATTTCCTTTTTTGAATCACTCCATTTCGAGTTTTGTAGCTCAAGTTATAGTCCAAAAACTGCAACTGGCCGGATTGAAAATTTTCTGGACTGACCATATCTACAGTGCAGTAAACAGTTACTACAACTCACTTGTTGGATAGGTTCTGGTCATAATTTGGATTAGGTTTCTTCATGAATGTTGTTGGTCTATATCTCAGCTTATCGCTGGTTAAATTTCAGGTCAATTGGACATCCTACACTGAGTTATGGCCAAATGACCAAATACTATTCATTTGGTCATTCTGCAGAAGCAAACTGCAGGTCACCCGGATTAGGGCAAGCTTTTGATGCACTTGGTTTAGTTTTATAGGCATGGTTTCTTCACTAAAGTTGTGCCATTATGTATCTAGTTTCATGTCCAATTGTCTTTGCACCAATTGAACCTATAAAATTCAAGTTATGGCTGCCCAAACCTACTAGACTCATGTCTAATTCTGCAGGTCACCATGGGCAGCCACACCAATAGCAATTCCCACTAATCAAACCACCTCATTTCTTGTTTACACATAACCAAATGGTCACTAATTGGCCATTAAAACTCACTTCATCATTACATGATCAAAGTCTCCATTTCATGCTCAAACCCTAACTCCAATTTCCAATTCATGGCATACACACACCAAACTCATACCAAATCACTTTATCCATCATCTATACTCATCAATAACATAATTAAGCCACTTAATTTCATTAAAAACCAACAATCCTTAAACTTTCTCATGGCTAAAAAATTTAGAGATTTCATTTACTCAAGTTTTTCTTTTAATTTCACACAATTTCTACTTGATTTAGCATGCTTACAAGATTAAAGAAAGAAAAGAAATTGTTTAGTGCACTAACCTTTTTGAGCTTCACTTAACCTTCATTAAACCTCCCTAATCTCTTCTTCTTTGACTGCTAATAGCTTTTTCTAGGTGAAAGATCACATTTTTATGAAGGGACTTGGCAATTTTGGTGAACAAATGGAGAGGAAATTCATAAGCTTGAAAATGGTGGAACCTCTTCTCTCTCTCTCTCTTAACGTTTTTGGCTGCGCAAAGGTTGAACATGCAGATTGGTTTTTCAAATTTTGGTCTCTTTTATCTCTTTTAATGAGTTTAACAAATTGTGATTGGTGGAGGAAATTTAAATGACATCATATGATGTCATAATTAGCATTTTCTTTCATTTTCTTTTCTTCTCTTCTCCACTCATTTCCAATTTAATTTTTAGCAATATTTATTCATATTTTAGATCATAATAATTATTTGCTTAATTGGACAAGTCAGCCAAAAATCATGTCTAAAGACGAAATGACCAAAATGCCCTCTATTTGGCTTAACGGGCCAAAATTGTCTGTACTGATTGAAAAATTTTTCTAAGCATTTCCTTGGCATTCTAATGCCATAAGAACCTCAATGACCCTTCTCTGGAGTTCCAAAAATTATTTTATAATTTTTCCCCTGGGTCTAGGGCTCCTAGTTGCGAGAACTGCAACTTCTCATTAGGTTACCCATCGTTAGGGCACCGGCTCATTTAACTTGGTTGTATTTTATTTCTAAAATTTTTCCTAAATTTTTCTTAATAGTATTTGAGTTAATTATGGTTCCTCACGTTAGTTCAAATATTTTTCTGGACGTTCTAGCTGTCCGAACTGACACTGGTCACCAGAACAGTAGAATGTACGGAGTTGCTACAGGGAGGGTGTTACAGTGATTCTGCCCACAAATGGCTTAGATAGGTGTCCAAAGGTTTGAGTTAGTGGAGCACTAACTTTAGGTTTAATGTTTAATTAGTTAAAGTTTCCTTATTTGTTCATTTAGCTCCATTCTTTTACTATTTATACATTGTATCCTATTTTAATTTTTTATGACATTTCCTAAGTGCAATATCATTTATTCTTAATGGACATTGAGGTCAAAAGGCAGCTCTTGATGTCAAATGACCAAAATGCCCCTCTTCGGGTTATATTCCCGATTTTTCAATAACACCGATTTTTGTCTGTTTATCAATTTTTTATTTTTCTTTATACTAATTTATTAATTTTTCTTTGATATTTCTAGTGTCAATTACATTTCAATAAAACTTTATTTATGTCTCAAAATTAAATTCTGAGAGTTCTCCGCGGTCTTGGGATCGGCAACGACCTTCCCAGTTCGGTCACCCATCGGTGCAGTGCCGGCTCATTTAACTTAGCTTCATTTTCTCTCTTTCATTTTTCTTTGATTTTTCTTGTATTTTCTTTTTATTTATTTCATCATTATATATCTGTTCATTATCACCGAAGTGTAGTTCCAGACATCCTGACCTGCTTGGACTGATATTTGGCCACTAGAGCAACAGAACGTACAGAACACGTACAATGGGGATGTTACATCCTTATTGTGAAGTATCCTCGATTGTGAACCAATTTATGATACTTTGTGCTAGAAATACTATCACTCATATTCTTAACAACTTAAGAATAGTATTTCTAACAAAATATCAATGGACCTTTTCTATTACACATAAATATATTATGCAAACAGAAAAGTGAAAATGCCTTTTATTAATAAAACATGTACAAGATACATACTAAATGATATGCTCTAGGGCATATTACAAACAGTGATCAGAAAAGAGTTTTTGATGAGAAAATCCTTTTAATCAAGAACTGGAATTAAAAGAGAACATAATATTCATAGCAAATGGGGTTTGATATAAACCATGACTCTAACTCGAATTGAGATTTTGTAATAGAGAGATTCTAGTGCATGGTAACATATGATTATAGGTTCATTTAAGGTAAACCTTATTACTAGTTGGGTGGCCATGGCATGCTATGCTAGGTGTTAACCATGGTCTATGAGGTCCCTAAAATGATTTAGAGAAATCATTTATGGTAAGAAAGAGTTCTGATGATATTAAGAGTTAATATCATATCTCATTGCCAATTAGTGATGAGCCTAGTAAGTCACACACATACATAAGTAATCACCAAGTTAAATGTGATTTAATTAATTAATGTGTTTAATTGATTAATTAAGTAGGTTTAGTTTGCAATTAGATTGCAAAGTCCCTAGCATGACTTGAAACCAAATCTAGGTTATTGGATGTATAGTATAAGTTAAATTTATATTTAAAGTGTTTAAATATGAATTTAATTATGAGAAAATAATTAATAGAGATTAATTAATTAATTTATATTTGATATAAATTGATTAGAAGAAGAGAAATAATTATTTTGGATTGAGAACTCAAAATTATGACACAAGGGTATTTTGGTCATTTCGCAAGGTGACATGTGGCACCATGAGATTTTAACACATGGCACCACACATAAGCTTGCTAATTGTCTTTTAATCATGTAAGATGATCAAAGTCAAGATTAAATCTAAGTTTAATTGGCACAATGTGATTGGGTCAATTAAACTAAGAGCCAATCAAAAGGTAACATGTGGCAAGGATTTTAAGTGATGACCTAGCTATATAAGGAAAAGGATGAAAGAATAAAATATAATATGCTATCTCTTTCATTTATGCTACCACCCAAAGAGCCTTTCCCCTATCTTCTTCTTCATCTCTCATCAATTCAAAGATAATTGCCAACATTCTCTTGAATTAAATATACTAGAAATCGTTTCTCATGTCTTGTATACATCTGTAATCTCTCTAAAGGTAAAATCTGAATTTCTAATTGATTGGAAAGGCTTGAGAAGCTGTTCAAGGGGCTGCCATTGGTGATCTTGGTGTGGACAAGCTAGAGGGACAACATCTGGTGTCGTAGGCGCATCCCAAAGGTGCTAAACACAACTACAGTGCATCAAAAGGTTAGTGCACTTATTCTTGATTTAATCTAGGAATCTAATGAATTAATCTGTTAATTTTAAAATCTTAAATGGCAAATGTAGATCCAAAAATATGTTAAAAGTGTTCTAATATGATGTTTATCATTGAAATCAAATAGATAAATAATAAATCTTGCATGATGCATGAAACCCTAGAAGAAAATTTTTGAATTTAATGATCTAAACTTATGTTTTCCATGTTTCTGCTCCTTCAAGAGGGACCACAAAAGGGATTTTGGTACAAAGTTAAAGCTTTGACTAAGTTGTTCATGTGGATGGACTAGAGAACTGACATTTAGAAGTCTTTGCTTCCCAGATTTGGTGTTAGAATTGGTTTGCACCTATTTGGGTAAAATCCCTAAAACCTTAATTATGCTTATAGTTTTAGTTTTTTAATGGCAAATAGGCTAATAGCAATTGATTACCAGAATTATAACCAACTAGTATGTGTTTTTGCAATCTTTAAACTGACTTGTATAAGTCACATCAAACACTTAGGATTTCAAATTTAAAATTGCTATTTTTGTACTCTTACTGGTATTTTCCTTTCAATTGATACAAAGCCACCTTATTTTGCCTTTAGAAACTTAATTTTATGTTATATGTTGGTTGGGAATTGGAAAAAAAAAATGATTTTGAAATGTTATGCTTAAAAGGGCCATTTTTCAAATTTTTTAATTTTCTTCAATTTCTTTCTATTGGTTAAAGTGTTTAACCACATTTCCATTAAATATAAGATATTTAAATTGAAACTTTTATTCAAGTGTTGAATATGTGCCTATTTGTAATGGGTGATCATAGACTTAAGAGACCTATGAGGTTGGTTTGTTCCTTGTATTTTTATGGAAATGTAATAATTAATTTCATTATATATAAGAGATGTATTATAAAGTTGTTATAATTTTTCTAGGTTGTAAATTCATTTATTTGGGCTTGCATTCTCTTTCCTTTTTTTTGTATTTTCACCTTGGTATGCGAAGGATACTTAATGCAATTGGCATTGGTGAAAGTTACAAGAAGAGAAGGAGGTCAAAGTTACAAGAAGAGAAGGAGGTCATATCATTGATGAAGATTAGTGGGAGTACAAGACTTCAAAAGTTGAAGATTTTCATGCTTGTGATACACATGAATTGTATAGATGTTTTAAAGCATGTTTGTATACTATCTCATAGTATTTTGGCAAGTATTTTCATGCGTAGTAGTTGATTTCATTAGTTTTCATAATTTCTATTGTCAAGCCCTTAATTCCATGTTTTTTGCGTCGTTTCAAGTGTTTGGGTAAAGCCCCAGAGTATAGGAGTGCAAAAGGAAGCTTGGAGAGGTCAAGAGACTGAGTATTGCTGCTGATACAAAGTACACGGGTCGTGTAAGCCAAGCCCTAGACCCATGTAACCTTCTGCCAGAAGAAAGCCAGATAGCCAATGGAGAAGCAAAAGTACACGGGTCATGCAATTAAACCCATGTAATCTGCAGGGACTCGTGTAAGACTCTGCTGGGTGCAAGCTTAAAGAACCTTATGGGAACAATAGTACATGGCCCATGTAACCAGGCCCATGTAGTTGGCCCAAACCTGTGTAACTCTCTGTGCTAATGCAAGACTCCACAGTTCCACTCCAGCAAGTTACACGGCCCTACATGTCGGGACCCGTGTTTTATAACTCAAATTCTCACTCTTGTTTTCTTATTAATGACACTCCTAAAGCCTTTTGGACTCAAAATGACCTAACCCTAGAGCAACCACTATAAAGAGAAGAGAAAACATTAGAAAATGAGGGTGGACTGACTGACTGGGGGGTTGGCTCTCTCTCTCTCTCTCTCTCTCTTTTATCTTTTAACAGCACTTTTGAGAAGTTTTGAAAAAGATAAATCCACACTCAGCACTCTCTCCAGCCGTCTCAAGGAGAGAAACATCAGTACTAAAAGGAGTTTTCCAGCTGAAGCTCCACAAGATCAAAGTTGCAAACTCTCTTCGGCTCCTTCATTTCATCTCCCTAGACAGATTTTTATTGCTTTATTTCTTCTACATAATTTTCTTTTTACTGTTTTTACCTTTTATCATGATGTTTGCTGAACTCACCATGAGTGCGTAGTTTTTATATTCTGGAATTGGGAGAGTAATGCTTGTAATCATTGTTATGGATAAACATTAAATTTTATTTATTGGATTTGAGATTTGTTCCTTGATTTAATTTCTTGTGATCTTAATGCATGCTATGTGCTGGTACCCACTTAGTATTGATTACAAATATTAATTGAAGGACTGAAAGGTGAAGATTAATATTAAAAAATCAAGATCACGAACCTAGGAATTCTAACCTAGACATAGGCTGATACCTTTGTGGAACTTCAAAATTAGTGAAAGACCTTAAGGGATTTTAATTAATCTAATCGCCACGAAAGTTGTGTTTAACTTAATTAGAATACACCCTAGGTACCTTGAGAGAGGACTTAGGATACCTTAGGACTGATTTCTATCAAGGTAAATGATTCTCAAAACTAGTAAATAAATAAGTAACATCCATAGCAAGATTCAAGTGTGAAATCTTAATTCTGAAATTGTTCCAAAATAGATTACTTCATTTTAAGTTTACCATTCTAGTGTGTAAGGTTAACAAACTTCATTTCCTAAGTATTCAATAGCCTAGACAGTTAAAATTATTGTGTAAATTGGTACTTGCTAAACAAAATCCTTGTGGGAATGATACTCTACTCATCACTTTATTACTTGTTAGCAATCCGTGCACTTGCGGGTTTGTAAAAATAGCGAAACAAGTTTTTAGCGCCATTGCCGGGTGTCGACACCATATTTTGGCCGATCCCCAGAATCAATAAATTTTGAAACTGATCCCCAGTACTAAGTCTCCTTTTGCCAGCCAATTACATTTCCGATCTCTCTTTGCCGGACAACCACATTTCTAATCTCTCGCCCAAATGGAATCAATTTAACACTAAGTCCCCGTACCGTTCAAAGCCTCACTGATCTCTCAAACCAATAGTCAAGTCCCCTGATCAGTCAATTACCTTCCCGATCTCTCTTGTCAAAAGTAATTGAACCAACACTAGATCTTTATGTCACCAGTCTTATTGTCGATCTCTCATTTTAAAAGTTTGGGAATGATAAAGTTAAGGTTTCAATCCAGTTAAATGATGATTCCGATCTTAAGTGCTCAAGCCAATTTTAATCAAATCCCATTTAGCGTCGGTTCCCTGCCGATCTCATGCTTATTGTGTTTTTCGACCTCTTACACTTAGATTAATAATCACATTTAGTTGTTTTAATATGCTCAGACAATTAAGTGTTTAAGTAATTTAGAGATTTTTTGATCACATCCATTCACTGGACAAAAGAGAATTTCATTTCATATTGAAGTTTATACAAGTCATTCGGCTGGAGGATCACCCCCAGCCTGATCTACATTTTGCTCACTTCTTCTCTCACCCTCAGCCTCCTCCTCGCTTTCCTCGTCATCTTGGGGAGTCAGGTCGACCATTCAGGAGAAGTCCTCCTCAGGGTACCGCTTCTTGAGCTCGGCCAGGAGATCCCTGTGAGCATTCACATAAGCGTCGGCCTCCCTTGTCACTATCTCTTCTTCTTTCACTTTGAGCTCCTCGATGAGGTGAGCAACTTCATCGGCCCGGAGCGCCCGAACTTCTTCAAGGACACAAGTTCGCTCGGCCAGAACATGAGCTTGCTCGGCTAGCTTATCTTCGTAGAACTTCATCTGCCCCTCGATTTCAGATATGTAGTTCTGAGCGGATGAGAGTTGGGATCGGAGGGAAGCCACCTCATGACCCATCTTCTCGACCTCCTTACCCAGGTGGTGAGCCTTCTCCCGGACGATTTGCTGGTTCACCAAACACTCCACGTTCAGCCTCATAGATCGAGTCAGGATGTCATCAAGATTGTCCGGGGACAACCTATCCCGATCCTCCTGAAGGCAGATAGAAGCCCCCAGAACCTTAGCCAAACACAGATTCTCCCAAACAGTTCAGTTCTTCTCCAAGGAATGGATCATCACTTGAGCACCGCGGGAGAGAGTCCTTGCGGTAGGTTGAGAAGGACCCCCTTCCGCACTCGAAACGACTGGAGGAGGAGGAGGCGGCTCTTCTTGGCGAGGAGGAGATCGGATCACTTCTACCTCGGGGATCGGCTGCTCCGAAGGTTGAGATGGGCCCCCTTGTATTTCCCCGGGCTCATGGCTGGGCGTTTGGAGCAGCTCGGATCGCTTCATCTCCCGCACTTTCTGGGAGACCTCTCTCTTTCGCTTCCGGCTCTCCTTGGAGGCTTCGCCGCTTGCCATACCTGCACAAAGAAGAGGTCAGTGAGATCGCTAAGGTCCAAAAATTTGAGATATAGGAAAATGCCGATGCTGAGGTCAGAGAGCTGAAGCCCGCGATCTTCGCCCATGATCAACTCCATTGTCCAGTGATGCAGTTCGGCAGTCACTGCATCCAGACAAGAAAACTTTTCTCTGGCTGCCTGATTTTTCAGCTCCATCACCATCAGGCTTTCTTCCCTATTTAAGGTGATGCGCTTCGGAAGTACGGGGCCCTGGTGCAGCCAGCTGCGGGGGAAGCCCTCAAAGCTGTTCGAAATTTTGCTCCTCAGGATAAAGAAGCGGTTCTTCCAATTCTTCAGGGAGGAAGGCAAGTCGGTAAAAAGCCCACAATGGGGTTTCGCCTGTAAGAACCAATACTCGTCGTCCTTTCGACGAGTTAATCTATGTAGTTTGGCGAATACCTTAGCTATAGGACGGAGTCCCTTAGCTCGGCATAGGCCTCGGAAGGCTACTAAGATCCGCCACGAGTTCAGGTGAACTTGGGCGATGCACACTTGGTGATATCTTAAAACTTCCTTGAAGAAGTCGTCCAAAGGGAACCGTAGACCAGCTTTTCATTGTTCTTCGTAGATCATGATCATATCGTCCCCCTCAAAGAAGTGATCGGCACGAAGATCGCCGTGACACCTAATCAACTCGTAAGAATCAGGCCGAATGTTATACTCCTGGCTGAACGACTGCAGATCGATTTCTTGAAGGACCGATGGCAACTCGTCCATGGGAAGGTTTTCCCTCCCTGAAGAAGGTACATGCCTTGATGGTGCTGCTTGCCCCCGAACTGGAATAGAGACCCTAGAAGGTTCGGGTCGCACGCTTGGTCCGACCACCTCCACTTCATCAGATGACCACAAGATCTGAACGGAAGGGGGGCTTGCCGCTCTCTGACCCTCGGCGCTGCTCATTTTCAAAGGAAACAAGGAATTTAAACTAAAAGAAGGATCAAAACCCTTACCGGAGTCTGATCGGTGTCAGAAGAACTTGAGGAAATGAGAGAATTTTGAAGTTGTTCGCGAGAAACTGAAAATAGCATAAGGGAGCAACTGGCTAACCCCACCCCTATTTATACTCGTCCGAGCATTTAATGCTCACGATGTTCCAGGCAGTGCATCGGTTAGCGGGACTCGCCAGCTGTTCTGATACGTCTCACGAATATTCCAAAATTCCATAAGGAGAGATCAGCTAGTTAGGGATCAGCTAATTAAGGCAAATGTTTAGAAGTGCGGATCGGATAAGGGCTGTTCAGTTGGAAACCAGATCGGATAAACACACCAGAGATCGGAGAATAATCAATAATAATAAAGTGATAATTGACAAAATAAATTTTATTTCCAAAAGGTCAAATTACATCATTTGGGCGATCTCTAGAGATCGGATTACATTAAAGGTTTAATTACATCATTTGGGCGATCTCTAGAGATCGGATTACATTAAAGGTCCGATTACATCATAAGGGCGATCTTTAGAGATCGCTGGAACATCCTGTCTAAAAGGCCTATGTCAAAGCCTAGTCTCGTGGCTGAGTCAAAAGATGTGTTTGACCAGGAGACCGGCTAGGGCGACTATGACTCTCATGAGAATGAGAGAGGTCGTCATCAAAGTTACCGCTCAAAATCGAGCCGCTGTCGGAACACCCAGTGTGGAGAGGAGCCAGATGAACGCCAAAGAGCAGTCACCGGTGTTGAGGGGAATATTAGCAGTCTTCTTGCCCGAAATCGATTCGCCGATTATATCGGGCGAACGACTCGAGATCGGCACGATCGAGGTCCTCGATCCAGATCGGTTAATTAGTCCAGTTCTCTCACTGTCATCAGATAGGGTCATCATGATTCTTCAATCACCGGGATCGTAAATTTTCAGGCAAGGAACAAAGAAGGCAACTGGAAAAAGATTAAAAGCGGTCATCTTGTCCGGGATTGTTGCCGGAGCAGCTAGAACAGGAAAAATGAGGAGAATAGGGGAGAAAGTCAAATGAGGTAGGGCTTCCAGGTTGAAGGTATATATAGGGAAAATTTGAGCATTTATTGCAAGCAGAAAATGAAGCGGACGCCTCGAGAATTGAGGGAAATAAATGCTTTGACTGGACCGAATCCGATAAAAAGGAAGACCAGTGTGGTAAAGATCGGTAGAAGGGAGACCGGCATGAAAGATCGAAAAAGAGCGTGTTAGGAAGAACGGAAAAGAAAGGAGGTCAGATAGCAAAAAGAATAAGACAAACTTCCGCTAACCGTCGACATAATCAGAACCGAGGTAGTTAAAGCATGGCAGACGAGATCCCCACCGCATGCCTCAGAATCGCCCGCATTACTGACAAATGCCAGATTATGTCACGATAGTGCTGTACATCTCAATCTCCACCGTTGATCTCATTTGTAAGGACGAGTCCGGAGCCCTTGGATCAAAGAAGAAGACGACAAGACCAGCGCCTTTTATTCCCAGCCCTCGGATCGCCCCGGACAAGAGAACTTGGGACCGTTAGATTAGAAGAAGAAAATGACAAATATTCTGAAGGGGATCTCGGCCGTCCGTTCTGATTCTCTTTAATTCCTGTGCCTCAGATCATGTCCTTTGAAATCCTGACCCTCCATCTCCCTCAAAATAGATCCTGACCCTTCAGGGGAAGCACCCGGTTCCTATAAATACCTGCATGAAAAACTGTACAAGGGACGAAAAAAAAGAATAGTGAATATAGCGGAAGGACTCTGAAACTTAATTCAGCTCGTTACTCTGCTATCCTTGAGCTTTCGTAAGAAAGACTTTTGAAAACAGTTTTCTGAAGTATTTTCTTACAAAGGGATTTCTGAATACTGAAACTCTCCATTTTCAGTTCGTTCATTATCCTGTGACATTCTCACTTATTGTTTTTGTTATCTTTATTTCTACTCCCGTTGTCCAAGCTCAACTTCATTCATACTCAGCTATAATTTTGATCAGTCTACATTTTAGCAAGGTATTCTTCATTTCAAGGTGAACCTTAGTCTTCAGGTTACCAGCCCGCGGCCCCCATTACGTTCTGTGATCCCGTAGTTAGTTCAATAGATCCGACTCCCCAAAGGTGAGTGCTCATATTGCTTTTTTTTATTAAGTGCTCATTCTTATTTTACGTATTTCCTTTGTTCTTTATATATATATAATTTTCTCCAAGTTTATATTGCGCTAAAGAACATGAAGAAAGTCATTCTCGAGTTTACTTCCGTGTTGACCAGTCCATTCTTTTTGTTAATCTTTGTTATTCCTAAACGTAAGTCTTCTAGTCCCGAGTAGCATATAAGTGGTCGGATAAAATGTAGGTAACTGTATCTTAAGGGTCTCTTTAAAATAATGAAAGGTCTGAACAATAAGTCGGGAAAATAGTAAGGCCGAATCACTAGAATAATGCAAAAGACAATTGAGTAAGACGTCACAAGGTAGAGTAAAACTGAACCTTAAGATAGATAAACGGGATAGATCGGGTATCAAAGGTACTGGTAAGGCGACCACATAGGAAGGTCGGAAAATTCGGTTTGGTATCCCCTGACTAGTTACAAGGTACTAATGAGTTAAAAGAAGCCTTATTCTCAGCCCCGGCATCTTTAAATGCCAGAACCCTTAGTTCTAGGATTTCGTGACGAGTAGCTGTAATCAAGTTTCGAGAGATCGGAAAAGTCTTTGTAACACCCTCCCGGTAACCACTCCGTACATTCTACTGTTCCGGTGACCGGTGTCGGTCCGGACAGCTAGAACGTCCGGAAAAATATTTAAATTAAAGTCGGGAATCATAATTAACTCAAATATTAATAAGAAACACTTAGTAAAAATTTTAGAAATAAAATACAACCAAGTAAAACGAGCCGGTGCCCAAGCGATGGGTAACCGGAGGGAAGTTGCGATTCTCGCAACGAGGAGCCCTAGATCCCGGGGAAAAATTGTAAAATAATTTTTGGGACTCCAGAGAAGGGTTGCTGAGGTTCCCATGGCATTAGAATGCCAAGAAAATACCTAGAAAAATTTTTCAATCGGTACAGACGATTTTGACCCGTTAAGCCAAACGGAGGGCATTTTGGTCATTTCGCCTTCAGAGGTGATTTTTGGTCGACTTGTCCAGTTGAGTAAATAATTAATATGACATAAAATATGAATAAATATTACTAAAAATGAAATTGGAAATGAGTAGTGGAGAAAAGAGAAGAAAAATCAATAAAATGCAATTTATGACATCAATGTGATGTCATTTATAATTTTCAACCAATCACACTTAAGCCATTATTTGACTAACTATTAAAAGAGATAAGAGAAGACCGAATTCAACAAAATTTCAGCAGCCATCCTTCTCTCCTTAGTGTAGCCGAAATCACTCCCATACACCCTCCATTGATGTGCCATCAAAAGCTTAATTTCTCCTTTGTTTCCACCATAAAATCATAACCTAGCTTCACTAAAATTTGCCCTAGCACCTAGACAAAGCTCTTGGCAGCCAACAAGAGGAAGGAAATTGAAGTTTAGGGCTTGGAAAAATTCTGCCACTTGAGGTTAGTGCATATATACACTTAAAACTTTTAATTTCTATGTTAAGGACTTGAAACCAATAAGTATTTGTGAATGAAATGAACCAAACTCATGTGTATGTTCAATATAGAATTCGGCAGCCCTATTGAAGGTATAGGAATAAGTGTTTTGTTGGTCTTAAAGTGGACTAAAAATGATGTTGAGGATATATATATATATATATATATATATATAGGTGATGAATTGGTATGCTAACTAAGGCACCTTATAGAAATTATATTGTGAAGCTAGGGTTTTGGGAAGTAAAAATTAGCTTGGCTTATGAAATTGTTAAAGTACATCCTAATGGTCAATTAGTGAGCATTTGAAGGAATTTGACCTTAATTGGGACTGGAATGAAGCATGGCAAAGGGAAGGTGTGTGCTGCCTAGAGGGTGCAGAATGGTGACTGAAAATTCAGTCCAATTACACAGCCATAACTTTGGCTGTGTTAGTCCAATTGGTGTTTGGACAATTGGACATGAAACTAGGTTTATAATGGCACATTTTTGCTGAAGAAACGATGCCCAAAGGACCAAAGCAAGAGGACCAAAACTTGGCCCCAATCCGGAACCCTAAAACTGATTCTGCAGAATTGGCCAAATGAATAGTAACTGTTCATTTGGCCATAACTCACTGTAGATTTGGTCAATTGACCTGAAATTTTTACAGCAACAAGTTAAGACATAGACAAACAACTTTCATGGAGGAACCTACCCCAAATTATGGCCAGAACCCATCCAACCAAGTGACTCTATTTACTGTTCATGCACTGTAGATATGGTAATTTTCTGCAGAATGCACATTCGGCCAGCTTGGGTCTTTGGACCATATCTAGAGCTACAAAACTCCAAATGGAGTGATTCAAAAAAGGAAATTCAACTAGACAAAATAAGGAACAACTTTCATGTTTTACATTTCTTCAAATTCCTACAGTAACAGTGTCCAATGGAACAGTGAAATTGACTCACCAAAACTGAAAATTCTGCTTGTGTTGAGTTACACTTTGGAATGGTATTAACACTTAATGCCAACAAGTTTTAAACACCAAATGTGGTATGTTGGGAGTGCCAAAGTCAATGTACACATTTTTATTCTAAAAGTCAACATTTTTGTTGACCAATGATGAATAGTGACACCAAAAATTTGAAATTCACAAATTGAAGAATTTAAAAGTTTCAAATGCCCTAGTATACCTAACAAGATTGGTTTGGATAGTTTGGCATGCCAATAGGGTTCGATTAGCGATCGCACATGGCAAAAATGCCATTCGTGATTTCATGGCTTTTAGCCATTCGACTTTGCATTGAGACTTGGCCTTGTGCTCGAGATTATTCTACTTGGTAGCTGCTCATTGCACACCGGGTGATGCATATTCGACCGATGGTGTGACGGCCCGAGGTACTAGATACCCAGTGCCAGTTTACCCGTTATCCAGTCCAGTCGTCTAGTGTAGGTTACTTGGGCAACCAAATGAATGAAAATGAGCAATGTAGAAGAAATAAATGAATGGATATACAAATACATGACAAACAAAACATGTACATGCAATACATATTTATATCTGTTATTTCTTGTTATTTTATTATTGCACCACTAAGCATTATTGCTTAGCGCGTTGCTTTTGCCACGCGTAGGTACTGGAGATCCTGATCGTGAGCCCAGTAGACCACAGACTGGGTGAGTCCATCCTGCAGTTCTGCGCAGTGTCCGTGTCACCTCACTACCTGCAGTGCATTGGTAGGGCACTAGGTGTCATTTTGTCATTTTGATATTTTGTAACAGATTTTTACTTTTTCATATGTATTTGAACTCATGTAATATATTTTGATGTCCATGTAAATAATGAAAGTTATAACTATGAATGCAAAATTTGAGCATGCATTTATCGCTTGTATATGAGAAATGGATGTTTGTGAAATGAAAAGATTATTAAGAATTTGCTATTGAGAAATATTGTTGAAATTTTGGATATTGGAGTTTGAGATGATGAAATACAAATTTTGGAAGTGTTTTTAACAGGTTCCGAAGAACTGTTTTCTCCATTTTTAGCCGGTACTCCGCCGGATTTTCTTTAAAATCTTCGGAACCTCAAATGAATAATGCTTTTGATAAATGGTTAAAATAAATCATATTTCATAAATTAACTTCAAAAGCATGATATAAATGAATTGAGGAATATTAGAGTGTGCCAGTACACCGTGTGGCATTACTTACTCGGGTATACTGTACACGGGTAAGGGGTGTCACATTTAGTGGTATCAGAGCACGGTTTAGGCGTTTCTGGTCCTAGATCGAGTCCATACCATGCATTGCATTTGTAAGAGTCAAGGTGACACTAATGCAGATCTGTTTGTTTTTCTTATTTTGAATAGGATATGGACCCTTCATCTCAGAGGGCAGTTGAGGAGGAAGTGGAGAGTCATGCTCCAC
Organism: Hevea brasiliensis; assembly: GCF_030052815.1. Lineage (NCBI taxonomy): Eukaryota > Viridiplantae > Streptophyta > Magnoliopsida > Malpighiales > Euphorbiaceae > Hevea > Hevea brasiliensis. Next base: position 22,546,893 of record NC_079502.1, on the reverse strand, counting down.
CGGTAGCAGCTGAGACTGGGGGTAGGGGAGAACCTACTCCGCCAGCTCAGGCAGAGCCTGCTCAGCCTCCACAGGCCATGTTCCAATAAATGGCCCACTTCTTTAGACAAATGGCCGGGGTAATGCCAGCACCACCACCACCACCACCACCACCAGCTCCACAGCAGAAATCAGACCTGAAAAGGCTAAGGAAGTTTGGAGCTGTGGACTTCTATGGCAAGAGAGAAGATGACTCTGTTGCAGCCGAGAATTGGTTGAACAGAACAGGCAGAGTACTAAAACAACTTCACTGCACTCCAGAGCAAAACCTGGAAGCTGCCATATCTTTGCTGCAAGATGATGCATATGAGTGGTGGGACACCGTGTCCAGTGAAGTGCAGCCAGAAGCTGTAACCTGGGACTTCTTCCTCTCTGAATTCAAGAAGAAATATGTGGGTACTGTATACCTGGAAGAGAGAAGAAGAGAGTTTATTAACTTGAGGCAGAGACAGTTATCAGTGACTGAATATGAGAAGGAATTTGTCCGATTAAGCCGCTATGGAAGGGAGATAGTCCCAAATGAAGCTGAAAGGTGCAAGAGATTTGAAGAGGGACTAAATGACAACATTAAGATCCAGCTCACTGCCTTGGGAATCACAGAATTTACCAAGTTAGTGGAAGCGGCAATAAAGGTTGAAAAGGTTAGAATCAGTGAACAGACCAGAAGGGATAGACAGCAGAAGAGGGGACCAGGTCAGTCTAGTTCCGCTCCTGGATTTGGGAAGAAGTTTAAGGGTCCTCCTGCACAGAGTTCGGGTCAGCCACAGGGTCAGGGTCGCCTCGGGGCCTGTGCCACGCTCACCCCTAGGAGAGGTCAATCCACACCATCAGTGGGCAGCTCTCCAGGGATGGGGTTCAGGGGACCAGCCCCAACATCTTCTGCATGTCCACACTGTCAGAAATGGCATAAGGGGGAGTGTTGGAGAGTGACTGGTGCTTGCTTGAGGTGTGGGTCAGCAGAGCATCAGTTGAGAAACTGTCCACGCAGAACTACTACAGCTGCTCCAACACAAGGCATGCACCTACTCCTGCACCACAAAGGGGTAGGAAACCTGGTAAATCCGAAGCTGTGGGACCATCTCAGAGGCCTACATCTGAGCCAGCAGAGAGGCCAGATACCAGACCACCTGCCAGAAATTATGCCCTGAGAGCTCAGGAGGAGCAAGATGCCCCGGACGTCATCAGGGGTACGTTCTCCCTCTACACTACACCTGTGCATGCATTGGTGGATCCAGGATCCACTCATTCCTATATTTGCATCAACTTACCCATAGAAAGGGGGATACTAGTAGGGGAGAGTGACCAAGACATTCTGGTCACTAATCCATTGGGTCACAGTGTAGTGGTGAACAAGGTATATAAGGGTTGCCCATTAAGGATTCAGGGGTATGAATTCTTGGCAGACCTAATTGAGTTACCCTTCCATGAGTTTAACGTGATTTTGGGAATGGACTGGTTGTCACGTCATCAGGCAATAGTTGATTGCAAACTGAAGAGGATTTCTCTAAAAACTCCAGAGGGTAATGAAATTACAGTTGTGGGTGAAAGGACAGATTTCTTGTCCAATGTCATCTCAGCCACTGTTGCAAGAAGAATGATGAGAAAAGGCTGTGAAGCCTACCTAGCACATGTGGTGGATACTAGGCAGGCTAAGCCAAACTTGAGTGACATACCCACAGTGAGAGACTTCCCAGTATTTCTGAAGAGTTGCACAGTTTGCCACCAGAAAGGGAAGTCGAATTTGCTATTGAGACACTGCCGGGTACAGCACCCATTTCCATTGCTCCTTATAGGATGGCACCCACTGAATTGAGGGAGTTGAAAACTCAGTTGCAAGAGTTGCTGGATAAGGGGTTCATACGCCCCAGTGTGTCACCATGGGGAGCTCCAGTGCTGTTTGTAAAGAAGAAGGATGGGACTTTGAGGCTATGTATTGATTACCGGCAGTTGAATAAAGTGACTGTGAAGAACAAATATCCGTTGCCTAGAATTGATGATCTGTTTGATCAGTTGAAGGGAGCAGGAGTATTTTCTAAGATTGATCTCAGATCAGGGTATCATCAGCTGAGGGTGAAGGATGTAGATGTGCCAAAGACTGCATTCAGGACCCGATATGGGCATTATGAGTTCTTAGTGATGCCCTTTGGCCTAACAAATGCACCAGCGGCATTCATGGACCTTATGAACCGTATCTTCCATCCATACCTGGATCGGTTCGTAGTGGTTTTTATTGATGATATTCTGGTGTACTCCAAGACCAGGGAAGAACATGATGAACATTTGAGGATTGTTCTGCAAACCCTGCGGGAAAAGAAGCTGTATGCTAAGTTGTCCAAGTGTGACTTTTGGCTGAATGAGATTGCATTCCTTGGACACATAGTGTCAGCTGATGGGATTAGGGTGGATCCCAAGAAAATAGAAGCAGTGATGGAATGGAAGCCTCCCAGGAATACAACTGAGGTCAGAAGCTTCTTGGGGCTAGCTGGGTATTACAGAAGATTTGTGAAGGGATTTTCCCTAATAGCTGCTCCAATGACCAAGTTGTTACACAAGAATGTCAGATTTGACTGGAATGACAAGTGTCGAACCAGTTTTGAGAAGTTGAAGGCTATGTTGACAGAGGCACCAGCAGCACACCAAGATCGTGAAAGGACTTTGTGGTCTACAGTGATGCCTCTCATAATGGGTTAGGTGTGTATTGATGCAAGAGGGGAAAGTGATCGCCTATGCTTCCGCATACCTAAGGCCACATGAACAGAACTACCCTACCCATGATCTAGAGCTTGCAGCAATTATCTTCGCACTGAAGATATGGAGGCATTGCTTGTATGGTGAAAAGTGCTACATTTACACAGACCACAAGAGTCTAAAATATTTGCCAACTCAGAAGGAGCTCAACCTTAGACAGAGGCGATGGATTGAGTTCCTGAAGGATTATGATTGTGTAATTGACTACCACCCTGGGAAGGCAAATGTAGTTGCTGATGCCTTGAGCAGAAAATCCATGATAGCCTTGAGATCATTGAATGCCCGTCTATCTTTGATTCGAGATGGAGCTATTTTGGTGAGTTGCAAGTGAGGCCAAACTCACAAAGAGATTTTAGATGGGCAAAAGGCAGATGAAAAGTTAATGGCCATTAAGAGCAAAATCCCAGAGGGAAAAGTAGCTGACTATGAGGTGAAAGCAGATGGGTGTCTGCACTACAAAGGAAGACTGTGTGTACCAGATAATGGGGAATTGAAAGCCAGTATTCTAAAAGAGGCACACACCAGTGTATATGCTATGCACCTGTGAAGTACAAAGATGTATCATGACACGAAGCTTGATATTGGTGGCACAGTATGAAGAGGGACATAGCCGACTATGTGACTAAATGCTTGACATGTCGACAAGTCAAAGCAGAACATCAAGTTCCATCAGTTTGCTCTGACCTATACGCATACCCGAATGGAAATGGGATCGGGTCACCATGGATTTTGTAAGTGGTCTACCTCTCACCCTAAGAAACATGATGCGAGATGGGTGATAGTTGATAGATTGACAAAGTCAAGACACTTTCTCGCCGATTAGACCGACTACTCACTAGAGAGGTTAGCAGAATTGTATATCAGTGAGATAGTTAGACTACATGGAATTCCACTTTCCATCATATCTGATCGAGACCCAATATTTACATCGAGATTTTAGAAGAAGTTGCATGAATCCTTGGGTACATAACTCCATTTCAGCACAGCTTTCCATCCTCAGACGGATGGGCAATCCGAAAGAGTAATCCAAGTAAACAATTGAAACCAATGAAATTGATACAAATATTGAATTGAAATGATAACAATAACGTGAAATATATGTCAGGTCCTTGAGGATATGCTGAGGAGTTGTGTCATTGAGTTTGAGGGAAGTTGGGATAGATACCTCCCACTGGCAGAATTTGCATACAATAATAGCTATCAAGCTAGCATCCAAATGGCCCCGTATGAAGCATTATATGGGAGGAAATGTAGAACTCCAGTGTGCTGGACTGAATTGGGCGAAGACAAATTGGTAGGGCCAGACCTGGTGAAACAGACTGAGGAGAAAGTGAAACTAATCAAAGCCAATCTGAAGGTTGTCTCAGACAGATAGAAATCTTATGCCGACTTGAAGAGAAAAGAAATGGAATATGTGGTTGGCGACAAAGTGTTCCTCAAGGTGTCACCATGGAGGAAAGTATTGAGGTTTGGAAGGAAAGGTAAGTTAAGCCCTAGGTTCATTGGCCCATATGAAGTCATTGAACGTGTGGGTCCAGTGGCCTATAGGCTAGCTTTACCACCAGAGCTGGACAAGATCCACAATGTGTTCCACGTGTCTATGCTCAGAAGATACCGCTCAGATCCTTCACATGTCATCTCCAGAGAAGAAATTGAAATACAGCCGGATTTGACATACGAAGAAGAACCTCTACCGATCTTGGCTCGGGAAGTGAAAGAGTTGAGAAACAAGCAAATTCCATTGGTGAAAGTGCTATGGAGGCACCACAACACCGATGAGGCAACTTGGGAAAGTGAAGAGACGATGAGGCAACAGTTCCCTCAACTGTTTGCATCAGGTAAATTTCGAGGACGAAATTTAAATTAGAGGGGAAGAGTTGTAACACCCTCCAGAACCACTCGTACATTCTACTGCTCCTGATCGGTGTCGGTCCGGACAGCTAGAACGTCCGGAAAAATATTTAAATTAAAGTCGGGAATCATAATTAACTCAAATATTAATAAGAAACACTTAGTAAAAATTTTAGAAATAAAATACAATCAAGTAAAACGAGCCGGTGCCCAAGCGATGGGTAATCGGAGGGAAGTTGCGGTTCTCGCAACGAGGAGCCCTAGACCCGGGGGAAAAATTGTAAAATAATTTTTGGGACTCCAGAGAAGGGTTACTGAGGTTCCCATGGCATTAGAATGCCAAGAAAATACCTAGAAAAATTTTTCAATCGGTACAGACGATTTTGACCCGTTAAGCCAAACGGAGGGCATTTTGGTCATTTCTCCTTCAGAGGTGATTTTTGGCCGACTTGTCCAGTTGAGTAAATAATTAATATGACATAAAATATGAATAAATATTACTAAAAATGAAATTAGAAATGAGTAGTGGAGAAAAGAGAAGAAAAATCAATAAAATGCAATTTATGACATCAATGTGATGTCATTTATAATTTTCAACCAATCACACTTAAGCCATTATTTGACTAACTATTAAAAGAGATAAGAGAAGACCAAATTCAACAAAATTTCAGCAGCCATCCTTCTCTCCTTAGTGTAGCCGAAATCACTCCCATACACCCTCCATTGATGTGCCATCAAAAGCTTAATTTCTCCTTTGTTTCCACCATAAAATCATAACCTAGCTTCACTAAAATTTGCCCTAGCACCTAGACAAAGCTCTTGGCAGCCAACAAGAGGAAGGAAATTGAAGTTTAGGGCTTGGAAAAATTCTGCCACTTGAGGTTAGTGCATATATACACTTAAAACTTTTAATTTCTATGTTAAGGACTTGAAACCAACAAGTATTTGTGAATGAAATGAACCAAACTCATGTGTATGTTCAATATAGAATTCGGCAGCCCTATTGAAGGTATAGGAATAAGTGTTTTGTTGGTCTTAAAGTGGACTAAAAATGATGTTGAGGATATATATATATATATATATATATATATATATATATAGGTGATGAATTGGTATGCTAACTAAGGCACCTTGTAGAAATTATATTGTGAAGCTAGGGTTTTGGGAAGTAAAAATTAGCTTGGCTTATGAAATTGTTAAAGTACATCCTAATGGTCAATTAGTGACCATTTGAAGGAATTTGACCTTAATTGGGACTGGAATGAAGCATGGCAAAGGGAAGGTGTGTGCTACCTAGAGGGTGCAGAATGGTGACTAAAAATTCAGTCCAATTACATAGCCATAACTTTGGCTGTGTTAGTCCAATTGGTGTTTGGCCAATTGGACATGAAACTAGGTTTATAATGGCACATTTTTGCTGAAGAAACGATGCCCAAAGGACCAAATCAAGAGGACCAAAACTTGGCCCGAATTCGGAACCCTGAAACTGATTCTGCAGAATTGGCCAAATGAATAGTAACTGTTCATTTGGCCATAACTCACTGTAGATTTGGTCAATTGACCTGAAATTTTTACAGAAACAAGTTAAGACATAGACAAACAACTTTCATGAAGGAACCTACCCAAAATTATGGCCAGAACCCATCCAACCAAGTGACTCTATTTACTGTTCATGCACTATAGATATGGTAATTTTCTGCAGAATGCACATTCGGCCAGCTTGGGTCCTTGGACCATATCTAGAGCTACAAAACTCCAAATGGAGTGATTCAAAAAAGGAAATTCAACTAGACAAAATAAGGAACAACTTTCATGTTTTACATTTCTTCAAATTCCTACAGTAACAGTGTCCAATGGAACAGTGAAGTTGACTCACCAAAACTGAAAATTCTGCTTGTGTTGAGTTACACTTTGGAATGGTATTAACACTTAATGCCAACAAGTTTTAAACACCAAATGTGGTATGTTGGGAGTGCCAAAGTCAATGTACACATTTTTATTCTAAAAGTCAATATTTTTGTTGACCAATGATGAATAGTGACACCAAAAATTTGAAATTCACAAATTGAAGAATTTAAAAGTTTCAAATGCCCTAGTATACCTAACAAGATTGGTTTGGATAGTTTGGCATGCCAATAGGGTTCAGTTAGCAGTACTGCACATGGCAAAAATGCCATTCTGTGATTTCATGGCTTTTAGCCATTCTGACTTTGCATTGAGACTTGGCCTTGTGCTCGAGATTATTTACACTTGGTAGTCGTCATTGCACACCGGGTGATGCATATGCGACCGATGGTGTGACGGCCCGAGGTACTAGATACCTAGTGCCAGTTTACCCGTTATCCAGTCCAGTCGTCTAGTGTAGGTTACTTGGGCAACCAAATGAATGAAAATGAGCAATGTAAAAGAAATAAATGAATGGATATACAAATACATGACAAACAAAACATGTACATGCAATACATATTTATATCTGTTATTTCTTGTTATTTTATTATTGCACCACTAAGCATTATTGCTTAGCGCGTTGCTTTTGCCACGCGTAAGTACTGGAGATCCTGATCGTGAGCCCAGTAGACCACAGACTGGGTGAGTCCATCCTGCAGTTCTGCGTAGTGTCCGTGTCACCTCACTACTTGCAGTGCTTTGGTAGGGCACTAGGTGTCATTTTGTCATTTTGATATTTTGTAACAGATTTTTACTTTTTCATATGTATTTGAACTCATGTAATATATTTTGATGTCCATGTAAATAATGAAAGTTATGACTATGAATGCAAAATTTGAGCATGTATTTATCGCTTGTATATGAGAAATGGATGTTTGTGAAATGAAAAGATTATTGAGAATTTGCTATTGAGAAATATTGTTGAAATTTTGGATATTGGAGTTTGAGATGATGAAATACAAATTTTGGAAGTGTTTTTAACAGATTCCGAAGAACTGTTTTCTCCATTTTTAGCAGGTACTCCGCCAGATTTTCTTTTAAAATCTTCGGAACCTCAAATCAATAATGCTTTTGATAAATGGTTAAAATAAATCATATTTCATAAATTAACTTCAAAAGCATGATATAAATGAATTGAGGAATATTAGAGTGTGCCAGTACACCGTGTGGCATTACTTACTCGGGTATATTGTACATGGGTAAGGGGTGTCACAGTCTTTATCCGATTCCTATTAAAATAAAAGAGATCGGAGGAGTGTTCTTATCCGATTCTCACTTAAAATTTTAATAAATATTTAAAAAGGAAATCGGAGGAGAGTTCTTGTCCGATTCACACTTAAAAACTTTAACGAATATTTAAGAGATCAGAGGAGAGTTCTTATCCGATTCTCACTTAAAAACTTTAACAAATATTTAAGAGATCGGAGGAGAGTTCTTATCTGATTCTCAACCTAAAAAATTTATATAAATATTTAAAAGAGATTCGGAAGAGAGTTCTTATCCGATTCTCAACCTAAAAATTTTTAAATATTTAAAGGAGATCGGAGGAGAGTTCTTATCCGATTCCCAAATTAAATTTTAACAAATACGTAAGATGATTCCCCCTGAAGTAAAATTAATACGCAATAGCAACTCACTAAGGTTGTCTCATTTACTTATGTATCTGGGTAATCCGGATTAGTGAAAAATCAAATATTCCTTTCGGTCAAAAAGATTAACATTTCCATTCAAACCCTCCTAACTATGAAGAACGTGAAGTTAAATCTGCTTACCCTCGTTGAGAGACGAGGTGGGGTGCCTAACACCTTCCCCACCCGTTTACGGACCCTGAACCTAGAATCTCTGTTTTTGAAGTGGTTTTATTTTAACTTACTTCTACAAATGGTTTTCTTTAATTTCCCTTAAAATTAAAGTGGCGACTCCTCACTTTTCCCACTTCGGTGAGTGTTCGTCCAGGCAATCGCAAAACACCTTGCGACAGCTTGGCGACTCCACTGGGGATATTAAAACTTAACCCCGGTCTGGAGGTCCAAAGGTAGATTTAATTTTGCGATCAAATCATAGTTAGGTGGGCTCACTCCGCAAAATTCTGTACGTTAATTATTGTTATTCCTACTAACCATTTTGCTTGTCTTGCTTGTTTTACTTTCCACAGCGCTTTTCATTTTAAAGAAAAAAAGGGAAAAATGAAAATCCCCCTGAATTGGGAAGAGGTAAAGGTGTCCCTTCACGCACTGAGCACTCACACGATGTCTTCACACACTTCAGCCCTATACCCGGGCTTTCTTACCCTTTTAGGAAAGTAGGAGGGAGTCATGTAGCGGTACCCGTGGGTTTTACACCGTTAGTATCCATGAAGGCTTCTGCTCAAATTGAAACTCGTTCTATTCACTGTGATACCCGTGGAATTTTCCCGACAGTATCGTGGGGGATAGAATGGGGCTCTACTGTTTACAGTAGGGGCAATTTGGGAACCTGTGGCTTTTAGAAAATTAGACCTTGAGCTAAACTATCACAATAGCTGGAAGCCGTAGCAAGCTACCTTGTATTTTAGAACTGTCCGATTAGGTAGCACCCAGCCAGTATTAAGACTTTCCTTTACTTTAAGACAAAAGGGGCATACTTACTCTTACCCTATTCTGTTTATTTTATTTTGTTCTTATTTTTAAGGGTAATCTTGAATCATACTGTTAAGAAAACCTACACATTTTCCTACTTCGATAAATGTGCAGGTGTCACTTTGCCAATAGTATAATTCAAGATTACCTGAATTTATCCTGCTAACAAGTTTTTCCTGCAGGCATCACCGAAATAAGGTCTGTAAAAGGATAAGCATCATTTTTAACATGGCATCCTCGAGTCGATCGCGTAAGAAGTTCTTAAATCAGAACAAAATGCTAAACCATGGCCCGAATCGTCTCATAGCTCAGTGCCCCCACAAAGGGATACTAGCTCATTACCCCCATTGGACCTGAGCAAGATTAAAGTCAGGATGAACAGTCTCGAGGGTCTGGCCAATGGTTGGAAGTCATTTCTCGATCAGGTCAAAGCACAATTTGAGAAGAAATACAGGAGGATTGCAACCTTGATGCGAGTTAGGGTCCAGGTCCCAGCACTAAAGGCCATGTTGCCAGTTTGGAACCCTAAGTTTGGAGTGTTCTCTTTCAACGACATCGATACTGCTCCCACTATGGAAGAATATCAAGCATTGCTAGAAATCCCTTATGCGGTGTAGAATCGGATTTACCTACACCTCGAACATAGGCAGACTTGGAAACGGCTCGCACATATGCTGGGGATCCCACCAGAAGAAGCAAAGGCGAGAGAAACCGTCAAAGGAAACACGCATGGATGGTATTGGACTTACCTCAAGAAAGGGTTGGATCAATGCATCCAAGATCAATAGTGGGATCAAGCTTCATTGATGCTCGCTTTAGCAATTTACGGCTTGATCTTATTCCCTGGACCTTCTAGAATCATAACCTGCGGTGTTGTAGAAATGTTCTAGGCAGTAGAGAAACAGAAAGTCAATCCAGTACCGGTAATACTTGCCGAGACTTTCTTAACCCTCACTTACTGCAGACAGCAAGGCAAGGGGTCCATTAAGTGTTGTTCTCAGTTGTTGCACCTCTGGATCATTAGTCATATGTGTCCTGTGGAGACGAAGGGATTAACTTGGTATCTTGACCAGCCTCTCATCGAGAAAATGACCCGATTGCTAATCAGCCTGAAGGATGAGCCACAGTGGCAAGAACGGATTTTGAGCTTTAATAGCCATGACTACTGCTGGAGGAAGTTGTGGACGTCAAGTCAATCCATTTTGGTCGGCACGGGAGATAATCAATCGGTATCCCTAATCGGAGTGACTGGATACACGAGTTACACTCCGGCATTAGTAATGAGACAATTCGGCTCAACACAGTTTAGAATCAACATCGAAGAATACCACCAGGGTCATTTCTACCATGAGCTCATGGAAGAGGAAGGGTTGAAAATAGCTCGCAAATCTTGGGAAAACATCACTCTGATAGAGAGGTCGCCTAAAGGCCCGAGTGCCACGGGCGATTATCTTAAATGGAGGGCTGACAGGGACCAAGAACACTTAACTGCAGAATTTGAAGACAGCGACCCTCGTCGAAACATCCTATCAGAAGAAGCTAATAATCATTTGGCTGACTCACTACAGAAGGCAAACACCGAAAACTCGCAACTGCAAGAATAAATAAAGCAGTTAGAGGACCAACAACAGAACCTTAAAAGAAAAGTGAGAAGACTCAGGGAAGAGGCAATAACTGAAAAGATGGGGTTCGAAGAGCAAGAAGCGCGGTGGGAAAAGGAAAATAGCTCTCTTCAAGCTCTGGTAAAAGAAGTAGAAGTGCAGAATAGTAAGCTTCAGGAAAAAATGAAATACCAAGAGATACTCATAGAAGAGTATAAACAAGAGAACAAAAAGAAGAAGCTTAAATTGAAGGAACAGGCATTACTCATCAACGATATTCTGAAAGAATGTGCTAAGGAAAGGAAGGAGAAAGAAAGACAAGCTGCTCTCTATCAAGAGCTGAAAGAGAATGTTGACCAGCTGGAGAGAACGATAGCACAGGGAAAACAAGAACTCCTTCCTGAATCCGAGTATGCTCTAAAAGCATTCGACCCTGCTAAACAAGAAGAAAGGTTATACGAGTATCTTAGAAAATATCATCTCATTATAAAGAGCCTCCCTGAGCCTAGGCCGATGTAAAGAATGCTGTGTATAAATATTCAATTAATGGAAAACTTTTTGGGCCATTGTTTAGCAAAATTGTGAATGAATAGTATAACTCCCATAGGAACCCCCTCGCTAGGGTTATGCAAAAAATTGGATATGCCATATGAATAGGTATCATAAACGCGCATTCAATCCAGTCATTCACAGTCAGACTATCGAATGATGCCATGATAAAATTGATGCAACCATCCTTCTGCAGATTTCATTTTGGCTCCCAAATGCCACTGTATCCTTTGTCCGAACCAGGACCTTTAATTTTTTTTACGAAATTCAAAATTCACTAAAAGCTTTTATTTATTTCCCCACAGAAAATCAACAATGCTTTAAACAAGGCAAGTCTGACCAAGCACACGGTTCAACCCAAGCGAGTGTACTTAACAAGATCCCGAACAAAGAAGATAATGGAAGATCAGGAACAAGTACAGAACTTACAAGGGCAAGTATCCAAGCTGAAAGACCAGGTCTCAGAACTCATGAGGCTAATGAGGGAGATGTCCCAAAATAAATCAGCTTCAGAACCTAACCTACCACTACCTCCCCCACCACCTACAACAAATGATCCGCACCAAGCTTCAACTTCTTTCACCTTTCAGTCACCTATCCCGGATCCGACAATCACTGTCAATCCGGCTACTATAAATAATGACCCACCTTTCTCCCATTACCCGGCTATCTCAAATGCCAACCCATACCCTTCAATACTGATCCCTCCGGTTCACTCCACCCCTCATTTCCAAGCTGGGGGAGTATCTTTTGTAGTAGGAGGAGAAAATAAGACCAGGGAAAATGAAAAACTGTTTGCTCTAGAGGAAAGACTGAGAGCAATAGAGGGACTAAACATGTATGGTTCAGTCGATGTTGCGTCACTTAGATTGGTGCCTGATGTGGTGGTGCCACCCAAATTCAAAGTCCTAGACTTCGATAAGTACACCGGGAACTCCGACCCCCGCATTCACCTGGCAACCTACATTGCCAAAATGTCTGCCTCGACAGAAGATGACGGACTTCTCGTCCACTTCTTTCCAGAGAGCCTCTCCGGAGCAGCCCTGAGATGGTGTATTCAGTTGGATATGAGCAAACTGCGCTCTTGGAAGGATTTAGCGGACACATTTTTGAAGCAGTACAAATTTAATTGTGATGTGGCCCCCACAAGGAGGGACCTTCAAAACCTGGTGCAAAGAGACAGGGAAAGCTTCAAGGAATATGCCCAAAGATGGAGGGAGAAGGCTATAGAAGTATATTTTCCAGTAACTGATAACGAACTATGCTCCCTGTTCATCGAAACATTGAAGGCTCCCTACTTCAATTTGATGATTGGAAACACTTCCAACAGCTTCTCTGACATCATCCAAGCCGGTGAGAGGATAAAAGCTAATTTAAGGATGGGACGGCTACAGGAGTTGACTGAGAATCATGCGAAGAAAACTGCCAGTTTTGGCAAAAAGAAGGAGGGTGATGTGCATTCCGTCACCTGGCAAAATAATTACTCCCCACTTCCTCAAAATAACTATCGGCTATATCCTCCCCTTCATGGCCAAACAGTTGCAAACATTCCACCTCCTTTCCCAAATTATCCACACACACGCCCACAATACCCACCACCTACAAATTACCAGCCTAGACCTCCTCCTCCACCTACCCAACCCAGACCACCTCAAAATAACCCCAGACCACCAAGAAATCCTGATCCACCCCTTCCCCTCCCACTCAGTGAAATATACCGATACCTCGTCGGTATAAACCAGATTGTACCAGTTCCCCTAGACCCAATTCAGCCACCATACCCCAGGTGGTATGATGCCACTGCCCGTTGTGAATATCATAGAGGGGCACAAGGGCATTCAACTGACAACTGCGGGGCACTCAGAGGGAGAGTGCACACTTTAATCTGGAACGGGTGGTTGAAGATTGAGGAAAACGGTTCCCTCCCCAATGTTACCTCAAACCTGCTACCTAATCATAATACAGGCAATGGTGTAAACATGATTGAATCAGACGGAGAGAGGTCGACACCAGAGGTAGACAAGCTGATTCCCCACTTTGAGGAAATTTTTGCCATGGCGATGAGGGAAGGTTACCTTTGCCTCGTGTCGTGGATCGTAAAAGGTACGGGATGTCCTTACCATGGAGGGGCAGCTGATCATGAGCTGCGAGACTGTGAGGGACTCCGGCAAGAGGTCCAGAACTTGCTTTCCCTCAAAATTTTAAGATGCCAAAGGAGATCAAAAGTGGAGGGCGAAGTAAATACTGCCAGGTTTGGCTAGAATACCTCTACCCCCAATCCTAGATTAACCTTCTCTGCCCCCAATGCCCCAACGCCGTCACCACCAGTAACGATTATCCGAGCCCCGCCCCAGCTTCCTGTCACCAATACTTATGCCATACCTTGGAATTATAACTTCTAAGTTTTCACCCAAGGAGCATCAAGCAGTACGTCGGCTCCTAATCTTGCTTCACCTCCGGCACCTCCAAAACCGTGCTTCACTCCCAATGAGCACTTCAGAATGACTTACGCTGGACCTACCAGCAATACTACTCCCCAACCTAATCCTTAGCCTGTCGCTGTCACAAAATCCTCCCCACCTGAGCAAGAAGTCGAGTTTATAACTTGAAGTGGGAGATGTTACAGGAACGAAGAGAAAGAAAAGAAGAAGGGGAAAGTAAAAATGGGAGAATTACAGAAGAGTACAGAAGAGGAGATTGAGAAAACGGGGGAAGTAGAGCCCTCCGGGCCTAAAGAAGAGGAGGAGCTGTTGCTCCAAATAATGAAGCAGAGTGAGTATGATGTGGTGGAATAGTTGAGAAAGACACCTGCCCGAATTTCACTGTTATCGCTGATTTTGAACTCTGAGGTGCACCGTCAAGCCTTGCAGAAAATCCTAGATCAGGCCTTTGTGAACCCCAACATCACACCGGGGCAGTTCGAAAAAATAGTGGGACAAATCCAGGCATCCAGTTTTGTTACCTTTTCTGAAGAAGAGATAGATCCTGCAGGTTTGGCACACACTAAAGCCCTCCATGTGACAGTGAAATGCAAAGGTTGTATAGTGGCCAAGGTCCTTATTGATAATGGATCAGTACTCAATGTACTGCCTAGTGCAACCTTGGCCAGGCTGCCGGTTGATCGGTCGAATATACGTCAGAGTGCTATGGTGGTAAGAGCCTTTGACGGTACAAGGAGAGAAGTGCTGGGAGACATCGACTTACCACTCCAAATTGGCGCATGCACCTTCAACATCACATTCCAAGTGATGAACATTGAACCGGCCTACACTATGTTGCTGGGGAGGCCGTGGATCCATTCAGCGAATGCCATTCCTTCAACTTTGCATCAGAAGATAAAGTACATCATGGACGGCAAAATCATCACGGTGAGAGGGGAAGAAGCCATATTGGTCACTAAGCCACAATCACTTCCTTATGTGGAAGCTGCTGAGGAGTCGTTGGAAACTCTTTCCAGGCCCTCGAATTACAAGAAACCAGAAATGAAGGGGCTATGGCTATGGTAGCCAAGGTAATGTCAAGGAATGGATATGAAGAAGGCAAAGGCCTAGGCGCCACATTACAAGGAATTGTTGAACCTATACCGGCTATCCAGAAGGTGGGCCATTGCGGTTTGGGATATGAGGAAGATGCCCTCATGGATGGACGATTCTGGATGAGGAATAGACTTCGAGATCAGAGATTTGACTAGAAAATCGGGAGAATGAAAGTAGTCCCGAGAATCACAGAGGTCTTCACTAAACCGATCATCGAAAATCCGACAGAGGTTGAAGAATCACCCGATGAACCATCCATTAATGTCATCCACTTGGATTCCTTGTATAAGGCTCTGGTCTCGCCAATAGCTGAGGGGCAAGAGTTGGACAACTGGACAGTAGAGGATATTCCTGTACTTAATTTCGAGTAAAGTACCTTTGGTTATCTACACTTGATCATTTTGTCCATGGTGGCAAGTGTAACATTGTAAACGGACCCTTTTCTTATGTCATAAATCTTAATGAATTAATAGCGCATTTATTTCCAATTCTCTTTTTCTTTCCACTTGAATTCCATCCTTATAATATATTCTATTTTCGTTCATTCAGGACCATTCATTAATTAACACCTAATAATTCAATAGACTCAAAAATTCCTCTGGTTAATTTTGAAATCCCCATAACGGCCATTACTTTAAGTGATTCTGAGGTAGAGCTCACAGAAGAAAGGGATGAAAGGGATGAACCTTCCCTAGTGCCTTGTGGAGACGAAACGCGCACCATAAACTTAGGCACGGAAGAAGTGAAAAGGGAACTTAAGGTTGTGGATAGTGAAGAATTGGGAGATATGATCAGTTTGCTCAAAGAATTCCTGGACGTGTTTTCCTGGAGCTATGACGACATGATTGGTTTGGACCCCCAGATAGTGACACACAAAATTCCTCTAATTCCGGGGACAATCCCGATAAAGCAGAAGCTAAGAAGAATGAACCCTGACACACTGCTCAAAGTTAGGGATTAGGTCAAGAAATAGTATAATGCTGGGCTCCTGGAAGTAGTCAAATATCCCCAATGGAAAGCTAACGTTGTCCCGGTAATGAAGAAGGACGAGAGAGTTAAGGTGTGCGTTGACTACAGGGATCTTAATAAGGCGAGCTTAAAAGATGATTTCCCTCTCCCTCACATTGATGTGTTAGTAGACAATGCTACGGGATTGGGCAGGTGTTCGTGTATAGATGGGGCATCAGGGTATAATCAAATCCCAATGGATGAGGGAGATAAGGAGAAAACTGCTTTTATCACTCAATGGGGGTTATTTTGCTATCGGGTCATGCCTTTCGGGTTAAAGAATGCTGGAGCCACCTACCAATGCGCCATGGTCACATTATTCCACGATATGATGCATAAGGAAGTGGAGGTGTACGTGGATGATATGATCATCAAATCCCGAGGAGAGGAGAGCCATGTGCAGGTGATGAGGAAAGTATTCGAGAGACTCAGGAAATATCAGCTGAAACTGAACCCTGCCAAGTGCATATTCGGAGCTAGATCTGGGAAATTGTTGGGATTCATAGTGAGCGAGAAGGGAATAGAAGTTGATCCGGACAAAGTCCGAGCCATTCAAGAGATGCCATCCCCAAAAACAGAAAGGGAGGTACGCAGTTTCTTGGGGAAATTGAACTACATATCAAGGTTTATTTCCAATCTCACCGCAAAAGCTGAGCCTATTTTTAGACTACTCCGAAAGAACAACACCACTCAATGGGATTCGGTTTGCCAAGAGGCTTTCGAGAAAATCAAGCATTACCTGTCAAACCCGCCAGTATTGGTTCCACCAGTGGCCGGAAGGCCTCTGATTCTGTATATGGCAGTCCAACAAAGCTCAATGGGATGTGTTTTGGGGCAACATAATGATACCGGCCAGAAGGAAAGAGCTATTTATTACATGAGCAAAAAGTTCAATGATTGTGAGTCAAGGTATTCTTTCCCAGAGAAAACTTGCTGCGCACTAGCTTGGACAGCGAATAGCCTCAAGCACTACATGTTGAATCACAAGACATGGCTCATTTCCAGAAGGGATCCTATCAAGTATGTATTCGAAAGCCCATTCGTGCCAGGAAGGATAGCCAAGTGGCAGGTCATACTCTCCCAGTATGACATTGTCTATATGACCCGGAAAGCGGTAAAGGGTAGCGTGATCGCTGATCTCTTAGCAGAAAACCCTATCCAGGATTATGAAGCTCTGGATTTTGAGTTCCCTGATGAGCATATTAATGAAGTAGACTGCGGAGAAGAAGAGCCAACTGATGTTTGGGAAATGTATTTCGACGAAGCTGTCAATTTGTCCGGTAATGGAATCGGAGCTGTATTGATATCTTCGGATGGGAGACACTTTCCGATAGCTATCAAGTTGAGATTTGACTGCACCAACAACGTCGCAGAATATGAAGCTTGTGTAATGGGTCTACAAGCTGCTATCGAAATGAAAATCAGAAAGTTGGAGGTGTATGGAGACTCAGCTCTAATCATTTATCAAGTCAAGGGAGAATGGCAAACTAAGGATCTGAAGCTAATCCCATATCAGAAGTACTTACTGGAGCTGATTAAGAAATTCGAAGAAATCTCTTTCACTCACCTTAGTCGAGACAAAAATCAATTTGCAGATGCCTTAGCCACCCTGGCTGTTATGGCTCAAATGGAAGAAGGGCAAATGACTCAGGTATTAAAGATTAAAGCAAGAAGTGAGCCGGCTTACTGCTTCATGATCGAAGAAGAACCTGATGGTAAATCTTGGTACCATGACATCTTGCTCTACATCAGAACCAGAGAATTCCCTCTAGGGGCGAGCAAAAACGAAAAGAGGATGATTCAGAGATTAGCATTGGGATACTTCCCCAGTGGAGAAACCTTATACAAAAGGATCTCTAACGGCGAATTGCTGAGATGTGTGGATGCAAAAGAGGCAAAGAGAATCATTTTCGAGACTCATGAGGGAAACTGTGCAACCCATGCCAATGGACACATGATGGCTAAGCAAATCATGAGACGAGGATATTTTTGGACTACCATGGAAAAGGATCGCGTCGAGTATTTCCGAAAGTGCCATAAGTGTCAAATATACGCGGACCCAATAAATGTTCCGCCTCACCAATTGTTCAAACTCGTTTCACCATGGCCTTTCGCAATGTGGGGCATCGATGTGATTGGTCCCATCAACCCAAAGGCATCCAATGGGCATAGATTTATCCTGGTGGCTATCGATTATTTCTCTAAATGGGTCGAAGTGACATCATATGCTCACATTACACAGAACACATTTCTCAAATTCCTCAGAAATAATATCATCTGCCGGCACGGCCTCCCCAATGAAATCGTCACTGACAACGCCAAGAACTTGAATGGCCCAAAGATCCAGAAGTTATGTGATCAATACAAGATTCGACATCTCAATTCCTCCCCATACCGTCCCCAGATGAACGGAGCGGTGGAAGCCGCAAACAAAAATCTCAAAAGAATAATTCGAAAAATGACGATCACTTATAGAGATTGGCATGATATGCTCCCTTACGCCCTTCACGCATACCGGACTTCCGTAAGAACATCAACTGGGGTAACTCCTTATTCGCTGGTTTATGGGATGAAGGCTGTATTACCTATCGAAGTTGAAATTCCTTCCCCAAGGATTCTGAAGGAATCGGGGATTGATGAGTCGGAATGGGTCCAATCAAGGTTGGACCAATTAAACTTGCTGGATGAGAAGAGGTTAGCAGCAGCATGTCATGGGCAGTTATACCAGAGAAGAATGGCTAGGGCATTTAACAAAAGTGTTTGCCCTCGCGAATTTCAACTCGGGGACCTAGTTCTGAAGAAAGTTCTCCCGAATCAAAACGATCCTCGGGGTAAATGGTCACCAACCTACGAGGGACCCTATGTGGTTTAAAAGGCATTTTCTGGTGGAGCCTTGATCTTGACCCATATGGACGGCGAAGAACTTCCGAGACCTGTGAATACTGACGCCGTTAAGAGATACTATGCCTAAAAAAAAAAATTGGGTGAAAACCCGAAAGGGCACTCCTAGCAAAAAGTGTGAAAGAAGGCGAAAACCCCAAAGGGGTGCTTTCTGTAAAAAGAGTGAAGGATGAAAACCCGAAAGGGCGTCCTGAAAGAGCGAGCCTAATAAAAAAAAAAAAAATTTAGGGGTGAAAACCCGAAAGGGCATCCCAAAAACCAAAAGGGAGAAATAAGAAACGGGGTATGAAACCGAGGATGAAAATAAACCGTCATGGCATGAGGCTTCAGAGTACTTGAAATAATGGCAGTTAAGAGACTTCAAAGCTAACTACAAGGAATATGTGAGATATATCCCTGTACCCTTTTTCCTTTAAAACTGTACCTTTGTTTCTTAAAACCATAATAAAGTTATACTCTATTCACTTTGCTTTTATTCTCCCATATACTCACTTTTTAATCTTATCCTTCTTCAATCTCTTTATCTAATGCGCTATTAATCATTTAAAATTTTTCCATAAGATTAGGATTTGAAAATTGATAACCTCACGTACTTTGCTATGAGATTTTCAAGGAATGGCCTAAAAAAAAAAAAAAAAAAAACTAGAGGTGAAGACCTGGGAGGGCGCTTCTAGTCAAATGGGCGAAAGGAAAGTGAAAACCCGCAAGGGCGCTTTTCGTAAAATAGAAAGAAAGTCAAGAGCAAGAAAGGGGCATCCGAAGAAAGGAGGTCGTAGGTCAAGTCTTGTAACTCGTCCTCCATTAATCATTGGCCTTCGGGATCCTGTTAAGTACACTTCATCGGGGGGGAACTTCTCGCGTCGAGATTAGACTTGCTTTGTAAGTTGATTTTAATTTTCCTGCATTTAAATTTCCAGTCAATCAACCTCTGGTTCCTTGATCTAAGTTGATTTTAATTTTCCAGCACTTTAAATTTCCTGTTATCAACCTCTGGTTCCTTGATCTAAGTTGATTTTAATTTTCAGCATTTTAAATTTCCTGTTATCAACCTCTGGTTCCTTGATCTAAGTTGATTTTAATTTTCCAGCATTTTAAATTTCCTGTCAATCAACCTCTGGTTCCTTGATCTAAGTTGATTTTAATTTTCCAGCATTTTAAATTTCCAGTCAATCAACCTCTGGTTCCTTGATCTAAGTTGATTTTAATTTTCAGCATTTTAAATTTCTTGTCAATCGACCTCTGGTTCCTTGATCTAAGTTGATTTTAATTTTCAGCATTTTAAATTTCTTGTCAATCAACCTCTGGTTCCTTGATCTAAGTTGATTTTAATTTTCCAGCATTTTAAATTTCCAGTCAATCAACCTCTGGTTCCTCGATCTAAGTTGATTTTAATTTTCCAGCATTTTAAATTTCCAGTCAATCAACCTCTTGTTCCTTGATCTAAGTTGATTTTAATTTTCCTGCATTTAAATTTCCAGTCAATCAACCTCTGGTTCCTTGATCTAAGTTGATTTTAATTTTCAGCATTTTAAATTTCTTGTTAATCAACCTCTGGTTCCTTGATCTAAGGTGATTTTAATTTTCAGCATTTTAAATTTCCAGTCAATCAACCTCTGGTTCCTTGATCTATGTTGATTTTAATTTTCCAGCATTTTAAATTTCCAGTCAATCAACCTCTGGTTTCTTGATCTAAGTTGATTTTAATTTTCCTGCATTTAAATTTCCAGTCAATCAACCTCTGGTTCCTTGATCTAAGTTGATTTTAATTTTCAGCATTTTAAATTTCTTGTCAATCAACCTCTGGTTCCTTGATCTAAGTTGATTTTAATTTTCAGCATTTTAAATTTCTTGTCAATCAACCTCTGGTTCCTTGATCTATGTTGATTTTAATTTTTAGCATTTTAAATTTCTTGTCAATCAACCTCTGGTTCCTTGATCTAAGTTGATTTTAATTTTCCTGCATTTAAATTTCTTGCCAATCAACCTCTGGTTCCTTGATCTAAGTTAATTTTAATTTTCCAGCATTTAAAATTTCCTGTTATCAACCTCTGGTTCCTTGATCTAAGTTGATTTTAATTTTCCAGCATTTTAAATTTCCTGTCAATCAACCTCTGGTTCCTTGATCTAAGTTGATTTTAATTTTCCAGCATTTTAAATTTCATGTTATCAACCTCTGGTTCCTTGATCTAAGTTGATTTTAATTTTCCAGCATTTTAAATTTCCTAACAATCAACCTCTGGTTCCTTGATCTAAGTTGATTTTAATTTTCAGCATCTTAAATTTCTTATCAATCAACCTCTGGTTCCTTGATCTAAGTTGATTTTAATTTTAATTTTCAGCATTTTAAATTTCCTGTTATCAACCTCTGGTTCCTTTATCTAAGTTGATTTTAATTTTCAGCGTTTTAAATTTCCTGTCATCAACCTCTGGTTCCTTTATCCAAGTTGGTTTCAAATTTCTAGCATTTTAACTCCTATTACCAATCTCTAGGTCACTAACTTAAGTAGGCTTTAGTTTGCTAACCTTGAACACCTAACCGCCCAAAATATGGGTCTGAATCTTTACATAATTCCTACACGGGAAAATTTTTCCCTTCAATAGAAATTATGTAAAGAGGGGCAGCTGTCGACACCATATTTTTGCCGATCCCCAGAATCAATAAATTTTGAAACTGATCCCCAGTACTAAGTCTCCTTTTGCCAGCTAATTACATTTCCGATCTCTCTTTGCCGGACAACCACATTTCCGATCTCTCGCCCAAATGGAATCGATTTAACACTAAGTCCCCGTACCGTTCAAAGCCTCATCGATCTCTCAAACCAATAGTCAAGTCCCCTGATCAGTCAATTACCTTCCCGATCTCTCTTGTCAAAAGTAATTGAACCAACACTAGATCTTTATGTCACCAGTCTTATTGCCGATCTCTCATTTTAAAAGTTAAGGAATGATAAAGTTAAGGTTTCAATTCGGTTAAATGATGATTCCGATCTGAAGTGCTCAAGCCAATTTTAATCAAATCCCATTTAGCGTCGGTTCCCTGCCGATCTCATGCTTATTGTGTTTTCCGACCTCTTAAACTTAGATTAATAATCACCTTTAGTTGTTTTAATATGCTCAGACAATCAAGTGTTTAAGTAATTTAGAGATTTTCCGATCACATCCATTCACTGGACAAAAGAGAATTTCATTTCATATTGAAGTTTATACAAGTCATTCGGCTGGAGGATCACCCCCAGCCTGATCTACATTTTGCTCACTTCCTCTCTCACCCTCAGCCTCCTCCTCGCTTTCCTCGTCGTCTTGGGGAGCCAGGTCGACCATCTAGGAGAAGTCCTCCTCAGGGTACCGCTTCTTGAGCTCGGCCAGGAGATCCCTGTGAGCATTCACATAAGCGCCGGCCTCCCTTGTCACTATCTCTTCTTCTTTCGCTTTGAGCTCCTCGGTGAGGTGAGCAACTTCATCGGCCGGGAGCACCCGAACTTCTTCAAGGACACGAGTTCGCTCGGCCAGAACATGAGCTTGCTCGGCTAGCTTATCTTCGGATAAACACACCAGAGATCGGAGAATAATCAATAATAATAAAGTGATAATTGACAAAATAAATTTTATTTCCAAAAGGTCAAATTACATCATTTGGGCGATCTCTAGAGATCGGATTACATTAAAGGTCTAATTACATCATTTGGGTGATCTCTAGAGATCGGATTACATTAAAGGTCCGATTACATCATAAGGGCGATCTTTAGAGATCGGTGGAACATCCTATCTAAAAGGCCTATGTCAAAGCCTAGTCTCGTGGCTGAGTCAAAAGATGTGTTTGACTAGGAGACTGGCTGGGGGGACTATGACTCTCATGAGAATGAGAGAGGTTGTCATCAAAGTTATCGCTCGAAACCGAGCCGCTGTCGGAACACCCAGTGTGGAGAGGAGCCAGATGAACGCCAAAGAGCAGTCACCGGTGTTGAGGGGAATATTAGCAGTCTTCTCGCCCGAAATCGGTTCACCGATTATATCAGGCGAACGACTCGAGATCGGCATGATCGAGGTCCTCGATCCAAATCAGTTAATTAGTCCAGTTCTCTCACTGTCATCAGATAGGGTCATCATGATTCTTCGATCACCGGGATCATAAATTTTCAGGCAAGGAACAAAGAAGGCAACCGAAAAAAGATTAAAAGCGGTCATCTTATCCAGGATTGTTGTCGGAGCAGCTAGAACAGGAAAAATGTGGAGAATAGGGGAGAAAGTCAAATGAGGTAGGGCTTCCCGGTTGAAGGTATATATAGGGAAAATTTGAGCATTTATTGCAAGCAGAAAACGAAGCGGACGCCTCGAGAATTGAGGGAAATAAATGCTTTGACTGGACCAAACCCGATAAAAAGGAAGATCGGTGTGGTAAAGATCGGTAGAAGGGAAACTGGCATGAAAGATCGGAAAAGAGCGTGTTAGGAAGATCGGAAAAGAAAGGAGGTCGGATAGCAAAAAGAATAAGACAAACTTCCGCTAACCGTCGTCATAATCAGAGCTGAGGTAGTTAAAGCGTGGCAGACGAGATCCCCACTGCACGCCTCAGAATTGCCTGCATTATTGACAAGTGCCAGAGTATGTCACAACAGTGCTATACATCTCAATCTCCATCGTTTATCTCATTTGTAAGGACGAGTCCGGAGCCCTTGGATCAAAGAAGAAGACGACAAGACCGGCGCCTTTTATTCCTAGCCCTCGGATCGCCCCGGACAAGAGAACTTGGGACCGTCAGATTAGAAGAAGAAAATGACAAATAATCTTAAGGGGATCTCGACCGTCCGTTCTGATTCTCTTTAATTCCTGTGCCTGGGATCTTGTCCTTTGAAATCCTGACCCTCCATCTCCCTCAAAATAGATCCTGACCCTTCAGGGGAAGCACCCGGTTCCTATAAATACCTGCATGAAAAACTGTACAAGGGACGGAAAAAAAGAATAGTGAATATAGCGGAAGGACTCTGAAACTTAATTCAGCTCGTTACTCTGCTATCCTTGAGCTTTCGTAAGAAAGACTTTTAAACCAGTTTTCTGAAGTATTTTCTTACAAAGGGATTTCTGAATATTGAAACTCTCCATTTTCAGTTCGTTCATTATCCTGTGACATTCTCACTTATTGTCTCTGTTATCTTTATTTCTACTCCCGTTGTCCAAGCTCAACTTCATTCATACTCGGCTATAATTTTGATCAGTCTGCATTTTAGCAAGGTATTCTTCATTTCAAGGCGAACCTTAGTCTTCAGGTTACTAGCCCGCGGCCCCCATTACGTTCTGTGATCCCGTAGTTAGTTCAGTAGATCCGACTCCCCACATGTGAGTGCTCATATTGCTTTTTTTTATTAAGTGCTCGTTCTTATTTTACGTATTTCCTTTGTTCTTTATATATATATAATTTTCTCCAAGTTTATATTGCGCTAAAGAACACGAAGAAGGTCATTCTCGAGTTTACTTCCGTGTTGACCAGTCCATTCTTTTTGTTAATCTTTGCTATTCCTGAACGTAAGTCTTCTAGTCCCGAGTAGCATATAAGTGGTCGGATAAAATGTAGGTAACTGTATCTTAAGGGTCTCTTTAAAGTAATGAAAGGTCTAAACAATAAGTCAGGAAAATAGTAAGGCCGAATCACTAGAATAATGCAAAAGACAATTGAGTAAGACATCACAAGGCAGAGTAAAACCAAACCTTAAGATAGATAAACGGATAGATCGGGTATCAAAAGGTACTGGTAAGGCGACCACATAGGAAGGTCGGAAAATTCGGTTTGGTATCCCCTGACTAGTTACAAGGTACCAATGAGTTAAAAGAAGCCTTATTCCGAGCCCCGGCATCTTTAAATGCCAGAACCCTTAGTTCTAGGATTTCATGACAGGTAGCTGTAATCAAGTTTCGAGAGATCGGAAAAGTCCTTATCCGATTCCTATTAAAATAAAAGAGATTGGAGGAGAGTTCTTATCCGATTCTCACTTAAAATTTTAATAAATATTTAAAAAGGAAATCGGAGGAGAGTTCTTATCCGATTCACACTTAAAAACTTTAACGAATATTTAAGAGATCGGAGGAGAGTTCTTATCCGATTCTCACTTAAAAACTTTAACAAATATTTAAGAGATCGGAGGAGAGTTCTTATCTGATTCTCAACCTAAAAAATTTATATAAATATTTAAAAGAGATTCGGAGGAGAGTTCTTATCTGATTCTCAACCTAAAAATTTTTAAATATCTAAAGGAGATCGGAGGAGAGTTCTTATCTGATTCCCAAATTAAATTTTAACAAATACGTAATATGATTCCCCCTGAAGTAAAATTAATACGCAACAGCAACTCACTAAGGTTGTCTCATTTACTTATGTATCTGGGTAATCTGGATTAGTGAAAAATCAAATATTCCTTTCGGTCAAAAGGATTAACATTTCCATTCAAACCCTCCTAACTATGAAGAACGTGAAGTTAAATCTGCTTACCCTCGTTGAGGGATGAGGTGGGGTGCCTAACACCTTCCCCACCCGTTTACGGACCCCGCACCTAGAATCTCTGTTTTTGAAGTGGTTTTATTTTAACTTACTTTCACAAATGGTTTTCTTTAATTTCCCTAAAAATTAAAGTGGCGACTCCTCACTTTTCCCACTTCGGTGAGTGTTCGTCCAGGCGACCGCAAAACACCTTGCGACACCGGGGATTTTTGGTTTTAGTAATATCAAGCGATAGGCAATTTAGCTGATTTAGGCAATTATATTTATTATCTAATTTTATTTTACTAGTTATGTTTCTCTTCTTTTCTCTCAGGTGCCTGATCTGGTATATGACCAGAATAAGGCTAGAAGAAGAAATTTTGGACTATGATCCGAAGATAGAACTCTGAGAGCCATCAGGAGGGAAAGGAAACATTTAGAGCACGATCAAGGAGATCCTGAAATTCCAACCATGGCCGATAATAATGACAGACCAAGACTCTTGAGAGATTATGGAGCTCCATCTGTCCAAGGATTTCAGCCCAGTGTCACTAGACCCACTGTGGAAGCCAACAACTTTGAATTAAAACTAGCATGACTCCAAATGATTCAACAAACCCAGTTTGCAGGCTCACTAACAGAAGACCCACACTATCACCTCCAGTGCTTTCTTGCCCTATGTGACACATTTAAGATGAATGGAGTGTCTGATCAAGCGATAAGACTCAGAGCATTCCCATTATCCCTTCGGGATAAGGCAAGGAAGTGGTTACTTTCTCAACTAGCTGGAACATTCACCACTTGGGAAAACCTTTCTCAAGCTTTTCTAGCAAGGTATTTTCCACATGCAAAGACTATAAAACTGAGGCTTGAGCTCAACACCTTCAGACAAAAGGAAGGAGAATCACTCTATGATGCATGGGAAAGATATAAAGACCTGCAGAGGGAATGTCCTCACCATGGCATAGAAGATTGGCTATTAGTGCAAAATTTCTATAATAGATTACTACCCTCTTCAAGGAGCACAGTTGATTCAGCTGCAAAGGGTGATCTAATGGAGAAAAAACAATGAAAGAAGCACTTGAACTTCTAGAAAGGGTTGCATACCATAATTATGAGTGGTCAAATGAAAGAGGAAATGCAAGAAGAACTGCAGGGGTCCTCGAAGTAGATGCCCTAAGCATGATAAATGCTCAATTTGATTAGCTCATAAAGAGACTCGAAAGAATGCAAGCCAACGCAGTTGGTATAAACAATTAACATGAGGACAGCTATGAAGGAGGATACATGAGTTCAGAATACAACAATTTCAATGAACCCTCCACAGAACAGATGAACTATGTGAATAATGGAGAAAACTTCAACCATAGGCAGCCCAACAATCCATATTCAAATACTTACAACCTTGGATGGAGGAACCACCCAAATTTCTCATGGTCCAATCAGCATAACCAGCCAATAAATAAGCAACAAGGGTACAAACCACTAGCACCCCCTGGATTTCAGAATAGAGGTCAAAACTTTGCATAGCCATCATTACCTCAACAACCTAAACTAAAAATGACCATGGAAACCATGATGGAAGGATTCCTAGCAGCTCAACGGCAACAAACTGAATTGATTAAACAGCTGACTTTCAGAGTGGACCAACTTGCTACTCATAATAAGATGCTAGAGAATCAAATCACTTAGCAAGCAAGTTCTTCAAGTAAGGCTGCTGGCAAACTGCCTAGGCAACCAGAAATGAACCCAAGGGAGCATTGTAAGGCAGTTACACTGAGGAGTGGGAGAACTCTAGTACAACCAGAGGTAAAATAGATAGAGGAAACCATAGAAAAATCTAAAGGCCAAGCAGAGAAAAAGGAGGAAGAAGTTAAGAAAGATCAAGAAGAGGAAGCAAGGAAGACAAAGAAATTACCAGAGCCATACCAGCCTCCTCTACCTTTTCCTTAGAGATTTCAGAAAGCCAAATTGGACAAGCAGTTTGGGAAGTTTTTGGAGGTTTTACAGAAACTTTACATCAACATCCCCTTCACTGAAGCACTTTCTCAAATGCCATCCTATGCTAAATTTCTTAAGGAAATTTTGTCAAAGAAAAGAAAGCTAGAAGACTATGGAAGAGTAGCTCTAACAGAGGAATGCAGTGCCATACCGCAAAACAAACTGCCTCCAAATTTAAGGATCCAGGAAGCTTCTCCATACTGTCACACCTTACCCCTCTGTAAGGCATAATATGATCCCATAGAATACCTAATGAACTACCAAACTTTACCTACCGATAACTCATTAAGTACCCTACAACGGATTTTAAAATAGTTTTCTTATTTTTGATAAGTGGTGAGCATTTTCTAATAGGTATTAAAACATGTTATTCAAGTTGAAAGCTAGTTGAAATTTTCGGCCCATTTTATTTTTATGCAATTTTTATAAAAATTTTAGCAGAGTTCTATCTATATTTTGAGCAAACAGTTCTTCAAATACCTGAAAAAAAAAAAAAGCACTTCCAACAATTTTTCTCAACAACTTCTTCAAATTCACAATCATCTCAATCAATTTCAACACATTTATCAAATCCCAAAATCCAAATCCACCATTTCCAATACCCAACAATTCAGTAATCAACAAAGTATTATCAATCAATTTCATTCAAATTAAAATAAAATATTTCCATTCATATTTCATTAAAGATAAAACAATTTATATACATCCTACTAAAAATTTACATTAGGAAAATCCAAACTAAAATTTATTACAAACTTTATACAAACTTTGTACAAACTGCACAAGACCGATTTTACATGTCCATACAATTACGTGCAATACATACATCAAAATGAATATTTACAGTCAGGGTATAAATTATACCCGATAACTTCAAGCAGGTAGCTCCCCTGTCCTCAGCAGCTCAATCTGCTTCTCCTTTAGTCTCTATATCTGCGACAGCAATAACATCTATCGCTGAGTACTAGGACTCAGTGGTGCACAACATACTGAAATATTCTTTATGTAGAATTTAAATCACATTTATTCAAAAATTAGACTGAACATGAGAATTAAATACAAAACATGAATTATTAGATTTTAATCTAAACAATTTCATTTTGAAGTATCAAATCACATTTCATAAAACCCACGTTATATCATGCCATTCGAAACATATATAATCGCAATAGCCAGAGGCTAAGGAGAAGTCACATCACAAGGCTAGCTAGCTCAAATATATGGATATCCATTCAATTTCTTCTTCTACTGGCACACACTTTAACACTTCAGCCAGAGAAGGAATCAAAATTCGAAACTGATTACCCCCACTAGTCATGCTAGTGAAGTGTTCAAATATATGGTCATGACACTGTGGTTTCAAAACTTATCTTAATAATTTGCTAAACATTGCCATTTCAAGTATACACAACTAACCTTCAACAATTTAAATCAAAAGCATCATATGAATGTCATAATTCAATATTTCACATTATTCAAAACAATATGCACTAGACAATTTACAAAAATTATACGTTGTGCACAAACCTCAAGCGAGTCGCCTCTTGGCCTTGACTCAATTCCTCGAGTTCTTTCCCGGTGTTCTTTTCAACTGAAACACACAATTTTACAGTGTTTCAGTACCATAACTTAGCATAAATTCAAAAATAAATTTGACTTCACTTCTACCTAGCTCTAACGTGTTAAACTCGACATTCTTTAAATTTTGTGTTTCGAGGTTACTTTTCACTACACTATTCAAGTCAATTTGTTGACTTTCTAAGGCTTAATAGGTATGGGAATTCCAACTTCTCCCACATACCACATTTTGGTCACTAAATTTGTTGGTTTTGGTTGTTTACTCAAATTCTAAGTCTTTTAGGCAAATTTGCAAATTTTCAGTTTTGGTGTCTTAAGTTGCACTGTTCTATTGGTCACTTTACTGTTAGAATTTGGCAAAACTTTCTTCATAGAAAATGTTCCTTATTGTCATAAGTTTATTCTCCTTTTTGAATCACTCAAATTGGAGTTTTGTAGCTCAAGTTATAGCTATTTGACTCATGGCTGCCAGATTAGACTCAACCCAGATTTTCTAGGCAATTTTTGGTTCTGGCAGTTTTAGGTCACCAACTTTGGGTGGCCAAATGACTTGGTTAATGGCATAATTTGGGCTTGTGTTCTGCATGAAAGTTTTAGGCCTATATCTCATTTGTCCACTGGTAACATTTCAGGTCATTTAGACCTGCCGAGCTCAAGTTATGGCCAAATGAACAGACACTGTTCATTTGGTCAGTTTGTACAGAATAGACTGAGATTTTCCGGATTTGGTTAATTTGTTCACTAGGCTTTGGTCACTTTTTGGACATGGTTCCTAAATGAAAATTGTGTCATTTTATATCTATTTTCATTCCCAATTGGACTTGTAAATTTTTAGTTTTGGTCCCTCAAATGGACCTAGCATGATCACATTGAATAAGAATTTGCTTTTGGTTCAAACACTTCTAACACACTTCATTTGGTCACAAATGACCATTTCTCACTTCAAATTAGGTCAAAGACATTATTTACCAATTTCTCACATTTTTAGTCTCTAAACCCTAAGTGTCCAAAACCCTAGTTCACAAATTCTTTGCATTTATCTAATTCAAAGCCTTTAACTATAATCACTCAACTACTTGAGGTTCATATTCCCATCCAAATCAATCAAACCATGCAAATCACACTCCCCACCATGCTAGCTGAAATTTAGGTTTGGTCCTCTAACAATTAATTTCATTTCATTTCTTTAACTTCTAAGTTACTTTAAGCTACAAACACAACTAATAAATCTCAAATTTTCAAATTAGGGTGCTTACCTCCACTTAGATTTGAATTCTCTAATTTCCTTCTTCTTTTCTTCTTTCTTTGGTGATCAATCTTCTTCTCAAGTGATTAAAACAAGTTTTTATGGGAGAATTTGGGGCAAGGTAGGGTCAAATGGGTGTTTACAAGCTTGAACTCAAGCTTTCATGGAGGACAAGAATGGTGAGCTTAGGGAGAGATGGCTGTCGATTTCCTTGAGGTAGGAGAAGGTCATTTTCTTTTCAATTTTTATGTCTTTTATGGTTACTTTATGTAATTGAATTAGTCAAATATGGTGGCAAATTAAAAATCCATGTTGACATCATTTTGATGTCATAAAAGTAATGTATTAACTTTTTAACTTTTCTTTTTCTTTTCTTTTTTTTTATTTTATTTTTCCATTGGTTCTTTAATTTAATTCTTGATCCCGAAATTTTCTTTTCTCCTATTTTATTTAACAGTTAAGTCAGGAGTCAGCTCTCGAGGTCAATTGACCAAATTGCCCCTCGTCGGTTCAACCCGATTTGCAAATAATTCAATATTTCTTCTGGCTCCCTGACCTAATTATTTGACTGGCTTAACAGTTCTTTTCCTGATTTTATCTTTTCCACTGTGTTTGTAATGGTCCTAAGGACCGCGGCGTCACATTTTACGGTTCGAAATTTGAGTTTAAATTGACTTCGCAACCCTTCCCGAGAAGGTCACCCATCGCTGTGACTCTCAGCTCTTTTAACTTCTTATGTTCTGTTTTTCTTATTTATACTTAACTAATTGAAAATTACTAATTATTTGTGTTTATGGCTTATCTAGTTGTCTTAAGTGTGGTTCTAATCCCCTTAATTGTCCGGACTGACTCCGGTCATCGGAACAGTGAAATATACCAGGCTATACAAATAGGGGTGTTATAATTATCCCCCCTTAAAATAAATTTTGTCTCATAATTTTACCTGGTATCAATCTCTGAATAGCTATGGGTGCTATCTCCTCATGTCCTCCTCTCGTTCCCAAGTAGCCTCCTGGCCCGAATGATGGTTCCATAGCACTTTTACTAATGGGATCTGCTTGTTCCGTAGCTGCTTCACCTTATAAGCCAGAATCTCTATGGGTTCTTCTTCAAATGTGAGGTCTGGATTCACCTCAATTTCCTCTACTGGTAGTACATGAGATGGGTCTGATCGATACCTCCTCAACAAAGACACATGAAAGAAATTATGTAACTTCTCTAACTCTGGAGGTAGTGCCAACCGATATGCCAAAGGACCCACTCTTTCCAAAACCTCATATGGCCCAATGAAACAAGGACTCAGTTTCCCCTTTCTGCCGCATCTCATAATTCTCTTCCAAGGGGAAACCTTGAGGAATACTTTCTCACCCACTGCATACTCAATATCCCTTCTCTTCAGATCAAT
This sequence comes from Hevea brasiliensis, assembly GCF_030052815.1. Taxonomy (NCBI): domain Eukaryota; kingdom Viridiplantae; phylum Streptophyta; class Magnoliopsida; order Malpighiales; family Euphorbiaceae; genus Hevea; species Hevea brasiliensis. The sequence goes on along the minus strand of NC_079502.1, from coordinate 22,515,396 downwards.
GTAGGACTTTTGACGGTCTGATGCAGTCTTAAGTCGATCTCTGATCACCCTGATCTTTCCACAGTTTGCTGAACTATTTATGGCCCAATCATCTTTTTTCACCCACATCATCCCAACACAACGGGGTTCTACATTTTCTGCCATACAAAGCTTCATATGGAGGCATCCCAATGCTTGATTGGTAGCTGTTGTTGTAAGCAAACTCAATCAAAGGCAAGTGTGTATCCTAACTGCCCTCAAACTCAATCACACAAGCCCGTAGCATGTCCTCCAATATCTGAATTACCCTCTTAGACTGGCCATCTGTTTATGGGTGGAAAGCAATACTGAAGTTCAATCTAGTTCCTAGGGCTCTCTAAAGACTACCCTAGAATCTAGAAGTGAACCTTGGATCTCTATCTAATACGATAGAGACTAGCACTCCATGCAGTCTCACAATCTCATTTATATACAACTTGGCCAATCTTTCTAAACTATAGTCCATTCAGACTGGCAGAAAATGAGCAGACTTGGTCAGTCTGTCAACAATAACCCATACTGCATCATGACTCTTCTGTGTCCTCGGAAGACCCATCACAAAATCCATCGTTACTCTCTCCCATTTCCATTCTGGTACTGGTAGTGGATGTAATAACCCAGTGGGTACTTGATGCTCTGCCTTTCCTTGCTGACAAGTTAGGCATTTAGAAACAAACTCTACCACATCTCTTTTCATACCCATCCACCAATAATGCTCCTTTAGCCCCCTATACATTTTTGTACCACTAGGGTGCATGGCAAAAGGAGACTCATGTGCTTCCTTCAAAATGATCTGCCTCAAATCAACATCATTAGGAACACATATTCTGCCCTGGTGTAGCAGTAGACCATTATCTCTTATCGAGAATTCTGGTTTCTTACCCTGCCGGACTTCTTCCAACAGCTTCTGATACCTTTCATCATTCTGAGCAGCCATTCTAATCTGATCAATCAACACTGGTTGTACATGCCATGCAACTACTGTTACCCATCATCATTAATCTCTAAGCTGGCATGCAATGAGCTTAACTCATGCACAAAAGACAAAGGAGTAACCCGTAGACTTGCCATAGTGTTGCGACTTAAGGCGTCAGCCACAACATTAGCTTTTCCTGGCTGATAGTCTATCAGACAATCATAGTCTTTTATCAACTCTAACCATCTCCTCTATCTCAAATTCAACTCCTTCTAAGTGCCCAAATACTTCAAACTCTTATGATCTGTGTAGATATAACACATTTCAACATACAAATAGTGTCTCCAGATCTTAAGAGCAAACACAATAGCTGCAAGCTCCAAGTCATGTGTCGAATAATTCCTCTCATGCGGTTTCAGCTGGCGTGATGCATAGGCAATGACATTTCGATCTTGCATCAATACATAGCCTAATCCATTGTGAGAAGCATCACTGTAAACTGTATATTCTTTACCCGGAGTAGGTAAAGTCAGGACTGGAGCTTCAGTCAAACATTTCTTCAATTCATCAAAACTCTGTTGGCATTTATTCGTCCACTGAAATTTCACATCTTTTCTAAGTAGCTTGGTCAATGGAGATGCCAATATGGAGAATCCCTTCACAAATCGATGGTAGTATCCAGCTAAACCCAGAAAACTACGAATCTCTATGATATTCCTGGGTGGCCTCTAATTAAGGACAGCTTCAATCTTACTTGGATCTACCTCGATGCCCTCTTCTGATACTACATGCCCCAAGAAAGATATTTCCTTCAGCCAAAATTCACACTTTGATAATTTGGCATATAGTTGTTTCTCCCTCAAAGTCTGCAGTACAATCTGCAGATGTCTATCATGCTCTTCTGCACTCCTCGAATAGACCAATATATCATCTATCAATACCACAACAAACTGGTCGAGGTATGGTCTGAAGATAGTGTTCATCAGATCCATAAAAGCAGCTAGAGCATTAGTCAACCTGAATGGAATGACCAAGAACTCATAATGGCCATAACGGGTTCTGAAGGCAGTTTTAGGGATACTTTGCTCTTGTACTCTTAGCTGATAATAACCTGATCTCAGGTCAATTTTGGAGAACATAGCTGCACCCCTCAACTGATGAAACAAGTTATCAATGCGGGGCAATGGATATCTATTCTTTATTATCACCTTATTCAACTGCCGATAATCAATACACAAGCGGAGAGTGCCATCCATTTTCTTTACAAACAACACCGGCGCTCCGCAAGGTGACACACTAGGGCGGATAAAGCCCTTGTCAAGCAACTCTTGCAACTGCACTTTCAACTCTTTCAATTCTGCTAGTGCCATTCTATATGGCGTTATAGAGATTGGGTCCACACCAGGCATAACATCAATTTCAAATTGCACCTCTCTTTCTGGAGGTAATCCTGGAAATTCATCAGGAAACACATCCGGAGAATCACATACTGTAGGGATGTCCCTCAGTGCTGGACTCCCCACTTGGGTGTCTATCACATGTGCCAAGTATGCTTCACACCCCTTTCTGATCATCCTTCTAGCTAGTGCAGCCGAAATGATGTTTGACGGCAGTAAATGCCTCTCCCCATGTATTACCACATCACCGTACAAAGGGAGACCAAAGTGACTGCCTTCAGTCTATAGTCAATCATGGCGTGATGCCTGGCTAACCAATCCATGCCCAGGATAATATCATACTCTCTGAAGGGCATTTCAATCAAATCTGATAGGAAAACATGTCCTTGGATCACCAAAGGACAGTCTCTATAGATTCTATTGACCCGGACCTTTTATCCTAACGGACTAGTTACTAGCACTTCAAAACTCATTTGGACACATGGAACAGCAAGTGAACTGACTATGCTAGCACTAACATATGAATGGGTTGAACCTGGATCAAACAACACAAATACTTCTTGATCAGAGATAAAGAATGTACCAGCTACCACATCAGAAGTCTCAGCCTCTTCTCGCTGCCTCATTGTGTAGACTCTGGCTAAAGCACTTCCTTATGCTGACTGACCAACCGTGCCCTGACTGTCAAAAGCAGTGCCTCTACCTCTGCCTCTTCCTCTGCCAACTGATTGTGAACCTCTGGGAGCAAGAATCTGAATAGATACTTCTGTAGTCGTAGGAGCTGGACCGTATCTCGGAGCACTAGTGCAGTCATTAGCTAAATGGCCCTTGCCTCCATAGTTAAAACAGGCTCCAGTGGCCCAATAGCATTCTCCCCCATGAATCTTTCCACAAGTCTCACAGGGGTAGGCAGGATATGAACCCCTGCTCGACTGCTGACCCAACCTACGGGGTCTCTGTCCAGAGAATTAGCCCCTTCCAAATCTTCCACCTCGACCCCTGCTGGGTCCACTAAATTTCTTCTTCTTTCCAAAGGTACCACCAGAACTTGGCTCTACTGACTTTCCCCCCTTATCTTTTTTTAATTTCCTAGCTTTCTCTGATTTTTCTTTTATTGGGGTCGCTTCTGTTTCAATTCTCTCCAACTTAAGTGCTTAAGACATGAGTTCTGAAAAATTGCTGTGTCTGAATCACACTACTTGCATTCTCAAACTGGGCTTCAAACCAGTCTCAAATCTCTTGCATCTTGCCTTGCTGGTAGAAAGGAGACTCCCAGCATAGTGACTTAAGCGGGAGAACTCCCTCTCATACTCTGCCACTGATCAGTTCCCTTGTTTTAGACTCAGAAACTCTTGTAACTTCTGATCCACATATGCATTTGGGACATATTTCTGCCTGAATTCTCTGATGAAGTCGTCCCAGGTCAGTACTGGTGGTTCAGCCAAGCTGTGGGGGATGGTTTTCCACCAATCATATGCATCCCTTTGCAGTAGAGACACAGAGTATTCAAACTTTAGTTCATCTTGGCAGTGCAACTTCTTAAATACTCTATTCATCCTTTCAAGCAATTGCTCTGCCTCTAAAGGCTCTACTGTACCCTTAAATTCTGTGGCCCCATACTTCAATAACTTATCATACTGTCTGGCTGGAGGTAGTGGTTGTACCACAAGTGTCTGGGGTGGAGCTTGAGCAGGCATACCCCCAGCCATTTGTTGAAACATCACAGCCATCTACTATGCGAACTGTGCAAGAAACTGCGGCATTTGTGGGGCTGGTGCTGTTGATCCACTGACATTCTGTAGAGCTGGGCCTTCCCCTTGTGCCTCAGCTTCAATAGATCGCTAGACTGAGTGATCTCCTTCTTCTATTTCAATTTAAAGTTAGGGTATCTCCTGAATAAATAACACAAGGAGATTTCCCTCCGTTAGCTCATATTTATGATGTAATGCACTATATGTAACAAATATGGACATTGAGTAGTTGTACTTAACAAGGAAAGACACAAATTCTCAAGTTAAAACATACTTCAAAAATTTACTCTGATACCACTAAAACATGTCACACCTTACCCCTCTGTAAGGCATAACATGATCCCGTAAAATGCCTAATGAACTACAGAACTTCACCTACCGATAACTCATTAAATACCCTACAAAGGATTTTAAAACAATTTTCTTATTTTTGATAAGTGGTGAGCATTTTCTAATAGGTGTTAAAACATTTTATTCAAGTTGAAAGCTAGTTGAAATTTTTGGCCCATTTTATTTTTCTGCAATTTTTATAAAAATTTTAGCAGAGTTCAGTCTATATTTTGAGAAAACAGTTCTTCAAATACCTGAAAAAAAGTACTTACAATAATTTTTCTCAACAATTTCTTCAAATTCACAATCATCTCAATCAATTTCAACACATTTATCAAATCCCAAAATCCAAATCCACCATTTCCAATATCCAACAATTCAGTAATCAACAAAGTATTATTAATCAATTTCATTCAAATTAAAATAAAATATTTCTATTCATATTTCATTAAAGATAAAACAATTTATATACATCCTACTAAAAATTTACATTAGGAAAATCCAAACTAAAATTTATTCAAACCTTTATACAAACTTTGTATAAACTGCTTAAGACTGATTTTACATGTCCATACAATTACGTGTAATACATACATCAAAATGAATATTTACAGTCAGGGTATAAATTATACCCGATAACTTCAAGCAGGTAGCTCCCTGTCCTCACCAGCTCAATCTACTGCTCCTCTAGTCTCTATATCTGTGACAGTAATAACAGCTATCGCTGAGTACTAGGACTCAGTGGTGCACAACATACTAAAATATTCTTTATGCAGAATTTAAATCACATTTTTTCAAAAATTAGACTGAACATGAGAATTAAATACAAAACATGAATTATGAGATTTTAATCCCAAACAATTTCATTTTGAAGTATCAAATCACATTTCATAAAACCCACAGTTATATTATGCCATTCGAAACAAATATAGCCAGAGGCTAAGGAGAAGTCACATCACAAGGCTAGCTAGCCCAAATATATGGATATCCATTCAATTTCTTCTTCTACTGGCACACACCTCAACACTTCAGCCAGAGAAGGAATCAAAATTCCAAACTGATTACCCCCACTAGTTATGCTAGTGAGATGTTCAAATATATGGTCATGATACTGTGGTTTCAAAACTTATCTTAACAATTTGCTAAACATTGCCATTTCAAATATACACAATCAACCTTCAACAATTTAAATCAAAAGCATCACAAGAATGTCATAATTCAATATTTCACATTATTCAAAACAATATGCAAAAGATAATTTACAAAAATTATACGTTGTGCACAAACCTCAAGCGAGTCGCCTCTTGGCCTTGACTCGATTCCTCGAGTTCTTTCCTGGTGTTCTTTTCAACTGAAACACACAATTTTACAGTGTTTCTGTACCATAACTTAGCATAAATCCAAAAATAAATTTAACTTCACTTTTACCTAGCTCTAACGTGCTAAACTCGATGTTCTTTAAATTTTGTGTTTCGGAGTTACTATTCACTATACTATTCAAGTCAATTTGTTGACTTTCTAAGGCTTAATAGGTATGGAAATTCCAACTTTACCCACATACCACATTTTAGTCACTAAATTTGTTGATTTTGGTTGTTTACTCAAATTCTTTGTCTTTTAGGCAAATTTGCAAATTTTCAGTTTTGGTGTCTTAAGTTGCACTGTTCCATTGGTCACTTTACTGTTAGAATTTGGCAAAAATTTCTTCATAGAAAATGTTCCTTATTGTCTTAGTTTATTCTCCTTTTTGAATCACTCCAATTGGAGTTTTGTAGCTCAATTTATAGCCATTTGAGTCATGGCTGCCGGATTGGACCCAACCCAGATTTTCTAGGCAATTTTTGGTTCTGGCAGTTTTAGGTCACCAATATTGGGTGGCCAAATGACTTGGTTAATGGCATAATTTGGGTTTGTGTTCTCCATGAAAGTTTTAGGTCTATATCTCATCTATCCACTGGTAAAATTTTAGGTCATTTAGACCTGCCTACCTCAAGTTATGGCCAAATAAACAAACACTATTCATTTGGTCAGTTTGTACAGGGCAGACTGAGATTTTCCGGATTTGGTCAATTTGTTCATTAGGTTTTGGTCACTTTTTGGGCATGGTTCCTAAAAGAAAATTGTGTCATTTTATATCTATTTTCATTCGCGATTGGTATCATACCAGTTAGACTTGTAAATTTTCAATTTTGGTCCCTAAAAGGGACCTTGGTCATGCTGCCTGCAGCATGACCACATTGAATTCGAACTTGCTTTTGGTTCAAACACTTCTAACACACTTCTAACACACTTCATTTGGTCACAAATGACCATTTCTCACTTCAAACTAGGTCAAAGACATCATTTACTAATTTCTCACATTTTTAGCCTCTAAACCCTAAGTGTCCAAAACCCTAGTTCACAAATTCTTTGCATTTAGCTAATTCAAAGCCTTTAACTATAATCACTCAACTACTTGAGGTTCATATTCCCATCCAAATCAATCAAACCATGCAAATCACACTCCCCACCATGCTGGCTGAAATTTAGGTTTGGTCCTCCAACAATTAATTTCATTTCATTTCTTTAACTTCTAAGTTACTTTAAGCTACAAACACAACTAATAAATCTCAAATTTTCAAATTAGGGTGCTTACCTCCACTTGGATTTGAATTCTCTAATTTCCTTCTTCTTTTCTTCTTTCTTTGGTGATCAATCTTCTTCTCAAGTGACTAAAACAAGTTTTTATGGGAGAATTTGGGGCAGGGTAGGGTCAAATGGGTGTTTACAAGCTTGAACTCAAGCTTTCATGGAGGACAAGAATGGTGAGCTTAGGGAGAGATGGCTGCTGATTTCCTTGAGGTAGGAGAAGGTCATTTTCTTTTTAATTTTTATGTCTTTTATGGTTACTTTATGTAATTGAATTAGTCAAATATGGTGGGAAATTAAAAATCCATTTTAACATCATTTTGATGTCATAAAAGTAATGTATTAACTTTTTAACTTTTCTTTTTCTTTTCTTTTATTTTATTTTATTTTTCCATTGGTTTTTTAATTTAATTCATGATCCCGAAATTTTCTTTTCTCCGATTTTATTTGACAGTTAGGTCAGCAGTCAGCTCTCGGGGTCAATTGACCAAATTGCCCCTCACCGGTTTGTAAATAATTCAATATTTTTTCTGGCTCCCTGACCTAATTATTTGACTGGCTTAACAGTTCTTTTTCATGATTTTCTTTTTTCCACTGTGTTTTTAATGGTCCTAAGGACCGCCGCATCACATTTTGCTGTTCGAAATTTGAGTTGAAATTGACTTTGCAACCCTTCCCGAGAAGGTCACCCATCGCTGTGACTCTCGACTCGTTTAACTTCTTATGTTCTGTTTTTCTTATTTATACTTAACTAATTGACAATTACTAATTATTTGTGTTTATGGCTTATGTAGTTGTCTTAAGTGTGGTTATAATCCCCTTAATTATCCGGACCGACTCCGATCACAGGAACAGTGAAATATACCAGGCTATACAAATAGGGGTGTTACACATACCCTGCCTCATTAGTAACAAGAAAATAGACAAGGCGCTCTACGATCTTGGGGCAAGCGTCAGTTTAATACCTCTATCAATATGCAAAAAGCTGGAGATCAGAGAACTGAAGCCCACAATAATCTCATTGCAATTGGCTGATCGATTTGTTAAATATCTTGTGGGAATACTTCAGAACATTCCTATCAAAGTGGGCAAATTCTTCATTCCAGTGGACTTTGTTGTCCTTGAGATGGAAGAAGATGTTCAAATTCCTATCATCTTAGGAAGACCATTCTTGACAATCACCGAAGCCATCATAGACGTCAAAAATGGGCGACTAACCCTCAAGGTAGGAGAAAAAAAAGTGGAGTTCAACTTGTTCGATACAATGAAACACAAATTTGAGCTTGATGAATGCTTTAAGGTTGACATAATTGATAAACAAGTTAGAAAGGAATTTCATCAGACACATCCTAAAGATCTTCTTGAAGCATGTATTGTGCCCAGCCACGCAGTGGATGATGAAAATACAGAAATAGCAGCCTGTGCACAACAATTAGTAGCTCATCCACCCCTACCCTTAGCTAAGGCTTTCGAGATGGAGAAGTTGAAGGAGAAACAAACCAAAGGTAAGCTCCAGGAAAATGCCAAACAGGTAAAGCTTAAACCTCTCCCCTCCTCACTAAGGTACACATTTCTAGACTCAAATTCTAAATATCCTATTATAATCAATGCTAGCCTGTTTAAGTTTAAAGAGGAAAAATTGTTAAAAGAGCTTAGGATCCACAGTAAAGCCATAGGGTATAAAATAGAAGACATGAAGGGAATCAACCCTTTGATTTGCATGCACAGGATACCCATGGAAGAAAACAATAAACCCATAATCGAACACCAAAGAAGGCTTAACCCAAACATAAAAGAAGTAGTCAAGAAAAAAATTTTAAAACTATTAGATGCAAGTATCATATACCCAATTTCTGATACTAAATGGGTTAGTCCAGTGCATGTAGTTCCTGAGAAAGGTGGGACAACTGTTATCCAAAATGCAAATAGTGAACTAATCCCTACTAAAGTAGTCACTGGTTGGCAAATGTGCATAGATTATAAGAAATTGAACAACGCTACCAGAAAAAGACCATTTTCCTCTCCCCTTCATCGACCAAATGTTAGAAAGGTTAGAGAAATTATCTTATTTCTGTTATCTAGATGGGTATTTGGGATTCTTTCAAATTCCTATTCACTCAAAAGACCAAGAAAAGACAACATTCACTTATCCCTATGGAACATTTGTATATAGGAGAATGCCTTTTGGTCTTTGTAATACCCCTGCTACCTTTCAAATATGCATGATGGCTATCTTTTCTGATTATATTGAAGATATCATGGAAGTTTTTATGGATGATTTTTCTGTCTATGGAACTATTTTTGATGATTGCCTAGCTAATTTCTCTAAGGTGTTGCAAAGATGTGAAGAATCAAACCTGGCCCTAAATTGGGAAAAATGCCACTTTATGGTAAAGGAAGGCATAGTTCTGGGACATTTGATATCAAAAATAGGAATTGAAGTTGATAAGGCAAAAATTAAGATCATTGAAAACATGCCACCCCCAACATCAGTCAAGGGAGTGCGAAGCTTTTTGGGACATGCAGGATTCTACAGAAGATTCATCAAGGACTTTTCAAAAATAGCTAAGCCACTTACCAACTTGTTAACTCAAGATGTTCCCTTTGATTTTGATGAAAATTGCCTTGTCCCCTTTAACAAGATCAAAGAAGCCCTGATATCAACACCAATAATGCAGCCACCAAATTGGGAGCTACCATTCGAGGAGATGTGCGACGCGAGTGACTTTGCAGTTGGAGCAGTGCTCAGGCAAAGAAAAGATAAAAAGCTCCATGCTATTTATTATGCTAGCAAGACACTCGATGATGCGCAAATCAATTATGCCACCACAGAGAAGGAATTCCTAACAGTGGTGTTTATAATGGACAAGTTCAGATCTTACCTCATTGGGTCAAATGTCATTGTATTCACAGATCATGCTAGAATTTAGTACCTTTTGAACAAGAAGAAAGTAAAACCAAGGCTGATTCAATGGATTCTACTCCTGCAAGAATTTAACCTTGAAATCAAGGATAAAAAAGGATCCGAAAATGTAGTAGCTTACCATCTTTTCAGATTAAAATTAAAGTACACAGAGGACTTCGAAGATTTGCCAATTGATGATTCATTTCCTGATGAGCAATTACTTGCATTCTTAAAGGATCCATGGTACGCTGACTTTGTTAATTTTCTTATATGTAGGGTACTGCCTCCAAACATGACTTATCAGCAAAGGAAGAAATTCCTACGTGATGTGAGATATTACATATGGGAGGAACCTCTACTGTATAAGAGTGGTAATGATGGGCTGATAAGAAGATGCATACCAGAGGAAGATATGGAAAGTATCATTCATCACTGCCATTCATCACTATGTGGAGGATAATTCAGCACCTAAAAAATAGCAGCCAAGAATTTGCAAGCAGGGTTTTACTGGCCACATTTGTTCAAGGATGTAAGATCCTTTGTGCTAGGTTGTGATCAATGCCAAAGAATAGGTAACAGTTCAAGAAGGAATGAAATGCCACTACGTGGTATACTTCAGATAGAATTGTTTAATGTATGGGGAATAGATTTCATGGGCCCATTTCCCTCTTTTCGTGGAAATAAGTATATTCTGGTTGGAGTTGATTATGTGTCAAAATAGGTAGAAGCAATTGCGACACCAACCAATGATGCTAGAGTGGTCACAAGGTTCCTTAAGAAGAACATCTTCACAAGATTTGGCACACCACGAGAAATAATCAATGATGGAGGAAGTCACTTCTACAACTAACAATTTGAAACACTACTGAAAAAGCATGGAGTGAATCACAAGGTGGCCACACCTTATCATCCTCAAACTAGCAGTCAAGTACAAATCTCAAACAGGGAACTGAAGTAGATTCTGGAGAAAATTGTAAGCAGATCCAGGAAGGACTAGTGCATGAAGTTAGATGATGCACTATACGCATGCCAACTACATATAAAACCCCAATTGGCATAGCACCCTTCCAACTCGTTTATGGAAAATCATGCCATCTCCCTGTTGAACTTGAACATAAAGCTTACTCGGTAATTCAGGTCCTAAACTTTGACCTCAAAGCTGCTGGTGAGAAAAGACTCCTACAATTGAATGAGTTGGAAGAAATCCAACAGGATGCGTACGAAAATGCCAAAAAAAACCAAAAGATAACATGACAGGCGCAGGCGCATAGTAAGGAAAGAAATAAAAGAAGGAGATCTTGTCCTCTTAGTCAACTTTAGATTCAAACTCTTTCTAGGGAAGCTAAAATCAAGATGGTCTGGACCTTTCAAGGTCACCCAAGTCTTCCCACATGGAGCAGTAGAAGTGTGGAGCGAAACGTTAGGTACATTTAAGGTCAATGGGCAGAGGTTGAAGCCTTACTTTCAGGGAGAACCCATAAAAATGAGAGTCAATTACACCCTTGACCATCCTACCGACAGACCATAAACAAGCAAAGTCCAGCTAAAGACTATAAATAAGCGCTTTTTGGGAGGCAACCCAAAAATTTTTCTGAACTTTTCTTTTTTCTCCTTTTTCATATTGATTTTTATTTCATACTCATTAGCATTTCATTTTGTAGGATTTTTTGGAAAGGGGAGTATAGAATAAGAGAGGAAAGGAATCACCAAGTCAAAACCATCAAAGGGAAATTTGGACAAAACCAGGGAAGTAGCTCTATTACTGGACAAAACTTCTTAGAATGGTTTAAAAATCTCAAGATTGTTTTAAACTTAGAATGTATTGGATACATTTTGGACTCAAAAGTTCCTAGTCCCTTACTTAAAGGAGCTTCTTAAGAGGAACATGACACTTTGGCTAAGTGGAAAGATGATGACGTCAGAGCAAGGTGTTGCATGATTGCTTCTATAATTAATGAGTTGCAGAAGCAACATAAGAAGATGCATACAATATCTGAAATCCTAGATCACTTGCAAGAGTTTTATGTTGAACATAGCAGGAATGCTAGGTATGAGACTTCTAAGCAATTATTCAGGATGAAGATGACTGAAAGGATGGATGTGGGAGCCTATGTACATAAGATGATCAAGCTCAATTAGCAACTTGAGGCACTTGATTTTTCAATGGACTTCTCACTTTTGACAAATTTAATCTTACAATCCCTTCCTGTGTCATTTGGATCTTTTATCACAAACTTTCAAATGACTAAGACTGAATGCACACTTGCTGAGTTGTTAAATCTACTGGTCATTGCACAAAATAATATGCCTAGCAGTAAGGGGAAGTAAGTTGCTTTAGTTGCATCTTCTTTTGAAAAGTTCAAGAAGAAGAAAGGTAATAAAAAGAAGAAAACTTCTATCCTTAGTCCAGTTGGCGGAATTGACAAAGACCAATATAAGAATAAAAAAAAGGCTAAAGCTATTGCAGACAAGGGAAAATGTTTCCTTTGTCAGAAGGATGGGCATAAAAAAGGAATTGCCTAGAGTATTTGGCTTCTCTGAAAGACATAAAGGATAACCCTTTTGAAGGTATATCCATATCTTATTATTTAGATTCTAATAATACTCATAGTTTATCTATAGCTTGAGTTTTAGATACTGGTGCAATGTAACACCCCTCACTCGATCTACAGTGTAGCCGAGTAAAGCGTGCCACATTCGGTGCCGGAGCACCTTCTCATATCTTTCCTTATTCTTTAATAATTTTTATTCTCATTATATTTTAAAATCAATTAATTTTCTAAGGAGAAACTGATGGAGTTTCCCCTATTCTAATACCGTTTGGTGTGTTTCACTATTTACTTATTTAAAAATTTCAACAAATATTTTTAATAGTAATCTCATTCATACTCATCATAATCATTTTATCATTTTGAATATCATCCATATATTTCAATTTCACATTCATTTCCATGCATTTCCATTCATGCTCAACTCATATACATAAATTCTCAAATTTCAATAATTTACATAATTTACAAACTAATTACATAAGTTCATAATTTACATGATATACAGATTAAATTACATATAAAAGAGCCAATTTGTTAATTTACATCACATACATATTAAATACAATTTCATAATTTATATTACAACATAATAACTAAGTATGTTATACAAAATACAAAATATGACCTATATGGGACCTATCTACATGCATTGCTGAGGAGGTGACAATCTTGACACTTATGTAGATCTGGACTCCAAAATCCTAGTATAATATCCACTGGGCTTCATCTTTAGTACCTACGCTAGGAAACAAATCTATCGCGCTAAGCATTTCTGCTTAGTGGTGCAATAATATAACAGGAAAATAAAATATACAAGTAAAGATAAAAAAAAAATATAGTCTAATTTGCGTAATCAAGAATTGTTTTCATTTCATATGGAATTCCTAATATTAATTATCTTTAGTCTATTATATTGTTCTTTGGAAGTGCTTTTTTCCTAAGTATATAGTAATAATATACAATATTCATAATTTATAAAAAAAATATTGAATTTCTGTTCATGTTATTAAAGAAGATGCAGTTGTAATTATTTATTTAAATTATATCTATTTTGCTAATCTTTTTATCATTTCATTCAACATTTTCTATTTGTTTGGATCATTTCATAATAATTAAAATTTCTTTAAAGCTATTTTAGTTTCCGTCTTATTCATTTTTTTTTAATTCTCATTATTCTTAAAGAATTTCACTGCCCAAGTAACCTATGACAGGCTGACTAAACTGGATAAGCGGGTCCTTAGCACTGGACACCATGGTGTCTCAAGCCGTCATACCATAGGACATAAAAAGTCAACCACGTATGCAATCAATATAGCTGACATAGGGCACCGTAGTGGCTCGGGCCGTTATACCATGGGATGTGAAAGCGCAAAATGTCAACCAGGTATGCAATCAATATGGCTAATAAGCCATGATAACAAAGAATCGGGCATACAAGCCATAAATACAGGCATAAAGCCTTACGCAGTATTGCTCAAATAATCCCCTATTGGCATGCCAATCTATCCAATCCGACACATGTGTCTAGGCAATGCATGGGAACATTAGTATCATTAAGTGTTAATATATTTTATTATTTTATTATAAGTTCCAATTATAATTTTTATCATTTTAATTCTGTTCTTAATAGAAGCATAAATTTCTAAAATCACAATTCTACATAGTTTATGTATTCTTCATAATTTATACATTAATTATATCATCTACATTGATCACAATTCACAACAATGGTTCTCATGTACCATTGTACTCAAATATTCTTCTTGTCTCTCATTTGCCATTAATTATGCAAGGTATTATTTCCTATTTGCAAAAGAGACATAAGTCCTAATAATAGTTTTACCTCAGTTATACATTTAACAATCTATTTATGCAAATCACATTTTATAGTAACAATCATAATGGCTTCTCTAATTTATTATTATACTATTTTTTATGTCATTAGGCATACTATTCACATTACTATTTACTCAAAATGTTGACTTTTTCATAAATAATAGGAATATAAATCCTAAGTTTATGTTAGTACCATATTTTGGGTTATAAACTTGTTGGCATTGGTTGCCAATCACAAATCAAGGCTTACTAGAAATATTTCAAAATTTTTTATTTTTGTCATCTATGTTTACTGTTCCATTGGACCAACCTTTTTTGGCTAACCTTTCTCATCAAAGTTGTTCCTTAATGTCTCTACTTTAAATTCCCTTTTGAATCACTCTATTTGGAGTTTTATAGCTCAAGTTATGGCATTTTTACCATAACTAGCTGGATTGGTCATTGTCCAAAATTTTTGGACCATTTTGATTTTGGTAATTTTGATGGGCTAAATTTAGTTAGCAATTTAAATAGGTTATGGTTAGAATTTGGGTTTCTATTCTTCATAAAAGTTGTTCTAATATGTCTAAGATTTCCATGGGTTCAAGAATCAGGTCATTTGGACCTCTCTACACAAAGTTATGGCCATTTGAACAAACACTATTCATTTGGTCATTTTTCCAGGTCCAGTTTTTGGTTAACTGGAATTAGGTAAATTTTAGGTCACTCTAAGTTGGTTTTCTACAGAGGGTATCTTCATAAAAAATGTGGCATTATGTCCCTAGTTTCACCTCTAATTAGCCTTACACCAATTGAAGCTACACACTTCAAGTTATGGCTACCCAAACTCACTAGACTCAAAATCTAGAATTTCCAGCAATTAGGCAGCACCTCTTATTCCTAATTCAATGCCACAATCAATTTCATTTTATGGTCAAATCCTATCAAATGGTCACTAATTGACGATTAGAACATCAAATCACCATCAATTTAGCAAAACCATAATTTAACTCAAACCCTAATTCCCAATTTCTCCATCTTGCGCCACACATAGAAATTAAGGTTGTAAGTCTTATATTCTCATCCAAGATCATCAATAAACAACTTTAATTCAATTTAAACTTATCATACACTTCCCTACTCATGGCTTCCAACAATCAAGATTACTCATACATGTATATTTTTACTTCAATTTCAACAAATCCTAGCTTAACTTAAGTCCTTAACCATCAATAAAGTGATAGAAAAGTGGAGAATAGCACTAATCTTGAATTGGTGAATTTTCCCCACTTGTTAAACCTTCACTTCTCCTCTTCTTTTTGCTCCCAAAGTGTTAAGCAAGGTTAAAAATCAATGTTTTGTGTTGGGAGTTATGAAAATTATGGTGAAAACCTAAGGGAAATTGAGTTTAAGGAAACAAAAATGGTGGATGAGTGTAGAAAGAGTGGTTCGGCCAACTTTAGAAAATGGAAGAAGATGAGTGAATTTTGGGTTTTATTTATCTACTTTTAGCTTTTTTATAAGTGGTTGTCTTATGTTGATTGGTTAATAGATTTTAATTGCATCATCTTTACATGTGCAAGATGTCATAAGTCTAATTTAATTTCATTTTTCTTTTATGTTTCTTTCTTCTTTCTTTTACTTATATTTAATTAAATTTTAAGCAATATTTATTCATATTTTAGGACATGGATCTCACTTACTTAAATTGATAAGTTGATCAAAAATCATCTCTAAAGGTGAAATGGCCAAAATGCCCTTCATTTTGCTTAATGAACTAAAATTATATGTACCAATTTACAAAATTTTCTTAGCATTTTCGTGGCATTATTTTATCATCTAAGCCTCAATAACTCTTTACTGGAGTCCCAAAAATTATTTCACAAGGCTTTCCATGGGTCTAGGGTTGCTAACTATCTTCACAGTCCCTTCCCATTAGGTTACCCATTGCTAGAGCTTCAGCTCATTTAACTTCTTCACATTTTGCTTCTTTTATTTTTCTTTAATTTTCTTAATCTTTATTTAGGTTATTTATGACTTCTCACTCTAGTTTAAATATGGTTCTAGACATTCTGGCTATCCGGATAAACATTGGTTACCAAAATAGTAAAACATATGGACTATCTAAAATGAGAGCGTCACATGCAAGTTCTCATATATGATTTGATATGCAAGAACTAGCAAGCAGTGGCAGCTTAGAGGCACAAGATGTTAGACTTCATATCGGCAATAGAGCAAGTGCTTCAGCATTAGCCATAAGGTCTAAATCTTTTTATCTAAAAGAACATGTTTTGTTTTTAGATCATATTTTGTATGTGCTTGATGCTTTCAAAAACATCATTTCTATATCTAGTTTGACTAGTAATGAATATGAATTTAATTTCACAAATGATGTTCGCAATATTTATTTTAGAAATAAAATTGTTGGCATGAGTTATTTGTAAGATGGTTTTTATTATTTAAATAATAATAACAAAACAGCTCTAAGCAGCCAAATTGAGTTTAATGCAATCATTGAAACCAAATCAAATTCAAGACAACTTTGACACTTAAGATTAAGTCATATTGTAGAAATAGGGTCACAAAGTTGGGAAGGATGGGGATTTTATCCACATTGGGTTATGAATCTACCCTAACTTGTAAATCCTATCTTCAAGGCAAGATGACTAAATCACCTTTTATTGGATAAAGGATAAGCACTAAAGAAGTTTTAAAGTTAGTACATAGTGATGTGTGTGGCCCAGTTAAAGAAATGGCAAGAGGATGTTTTTCCTACTTCATTACCTTTACAGATGATATATCAAGATATAGACATTTGTATTTAATGAAATACAAACATGAATCCTTTGAATAGTTCAAGGAATTTAAGTCTGAAGTAGAGAAAAAAAAATTTGTTGGATATCCAAAAAACGATTTTAGATATTATTTTTATCTTCTTACAACACAAAGAGTGGTGATAAGTGGAGATATTATTTTACATGAGAAAAAGTTTATTTAAGAAGATGGCAAAGGGAGGAAGATAAAATTAGAGTTAGAGAATTCTGACCAACAAACAGATAAAATGGATATTGATGCTATAAGTGAGCCTATACCTATTGATGATGTCTCCACATTAGTTCCTCAAAGATAAAGTAAAATATCTCATCCTCCGAATAGATATGGATTTCTTCATGAGAATGAATAACAGTTATTTGTTCGTGAAGAAATTGATCATGGTGATGATCCTATAACTTATGGAGAAGCTATATCAGATATAGACTCTTCAAAATGGATGGATGCCATCAAGTCCAAAATGAATTCTATGTATAAGAATCAAGTTTGGGATCTTGCAGACCGACCTAAAAGTATTATACCAATAAGGAAGAAAAGGATTTTCAAAAGGAAAATTGGTTCTGATGGAAATGTAAAGACCTATAAAGCAAGGCTAGTAGAGAATGGGTTTCACCCAAGGCAAGAAATGGATTATTAAGAGACCTTTTTGCCTATAGCCATGCTAAAATCCATTAGGATTTTATTGGCAACAACAACATACTATGATTATGAGATTTGGCAAATGGATATCAAAACTTCTTTCCTTGATGATACACAGGGGAAAAGATTTTTATGGAACAACCTAAGGGTTTTGAATCCAAGGATGATTCTAAAGTGTGCAAACTTGAGAGATCCATTTATGGACTAAAGCAAGCTTTGAGGAGTAGAAACATACATTTTGATGAAGCCATTAAGTCTTCTGGTTTTATCATAAACAAAGATGAACCATGTGTGTACAAGAAGATTAATGGAAGTGCAACCACTTTCCTAATCTTGTACATGGATGACATATTATTAATAGAAATGATATCGGTATGCTAACGACTGAAAAAAATCTGGTTGTCTAGTATTTTCTCCATAAAAGACTTAAGGAAAGCAACCTATATTCTAGAAATTCATAACTATAGAGATAGATCGAAAAGAATGATAGGTTTATCCCAAAGTTGAATATTGGAAAAGGTATTGAAAAGGTTCAACATGCTTGATTCCAAGAAAGGATTGTTACTTATGAGACATAATATCCATTTTTCCAAAGAAATGTGCCCAAAAACACCTAAGGAAAGAGAAAAAAATTGCAAAAGTTCCATATGCTTTAGCAGTTGGAAGTCTTATGTATGCTATGTGTGTAAAGGTCGAATATCACATATGTTGTTAGTTTGACTAGCAGATTTCAATCCAATCGAAGTTTGAAACACTGGACTACAGTAAAGAGAATCTTTAAGTACTAAGGAAGAATTAAGGATTTAATCTTAATATATGGAGGAGGTGATTTACAACTAGAAGGATTTATAGACTCTGACTTTCAGTCAAACATAGATCATAGAAAGTTTATCTTTGGCTTTATGTTTATTTGTAATGGAGGAGCAGTCAGGTAGAAAAGTTATGTAACACCCTCACTGTAGCAATTCCGTATATTCTACTGTTTCGGTGACCGGTGTCAATCCAGACAGCTAAAACATCTGGAAAAATATTTAGACTAGAGTAAGGAGTCATAAATAACTCAAATAATTGTAATAAAAATTTAGAAAAAATTTTAGAGATAAAATATAACCAAGTTAAATGAGTCGGTGCCCTAGCGATGGGTAACCCAGTGGGAAGTTGCGGTCTTCACAGCTAGAAGTCCTAAACCCAAGAGAAAATTCATGAAATAATTTTTGGGACTCCAGGGAAGAGTCATTAAGGTTTCTATGATATTATAATGCCAAGAAAAGGCTTAGAAAAATTTTTCGATCGGTACAGACGATTTTAGCTCAATAAGCCAAACGGAGGGCATTTTGATCATTTCGTCTTCAGAGATGATTTTTAACCGACTTGCCTAATTAAGTAAATAATTATTATGGCAAAAAATATGAATAAATATTGCTACAAATTAAATTAAAATTGAGTAGAAAAGAAAATGAATTAAAATTGCAATTTTGACATCACATGATGTCATTAAACCACTTCCACCCAATCACCTTGCAACACGCACTTTAAAACTAAGAAAAAGGAGATAAATGAGAAAATTTGACAAACAAATTTACATCTTCACCATGGGCAGACGAAAATAAGAGAAAAAGAGAAAGAGAGAAGAGAGAAACCTCCATTGGAGCACACTTAAAGCTTGTGTTCTACCCCCAAAACCACCTCAAAACCCTAGCTTCCCTTCACAAAAACTTATCCTCACACC
Organism: Hevea brasiliensis; assembly: GCF_030052815.1. NCBI lineage: Eukaryota > Viridiplantae > Streptophyta > Magnoliopsida > Malpighiales > Euphorbiaceae > Hevea > Hevea brasiliensis. The sequence goes on along the minus strand of NC_079502.1, from coordinate 22,495,884 downwards.
TAGAGCAAGCTTTGGACAGTAAAAAGAAAGGAAGAAAGTGAAGTTTTGAAGTCTTAGAAGTGACTCCATTCAAGGTTAGTGCTAAATCTCTTACTTTTCTCCTTATATTTTTTATTTGAACTTCGAGTTAAGTTAGAAAATGGAAAAAATTTGAAGAAAATATGCATGTTAGGAACATTCTAATTTTTGATAGCCATGGGGGAAGGTTGAGAATTGTTGATTTGATTGAATTAGGCTGCTTGGGAATGAAGTTTGATAACTATATTAGAGTTAGATGTTGATTTGTGTATGTTAGATGAAGTGATGGATTGTTAGGGTTAGGGTTCTGATGAATTGAAGGTTATTGTATTTTAACGTTAAGTGGAGTTTTAATGGTCAATTAGTGGCCATTTGGCTGAGTATAATGAGGAATTTGAAGTGAATTATAGCTTTGGATTTGAGGTTGGGTGTGCTGCCTTGAGTGCCCTGCAGGTCTGGATGTGAGTCCAGCATGTTTGGGCAGCTAGAACTTGAGTTGTGTAAGTTCAATTGGTGCAAGGCCAATTGGACATGAAATTAGACATATAAAGCCACAACTTTGATGAAGGAACCCTATCTAGAAACTAAACTTAGGATGCCCTAAAAATTGACCAAATCCGAGTAGCATACATTCTGCCTGGGCAAAATGACCAAATGAATAGTGTTCATTCATTCGGTCATAACTCACTGTAGAAATGTCCAATTAACCTGAAATTTAGATCAATAGAAAGCTTAGACAATTTAGGATAACTTTCATGAAGGACACAACTCTAAATTCTGACAAGAACTTAATGAAATTGCCCACCAAACTCAGGATACCAAAACTGCCAGAATGGATTCTGCCCAGAAATTCTAGGTACTGCCCTATCCGGCCAGTTATGGTATTTAGGCCATAACTTGAGATACAAAACTCCAAATGGAGTGATTCAAAAAGGGAATTAAAGAAAACACAATAAGGAATAACTTTGATGAAGAAAAGTTAGCCCAGTTTTCAATGTAGAATTGTCCAATGGAATAGAAAACATAAGGGATGAAATTTTAAAATTTTGAATAACATAAAATAAGCTTTGAATTGGTATTGGAAATCTATGCCATCAAAAATAAATTACAAAATGTGGTATATTGGTGAACTTTGGTTTAATAAATCTATTATGAACTAAAAAGTCAACCTTTGAATGGAAATGGTCAAATGAATAGTAACTACTAGGACATAAGTAAAAGATTAGTTCGAACTTGTTGATAAATAGAGCTTTGGGATTTTAGTCTATCATAGTTGTTAAATAGCTAAAATTTTCTCTAGAAATGTGATATTGTGGGCTAGAAGCTCTATATTGAATTAGAAGTGTATTGATTATTAAATTATTTTTAATTAAAGAATGAGTTTAGAATCATAGTTGAGAGGATTAGACTTTAAAATATATTTGTGAAGGATGTTAAAAGGTAAGAAAATTTGAAAGTGGAAACTTGGCAAGTATAAATATGATAGTAAAAATGTGGATATGTAATAGACTGTACTAGAAAGCAAATACAAGTTGGAAAAATTAAAGTAGTCTGGTGATAATATATTTTAAAATTATAGTTATATAAGTTATGTGATCAGGATATACTTGGTAGCAATGATTTTTTTTGAATTATGAGGAATTGGCTTAACATGGTCATGATGTTATTATGATTGTAAATGATAATTATGGTGGTTGTTGATTCTAGTAAATTCAAAATGATAAGGAGTATGAAATTTATCAGTAACTGAAAATTTTTATTTAAATATTATATTATAGAACATATATATATATATATATATATATATATATATTTATAGAATACTACAGGAGAACTATGGGTTTTATGAATATATCAAATATGATATGTGAAAATAAGAGTGTTAGCAATAAGAAGTTGTAATGTGTGATCATTAGGATAATATAACGAATGTATAAATTATGTAAATATTAGACTTAGAAATTTATATTTCTATTATGAAAAATATAAAAATGCTAGAAATTTTAATTGGAATATATAATGAAAAAATTAAACTTATGAATACTTAATGGTACTATGTGCCCATGTATTGTCTAGACACGTGTGTTAGATTGGATAGATTGGCATGGCAATAGGATATTGTTTTAGCAGTACTGCGAAAGGCTTTATGCCTGTACTCATGGCTTTATCCTCGCATTCATGGCTATATGCCCGCACTCATGGCTTTTATGCCCGATTATGTGTTATCATGGCTTTTTAGCCATTCTGATTGCATACGTGGTTGACGTTCCGAGTCCTATGGTATGATGGCCCGAGGCACCATGGTGTCCAGTGCCAACGACCCGTTATCTAGTTTAGTCAGCCTGTCATAGGTTACTTGGGTAGTGAAATTTATTGAAATAAGTTAAGAATATTAGCAACTGAAAATATTAGCAATTAAATAAATGAGTAAGAATATTTAATTATTATGAAAGAATTGAGCACTTTTGAAGAGGAATAAATTAGAACAAAGGATAGTTAATACTAGAAGTATTATATGAAATTAGATTAAATTCCAGAGTATCCAAATTTTGACCCCTTTTTTTTATTATATATTATTTTCTTGTTATATTATTGCACCACTAAGCAGCAATGCTTAGCACGGTGGATTTGTTTCCTTCGCTCAGGTACTGAAGGTGAAGCCCAGTGAATATTAAGCAGAGATTTTGAAGTTCTGATCTGCAGAAGTGTCTGAAGTATTCATGTTGTCACCTCCTCAGCAATGCATGTAGATAGGGCTCACAAAAGTCGTATTATGTAATTTGTGAATTATAGTTATTTATTATGTTGTAATGAAAATTAGGAAATTGTATGTAATATGCACCTGATGTAAATTATAAATTTATGCAATTAGATTGCAAATTATGTAAACTAATGAAATTGAGAATTTTGATATCTGAAATGAGCATGAATGAATATGCATGGTAATGAATAAGAATCGAAATGTATGGACACTATCAGAAATGATGAGCATAGATGAGATCTTTATTTGAAAATATTATTAAAAATTTCAAACAGGTGAATAGTAAAACATGTCAAACAATAATAAAATAGAGGAAACTCCATTAGTTTCTCCATAGAAAAAATAATTGATATTAAAAGATAATAACTTGAAAATGATTAAAGGAATAAAGTAAGATAAGATAGGGTGCTCCAAAACCGAATATAGCACGTCTTGCTCGGCTACACTGTAGTCGGGTGAGGGGCGTTACATTTATTGGTATCAAAGCACAGTTTAGGCGTTCCTAGTTATAGATAGATAGAAAGAAAGCGATAGTATGCATAACATGCATTGCATTCATATGAGTCAAGGTGACACTCATGCAGATCTGTTTTCTCTGCTAAGGTGAAGAAATAAGAAAGTAGCAGCTCCTTAACTATTTACACTGAGTAAATTTCGAGGAAGAAATTTTTGTTATAGGGGAAGAATTGTAAGACCCTCATTGTAGCAATTCTGTATATTCTACTGTTCCAGTGACCAGTATCGATCCGGATAGCTAGAACGTCTAGAAAAATATTTAGACTAGAGTGAGAAGTCATAAATAACTCAAATAATTCTAAGAAAAATTTAGGAAAAATTTTAGAAATAAAATACGACCAAGTTAAATGAGCCGGTGCCCTAGCGATGGGTAACCTAGTGGGAAGTTGCAGTCTTCATAGCTAGAAGCCCTAAACCTGTGAGAAAATTCATGAAATAATTTTTGGGACTCCAGGGAAGAGTTATTGAGGTTTCTATGGCATTAGAATGCCAAGAAAAGGCTTAGAAAAATTTTTCAATCGGTATAGACGATTTTGGCTCAATAAGCCAAACATAGGGCATTTTGGCCATTTCGCCTTCGGAGATTATTTTTTACTGACATGTCCAGTTAAGTAAATAATTATTATGATATAAAATATTAATTAAATATTGCTACAAGTTAAATTGAAATTAAGTAGAAAAGAAAATAAAAGAAAATGAATTTAAATTACAATTTTGACATCACATGATGTCATTAAACCACTTCCACCCAATCACCTTGCAACACACACTTTAAAACTAATATAAAGGAGATAAATGAGACAAATTAACAAAAAAATCTACATCTTCACCATGGGCAGCCGGAAACAAGAGAAAAAGAGAAAGAGAGAAGAGAGAAACCTCCATTAGAGCACACTTAAAGCTTGTGTTCTACCACCAAAACCACCTCAAAACCGTAGCTTTCCTTCACAAAAACTTATCCCCACACCTAGAACAAACTTTGGACAGCAAAAAGAAAGGAAGAAAGTAAAGTTTTAAAGTCTTAGAAGTGACTCCATTCAAGGTTAGTGCTAAATCCCTTACTTTTCTCCTTATATTTTTTATTTGAACTTTGAGTTAAGTTAGAAAATGGAAAAAATTTGAAGAAAATATGCATGTTAGGAACATTCTAATTTTTAGCAGCCATGGGGGAAGGTTGAGAATTGTTGATTTGATTGAATTAAGCTGCTTGGGAATGATGTTTGATAACTATATTAGAGTTAGATGTTGATTTGTGTATGTTAGATGAAGTGATGGATTGTTAGGCTTAGGGTTTGTGATGAATTGAGGGTTATTGTATTTTAATGTTAAGTGGAGTTTTATTGGTCAAATAGTGATCATTTGGTTAAGTATAATGAGGAATTGAAGTGAATTGTAGCTTTATTTGAGGTTGGGTGTGCTGCCTTGAGTGCCCTGCAGGTTTAGATATGAGTCCAGTATGTTTGGGCAACTAGAACTTGAGTTGTGCAGGTTCAATTGGTGCAAGGCTAATTGGACATGAAATTAGACACATAATGGCATAACTTTGATGAAGGAACCCTATCTAGAAACCAAACTTAGGATGCCCTAAAAATTGACCAAATCCGGGTAACATACATTCTGCTTGGGCAAAATGACTAAACGAATAGTGTTCATTCCTTTGGTCATAACTCACTGTTGAAATGTCCAATTAACCTGAAATTTGTATCAATCGAAAGCTTAGACAATTTAGGACAACTTTCATTAGGGACACAACTCTAAATTTTGACCAAAACTTAATGATATTGCCCACCAAACTCAGGACACCAAAACTGCCGGAATGGATTCTGCCCAGAAATTCTGGGTACTGCCCTATCCGACCAGTTATGGTATTTAGGCCATAACTTGAGCTACAAAACTCCAAATGGAGTGATTAAAAAAGAGAATTAAAGAAGACACAATAAGGAACAACTTTGGTGAAGAAAAGTTAGCCCAGTTTCCACTGTAGAATTGTCAAATGGAATAGTAAACTTAACATATGAAATCTGAAAATTTTGAATAACATAAACTAAGCTTTGAATTGGTATTGGAAATGAATGCCATCAAAAATAAAATGTAAAATGTGGTATATTGGTGAACTTAGGTTTAATAAATCTATTATAAACTAGAAAGTCAACCTTTGAATGGAAATGGTCAAATGAATAGTAACTTCTAGGACATAAGTAAAGGATTAGTTGGAACTTGTTGATAAATAGAGCTTTGGGATTTTGGTCTATCATAGTTGATAAAGAGCTAAAATTTTCTCTAGAAATGTGATATTATTAGCTAAAAGCTCTATATTAAATTAGAAGTGTATTAATTATTAAATTATTTTTAATTGAAGAATGAGTTTAGAATCATAATTGAGAGGATTAGACTTTAAAATATATTTGTGAAGGATGTTAAAAGGAAAGAAAATTTGAAAGTGGAAACTTGGCAAGTATAAATATGATAGTAAAAATGTGGATATGTAATAGACTGTACTAGAAAGCAAATACAAGTTGGAATAATTATAGTTTGGTGATAATATATTTTAAAATTATAGTTATATAAGTTATGTGATCAGGATATACTTGGTAGCAATGATTTTTTTTTTGAATTATGAAGAATTGGCTTAACATGGTCATGATGTTATTATGATTGTAAATGACAATTATGGTGGTTGTTGATTCTAGTAAATTCAAAATGATAAGGAGTATAAAATCTATCAGTAACTAAAAAATTTTTATTTAAATATTATATTATAGAACATATATATATATATATATATATATATATATATATATATATATATATATATATTTAATAGAATACTACAAGAGAACTCTGGGTCTTATGAATATATCAAATATGATATGTGAAAATAAGAGTGTTAGCAATAAGAAGAAGTTGTAATGTGTGATCATTAGGATAATATAACGAATGCATAAATTATGTGAATATTAGACTTGGAAATTTATATTTTTATTATGAAAAAGATAAAAATGCTAGAAATTTTAATTAGAATATATAATGAAATAATGAAACTTATGAACACTTAATGGTACTATGTGCCCATGTATTGCCTAGACATATGTGTCAGATTGGATAGATTGGCATGCCAATAGGGTATTGTTTTAGCAATACGGCGAAAGACTTTATACCCGTACTCATGGCTTTATACCCGTACTCGTGGCTTTATGCCCGCATTTGTGGCTATATGCTCGCACTCATGGCTTTTATGCCCGATTATGTGTTATCATAGCTTTTTAGCCATTCTGACGGCATACGTAGTTGACGTTCCGCATCCCATTGTATGATGGCCGGAGGCACCGTGGTGTTTAGTTCTAATGACCCGTTATCCAGTTTAGTCAACCTCTCATATGTTACTTGAGCAGTGAAATTTATTGAAATAAGTTGAGAATATTAGCAACTGAAAATATTAGCAATTAAATAAATGAGTAAGAATATTTAATTATTATGAAAGAATTGAGCACTTTTGAAGAGGAATAAATTAGAACAAATGATAGTTAATACTATAAGTATTATATGAAATTAGATTAAATTTCAAAGTATCTAAATTTTGACCCATTTCTTTTATTGTATATTATTTTCTTGTTATATTATTGCACCACTAAGCAGCAATGCTTAGCGCGATGGATTTGTTTTCTTCGCACAGGTACTGAAGGTAAAGCCCAGCTAATATTACACAGAGATTTTGAAGTTCTGATCTGCAGAAGTGTCTAAAATATTCAAGTTGTCACCTCCTCAGCAATGCATATAGATAGGGCTCACAAAAGTCATATTATGTAATTTGTGAATTATAATTATTTATTATGTTGTAATGAAAATTAGGAAATTGTATGTAATATGCACCTAATGTAAATTATGAATTTATGCAATTAGTTTGCAAATTATGTAAACTAATGAAATTGAGAATTTCGATATATGAAATTAGCATGAATGAATATGCATGGTAATGAATAAGAATTGAAATGTATGGACACTATCAGAAATGATGAGCATAGATGAGATCTTTATTTGAAAATATTATTGAAAATTCCAAACAGGTGAATAGTAAAACACGTCAAACGATAATAAAATAGGAAAAACTCCGTTAGTTTCTCCATAGAAAAATAATTGATATTAAAAGATAATAACTTGAAAATGATTAAAGGAATAAAGTAAGATAAGATAGGGTGCTCCGACACCGAATGTAGCATGCCTTGCTCGTCTACACTGTAGTCGGGTGAGGGGCATTACAAGTTCTAAGTAGATAATAACTGTAGATTCTGCTCTAGAGGCCGAGTATATTGCTGTATCTGATGCTACAAAAGAAGCTATTTTGATAAAAAAAAGTTTGTTATTAAACTTGGAATGGTTCCTTTGATTTTGTCATCAATTCCACTCTACTGTGACAACAATGGTGCTATTGCTCAAGTAAAGGAACCTAAGTCTCACTAAAAATACAAACATATAGAAGGGCACTATCATATTATCAGAGAGATAGTTGGAAGAGGTGATGTTGCTATGCAAAAAATAGCTTCAGTGTAGAACCTAGCTGTCACACCTTACCCCTCTGTAAGGCATAACATGATCCCGTTGAATACCTAATGAACTACCGAACTTCACCTACCGATAACTCATTAAGTACCCTACAAGGGATTTTAAAATAATTTTGTTACTTTTGTTAAGTGGTGAGCATTTTCTAATAGGTATTAAAACATTTAATTCAAGTTGAAAGCTAGTTGAAATTTTTGGCCCATTTTATTTTTCTGCAAATTTTATAAATATTTTGGTAGAGTTTCGTCTGTATTTTGAGAAAACAGTTCTTCAAAATACCTAAAAAAAACACTTTCAATAATTTTTCTCAACAATTTCTTCAATTTTACAATGAATCTCAACTAATTTCTCAAGTTTCAAAATTCAACAATTCTCAATTTCCAAAAATTCAGTAATCATCAAGATACTGTCAATCAATTGCATTCATTCATATTTCATTAAAGATAAACAATTCATATATACATCATACTAAAAATTTACATTAGAAAAATCCAAACTAAAATTTATTACAAACTTTATACAAACTTTGTACAAGCTGCTCATGACCAATTTTACATGTCCATACAATTACGTACAATACATACATCAAAATGAATATTTACAGTCAGGGTAAAAATTATACTTGGTAACTTCAAGCAGGTAGCTCCCCTATCCTCAGCAGCTCAATCTGCTGCTCCTCTAGTCTCTATATCTGTGACAGCAATAACAGCTATCGCTGAGTACTAGGACTCAGTGGTGTATAACATACTAAAATAATCTTTATGCAGAATTTAAATCACATTTATTAAAAAATTGGACTGAACATGATAATTAAATACAAAACATGAATTATGAGATTTTAATTGAAACAAGTTCATTTCGAAGTATCAAAACACATTTCATAAAACCCACAGTTATATCATGTCATTCGAAACAAATATAATCTCAATAGCCAGAAGCTAAGGAGAAGTCACATCACAAGGCTAGCTAGCTCAAATATATGGATATCCATTCAATTTCTTCTTCTACTGGCACACACCTCAACACTTTAGCCAGAGAAGTAATCAAAAATCAAAACTGATTACCCCCACTAGTCATGCTAGTGAGGTGTTCAAATATATGGTCATGACACTGTGGTTTCAAAACTTATCTTAACAATTTGCGAAACATTGCCATTTCAAATATACACAAATAACTTTCAACAATTTAAATCAAAACCATCAAAATAATGTCACAATTAAATATTTCACATTATTCAAAACAATATGCAGAAGATAATTTACAAGAATTATGTATTGTGCACAAACCTTAAGCAAGTCACCTCTTGGCCTTGACTCGATTCTTCGGATTCCTTCCCGGTATTCTTTTCAACTGAAACACACAATTTTACAGTGTTTCAGTACTATAACTTAGCATAAATCCAAAAATAAATTTAAATTCATTTTTACCTAGCTCTAATGTGCTAAACTTAACATTCTTTAATTTTTGTGTTTTGGGATTACTATTCACTACACTATTCAAGTTAATTTGTTGAATTTCTAAGGCTTAATAGGTATAGGAATTCCAACTTCACCCACATACCACATTTTGGTCACTAAATTTGTTGGTTTTGATTGTTTACTCAAATTCTAAGTCTTTTAGGCAATTTTGCAAATTTTCAGTTTTGGTGTCTAAAGTTGCACTATTCCATTAGTCATTTTTCTGTCAGAATTTAGTAAAAATTTCTTCATATAAAATGTTCCTTATTGTCTTAAGTTTATTATCCTTTTTGAATCACTCAAATTGGAGTTTTGTAGCTCAAGTTATAGCCATTTGAGTCATGGCTACCAGATTGGACTTAACCCAGATTTCTGGGCAAATTTAGGTTCTGGCAGTTTTAGATTACCAACTTGGGGTGGCCAAATAACTTGGTTAATGGCATAATTTGGATTTGTGTTCTTCATGAAAGTTTTAGGTCTATATCTTAAATGTCCACTGGTAAAATTTCAGGTCATTTAGACCTACCTAGCTCAAGTTATAGCCAAATGAACAAACACTGTTCATTTGGTCAGTTTGTACAGGGCAAACTGAGAATTTCAGGATTTGGTCAATTTGTTTACTAGGTTTTGGTCACTTTTTGGGCATGGTTCCTAAATGAAAATTGTGTCATTTTGTGTCTATTTTCATTCCCAATTGGTCCCATACCAGTTGGACTTATAAGTTTTCAGTTTTGGTCCTCAAAGGGACCTTGGTCCTGCTGCCTACAGCATGACCACATTGAATCCGAATTTGCTTTTAGTTCAAACACTTCTAACACACTTCATTTGGTCACAAATGACCATTTATCACTTCAAACTAGGTCAAAGACATTATTTACCAATTTCTCACATTTTTGTCTCTAAACCCTAAGTGTCCAAAACCCTAACTCGCTAAATTGTTGCATTTAACCAAATCTAAGCATATCAATCTCACTACCACATTCATACAAGCTTACCTAACATATTAAATTCAATCAAAATACAAGCATATGCATAGTAACCCTAACTAGCCAAATTTTCATTTTGGTCCTCCATAAATGTTTTTATTTGATTTCATTAGTTTCTAAGTTCATTTAAGTAACTAAACATTCACTTAAAACAGAAAATTGAAAGTTAGAATACCAACCTTAGGTGAAGTCTTTGATCTTCACTTTTTCTTCCAATTTCTCACTTTTTTTTTCCTCTAATCGTGCTTGCTATGGTAATTTAGAAGTTTTCTTGGGTTCAAGGTTAAAATTTATGGGAAAGATTCAAGTTATTCAAGCTTGAATAACTCATCAATGGTGGACAATCATGGAGTTTAGGGAGAGAGAGGGGTTTCAGCTAGCTTGAAGAAAGAGGAAGGAAAATGAATTTTGTTCATTTAATTTGTATATTTATCTTCTAATTGACTTAGTCAAATTATTAAGTAAAGAAAAATTATTTATGACCTCAAGTATGATGTCACCATGATGATGTCATTACCTTTTTAACTTTTCTTTTATTTATTTTTCCTTGGTTCTTTAATTTAATTCTCAACTCTGACATTTTCTTTTCTCTTATTTTATTTAACAGTTAGGTCAGGAGTCAGCTTTCGGGGTCAATTGACCAAATTACCCCTCGCCGGTTCAACCCGGTTTGCAAATAATTCAATATTTCTTCCGGCTTCCTGACCTAATTATTTGACTAGCTTAACAGTTCTTTTTCGTGATTTTCTCTTTTCCACTGTGTTCGTAATGGTCCTAAGGGCCACAACTTCACATTTTATGGCTCAAAATTTGAGTTTAAATCGACTTCGCAGTCATTCCTGAGAAGGTCACCATCGCTGTGACTCTCGGCTCATTTAACTTCTTATGTTCTGTTTTTCTTATTTATGCTTAACTCATTGGCAATTACTAATTATTTGTGTTTATAGCTTCTCTAGTTGTCTTAAGTGTGGTTCTAATCCCTTTAATTGTTCGGACAGACACCGATCACCGGAATAATGAAATATACCAGGCTATGTAAATAGGGGTGTTACAATTCTCCCCCCCTTAAATAAATTTCATCTCTTAATTTTACCTGGTATCAATCTCTGAACAACTGTGGGTGCTCTCTCCTCATATCCTCCTCTCATTCCCAAGTAGCTTCTTGGCCTGAATGATGGTTCCACAGCACTTTCACTAACGGTATTTGCTTGTTCCGTTGCTGCTTCACCTCATAAGCCAGAATCTCTATGGGTTCTTCCTCATATGTAAGGTTTCGATTCATTTCAATTTCTTCTACTGGTAGTACATGAGATGGGTCTGATCGATACCTCCTCAACAAAGATACATGGAAGACATTATGTATCTTTTCCAACTCTGGAGGTAGTGCCAAACGAAATGCCAAAGGACCCACTCTTTCCAGAACCTCATATGGCCCGATAAAATGAGGACTCAGTTTCCCCTTTCTGCCAAATCTCGTAATTCTCTTCCAAGGAGAAACCTTGAGGAATACTTTCTCACCCACTGCATACTCAATATCCCTTCTCTATAAATCAATGTAGGACTTCTGATGGTCTGATGTAGTCTTAAGTCGAACTCTGATCACCCTGATCTTCTCCTTAGTTTGCTGAACAATTTCGGGTCCAATCATCTTTCTTTCACCCACGTCATCCCAACACAATGGGGTTCTACATTTTCTTCCATACAAAGCTTCATATGGAGGCATCCCAATACTTGATTGGTAGCTATTGTTGTAAGAAAACTTAATCAAAGGCAAGTGTGTGTCCCAACTGCCCTCAAATTCAATCACACAAGCCCATAGCATGTCCTCCAATATCTGAATTACCCTCTCAGACTGGCCATCTGTCTATGGGTGGAATGCCGTACTGAAGTTCAATCTAGTTCCTAGGGCTCTCTAAAGACTACCCCAGAATCTAGAAGTGAACCTAGGATCTCTGTCTGATACGATGGATACTGCTACTCCATGTAGTCTCACTATCTCATCAATGTACAACTTGGCCAATCTTTCTAAACTGTAGTCCATCCGGACAGGCAGAAAATGAGTAGACTTGGTCATTCTATCAACAATGACCCATACTACATCATGACTCTTCGGTGTCCTCTGAAGTCCCATCACAAAATCCATTATTATTCTCTCCCATTTCCATTCCGGTACTGGTAGTGGATGTAACAACCCAGCGGGTACTTGATGCTCTTCCTTCACTTGCTAACAAGTTAGGCATTTGGAAACAAACTCTGTCACATCTCTTTTCATACCCATCCACCAGTAATGCTCCTTTAACCCTCTACACATTTTTGTGCCACCAGGGTGAATGGAAAAAGGAGACTCATGTGCTTCCTTCAAAATGATCTACCTCAAATCAACATCATTAGGAACACACATTCTGCCCTGGTGTAGCAATAGACCATCATCTCTTATTGAGAATTCTGGTTTCTTGCCCTGCCTGACTTCTTCTAAAAATTTCTGATACTTCTGGTCATTCTGAGTAGCCATTCTGATCTGATCAATCAACACTGGCTGTACATCCCATGCAACTGTTGTCTGCCCATCATCATTAATCTCTAAGCTGGCATGCAATGATCTTAACTCATGTACCATAGACAAAGGAGTAACCCGTAGACTTGCCATAGTCTTGCGACTTAAGGCATCAGCCACAACATTAGCTTTCCCTGGCTGATAGTCTATCAGACAGTCATAATCTTTTATCAACTCTAACCATCTCCATTGTCTCAAATTCAACTCTTTTTGAGTGCCCAAATACTTCAAACTCTTATGATATGTGTAGATGTAACACTTTTCCCCATACAAATAGTGTCTCCAGATCTTAAGAGCAAACACTATAGCTGTAAGCTCCAAGTCATGTGTTGGATAATTCCTCTCATGTGGTTTTAGCTAGCGTGATGCATAGGCAATGACATTTCGATCTTGCATCAATACACAGCCTAACCCATTATGAGAAGCATCACTATAAACTGTATATTCCTTACCCGGAGTAGGTAAAGTAAGGACTGGAGCTTCAGTCAAACATTTCTTCAATTCATCAAAACTCTGTTGGCATTTATCTGTCTACTGAAATTTCACATCTTTTCTAAGCAGCTTGGTCAATAGAGATGCCAACATGGAGAATCCCTTCACAAATCGATGGTAGTATCCAGCTAAACCCAGAAAAATGCGAATCTCAGTGATATTTCTAGGTGGCCTCCAATTAAAGAGAGCTTCTATCTTACTTGGATCTACCTTAATGCTGTCACACCCTACCCCTCTGTAAGGCATGACATGATCCTGTAGTATACCTGATGAATTACCAACTCCGTCTACTGATAACCCATTAAATACACTACAAGGAATTTTAAAAACCTTTCTTACTTCTTTTACAGTGGTGAGCACTATTTACAGGTGTTAAAGACTTTGGTGAACTGAAGTGAAACAACTAACTCATTTGATTTATTTGGAATATCTGTAAAAATTTTGGCAAGGTGCCATTTGATTTTTGGACAAAACAGTTCTTCAGAAAACCTGTAAAAAGCACTTCAATTATTTTCCAAATCTCAACTCCATCATTTTTCTCAATACAACACATTTCTCAACTCAATTCCATAGAAATTTTTCAAAGTCTGAGATAAGGAAATATAATACAATTTTTATAAGTCAAATAACTCATAATAAATTTACAACTTCAAGGCACAATTTGAATTTACAACTGCTCAAAACCAAAAAAAAATGTACATACAGTGTCATACATTATAGTACAAAATGCAAAATATTGGTATACTCATTATACCAGGTAATCCCTCACTGGATGTATTAGCAGCCTAGTCTGCTGCCCTGTCTGCCTCTCTACTGCGGCAATAATAAAGCTATCATTTGAGACAATGTCTCAGTGGTGCACAACATTAACCAAATACAATTTTAATTCACAATTCATAAATCATATCAATAGTGGATACTTAAAACCATAGTTAAATTCAAGACAATGAATGTCATAAGGAATTTAAACTCCAATTCACAAATTATCAAAATTCATAATAACACAATTTAGTCAAATAGTTTAAGAATACCGTATTGCCAATTCATGCACAATTTGATCAAATAACTGAATAATACCTTTTTGCAAATCAATAACACAATTCGATCAAATAACTGAATAATATCGTTTTGCAAATCAATAACACAATTCAATCAAATAACTGAATAATATCGTTTTGCAAATCAATAACACAATTGATCAAATAACTGAATAATATCGTTTTGCAAATCAATAACACAATTGATCAAATAACTGAATAATATCGTTTTGCAAATCAATAACACCATTCGATCAAATAATTGAACAATACAATGTTGCCAATCAATAACACAATTTAGGTCATGACACAAATTTTTCCATATATGCCGTGTTGTACACCACGACAAGACATACTCACCCCAATAATCGAAATCAATGAGGGAGGAAGCTAGCTATCTAATGAGTACTCATCCACACTCACCTCAGACTGGGAAGTCAATGAGGGAGGAACATAATCATACTCACCCCAGACTGATAAGTCAAAGAGGGAGGAATAATCACACTCACCCCATTAATGGAGGAGGAACATAATATCCGTGTCATGCCAATTGTGAGTCAAAACAATTCCAAACATTTTATTCAAATGATCCGTAAGAATCCAATAAATTTCCAAAGTTATAATTTCATTCACAAAATGGCAACACAATTCGTAATTCACTTCAATTTCCACAAAAACCATTTACAGTGCTTTTTAATCAATAAGTATCCATCAATATCATTCAAACAATTTTTCACAGTTTCAAACCATTCACAATGTTTTTCAATCAATAAGTGTCCATCAAACACATTTCCACAATTTAAAATAATAATATACAAATAGTCAATATTTATTTCAATTGAAAATAATTCAAAAGAAACAGTTGTTGTGCACAAACCTCTGATATTTGTCTCCTGGTCTTGACTCAGTATTTCTTTCCCTTTTGCTGAGTCCTTGTTAACTGGGAAACAAAATTTGAAGTGTTTCAGTGCTAAATTAATTTGCCTCTAACGATAATGTTCGATAAACAATTCACTGAATACCTTTATTTGCTTAATCACCTAATATATCAACCCTCGATGCGTTTTAGGTAAATTAGGTTTTGGTGTCATTAATATGTCACATTCGATAGGGTTTTAGGTTTGGTACGTGTTACCAAACTCAATTCTATGTATATTGCGTTTTCTTGCATTTTATTGCAAATTGCTGGATTTCGGGATACTAGTTTGACCTAGCCGGACGACCTAGTTTCCTCGGTTTTCGGGTTTCAGTCAAAACTACAAACTTGTAGATCTATGTCTTATTACACGCGGGGCAAAATTTCAGGTCAATCCGAGTTAAGTAGACCAAGTTATGGTCATTATACTATTGCTGGTCAATTGGTATCAAATTAGGTCAATTTTTGGTCAATTTGGTCAACTTTGGTTCGGCCAGTTTTTGGACCCGAACTTGTGCAAGCTTTTTGGCTTGCTTCTGGTCATTTCTGGGTTTTGGTGTCTTCATAAGACTTGTAGGTATGGGTCTTAACTATTCTTGGTCAAAATTTCAGGTCAATTGGACCTGTTTTGAGTGAGTTATGGCCTAAACACTCACTACTGCCCAAATGGTCAGTTTTTAGGTCTCAAGTGTACCTAATCCGAATTGGTCATTTTTCACATCACCTTGCAAGCAGAATTTTGGTATGTTCTCTCAATGAAAGTTGGCACATTTTGTGCCTAGTTCCACCTCCAATTGGTCTCATACCAATTGAGGTTACACATTTAAACTTATTGGCTAAAATGTACACTGTCCTTGGTTACTTTGCTTAACACACATCAATTACACACATTTACCTTGCAATTTGTTTACTTCTCTACCAATCTGTTTTGGTACATTACCAAAAGCATATTCTACTTTACACTAACATTACTTTGGGCAGATTACAATTACCCTCAACACACCAAATATAATTCACATTTACAAGTTCTAAGTACCATTACATTCACACCTAACCATTACAAATCTTACATACACTTTACAATATCAATCTCCATACATATCCATCAATCCTTCTAGGTCAATATTCTGCCTACACTTCCATGAATACATACATTTACTCAAGTGTTCCCAAGCTGCCGAAAATTGTCCTTCAACATCAAAGTGCCCTACAATTTACCAATTCCCATCCAAGTGCATAAATCACCATATATATGTGAAATAATTCACTAGGATATTAAATCACCATGATCAACATTATTTCTCATCAATTATATGCATAATAAATCATTAAATGCGTGACCCCATGGCTGTCCAAAAATGGCTATCTCAATAACTATTTAAACTTTAAAATTTCCTTCACAAAACTAATACCCATAACATGAACATAAAGTTTAACAAAGGAATTCTCAAAAATTTAAACTTACCTTTAATTGTAACTTGCTAAACCTTCACCAAACTTCTCAAAATTGGTGTCAATATCTTCCTTGTGATGTGTATACAAAGTTTAATGAAGGAACCTAAGAGATTGGAGTTGAAAATGGAGGATGGATCAAGCTTGCATGCAAACGCCCATGGAGTTCTCCTCCTTTCCTTCAATTCGGCAAGTTTGAATGCTTTGGAGAAGATGAATATTTCTGCTGGTTTAGTGGAGTTACAGCTGCCCTATTATGTATTTAATTTATGCATTAGTGGTCCACTCACAAATTTAATCATTTTATAATCTAATTGTTCACTTAATCCCACATTAACCCATGATTTTAACTATTTACTTTAAGTACCATTAAACTAATTTTTCATTTTATTTTCTAAGTGTAATATTATTTATTTTTAATGGACATTTAAAAGACAATTCGAGGTGTCAAATGACCATAATGCCCCTGTTCGGGTTACGTTCCCGATTTTTCGGTAATACCGGGTTTTGTCTGTTTTTCGATTTCTCACTTTTCTTTGTACTAATTATTTAATTTTTCTTTGATCTTTCTAATGAGATTTATTCTTCAACAAGGTTCTATTTAAGTCCTAAAAATGTTTTCCAGGGTTCCCGCAGTCCGTATTAGTCAACGGTCCACGCTGTGACTTCCCGGTGCGGTCACCCATCGCTAGGTTTCCCGGCTCGTTTAACTTGATCACATTTCTTTGCTATCATTTTTCCTTTGTTTTTCTTGTACTTTCTTTTCTTGTATTTCATTATTTATGTCTCCTCTCTCATATCAAGGTGTGGTTCTAGGCATCCTAGCTGTCCGGACATCACTGGTCATCGGAACAGCAGAACGCACTACCGAACTTAGGGGTGTTACAAATGCCCTCTTCTAATACTACATGCCCCAAGAAAGATATTTCCTTCAGCCAAAATTCACACTTCGATAATTTGGCATATAGTTGTTTCTCCCTCAAAGTCTGTAGTACAATCCGCAGATGTCTATCATGCTCTTTTGCACTCCTCGAATAGACCAATATATCATCAATAAATACCACATCAATATAGCTCAAGTTATAGCCATTTGGACTTAACCCAGATTTCTGGGCAAATTCTGGTTCTGGCAATTTTAGGTTATCAAATTTGAGTGGCCAAATGACTTGGTTAACGGCATAATTTGAGTTTGTGTTCTTGGTAAAAGTTTTAGGTCTATATCTCAACTGTCCACTGGTAAAATTTCAGGTCATTTAGACCTGCCTAGCTCAAGTTATGGCCAAATGAACAAACACTGTTCATTTGGTCATTTTGTAAAGGTCAGACTGAGAAAATCTGGATTTGGTCAATTTGTTCATAAGGTTTTGGTCACCTTTTGGGCATGATTCCTGAATGAAAATTGTGTCATTTTATGTCTATTTTCATTCCCAATTGGTCTCATACCAATTGGACTTGTAAATTTTCAGTTTTGGTCCCTCAAAGGGACCTTGGTCCTGCTGCCTGCAGCATGACCACATTGAATCCAAATTTAAACTCAACTCCAACACTTCCAACACACTTCATTTGGTCACAAATGACCATTTCTCCCCTCAAACTAGGCCAAACACATCATTTCACCATTTCTCCAAATTTTTTCTCCCAAACCCTAGGTCCAAAACCCTAACTTCCATGTTTAGCTCTTTTGTTGACTTCTAATTGCATATTTAGTATTTATATACTCATTCACACTTAACTAATTCATAATTTGTATCAAAATTATACATCCTCAAACTTAAACCCTAGCTGCCCACATTTCTATTTGGTCCACCATGCTTGATTTTATTCACTTATTTGTTAATTACAAGTGTAACTTAGCTACTTAAACATAAATTCAAAGAGAGAATGAAGGAAGAATACCAACCTTAAGTGAGTAGAATTTTTATCTCCAATTCTTCAAACTTTGCTTGATTTATTTACTCCCAATCTTCTTATCAAAGCTCAAACACAAGTTTTAGTAAAGGGATGTAGGGATTTCATGGCAAAATTTAGGGTTTAAGGGAGCTTTAGGTGGGCTTCAATGCATGTTTCATGAAGAAAATGAAAGAGATGGGAGAGAGAGAGTGGACGGCATTGAAGATAAAAAAGAAGACCAAATTTTTTTCTTTTCTCTTTTTGTCTTTTTGATTGTTAAAAATTATCCCAAAATTTCAATTTTTAAAAATAAAAATTTATTGCATCAAGCTTATGTCACCACATGATGTCATTACCTTTTCAACTTTTCTTTTTCTTTTTTTTTTATTTTTCTATTAGTTCTTTAATTTAATTCCCAACTCCAAAATTTTCTTTTCTCCGATTTTATTTGACAATCAGGTCAGGAGTCAGCTATCGGGGTCAATTGACCAAATTGCCCTTGCTGGTTTAACCCAGTTTGCAAATAATTCAATATTTCTTCCGGTTCCCTGACCTAATTATTTGACTGGCTTAACAACCTTTTTTCGTGATTTTCTCTTTTCCACTGTATTCGTAATCGTCCTAAGGACCGCAGCGCCACATTTTAAGGTTCAAAATTTGAGTTTAAATTGACTTCGCAACCCTTCCCGAGAAGGCCACCCATTGCTGTGACTCTCAGCTCGTTTAACTTCTTATATTCTGTTTTTCTTATTTATACTTAACTAATTGGCAATTACTAATTATTTGTGTTTATAGCTTATCTAGTTGTCTTAAGTGCGGTTCTAATCCCCTTAATTGTCCGTACCGACTCTGGTCACCGAAACAGTGAAATATACCAGGCTATACAAATAGGGGTGTTACAATTCTCCCCCCCTTAAAATAAATTTCGTCTCGAAATTTTACCTGGTATCAATCTCTGAATAGCTGTGGGTGCTGTCTCGTCATGTCCTCCTCTCGTTCCCAAGTAGCCTCCTAGCTCGAATGATGGTTTCACAGCTGTGACACCCCTTACCCATCTACAGTGTAGCCGAGCAAGATATGCCACGCAGTGTATCGGAACACCCTATTTTAATTCAATCATTTTTTCCCTAATTTATTATTATTATTATTATTTTCATAGTTATGAAGTAAAATTTATGAAATATAATTCATTTAAGCCATTTATTGAAATTATAATTTATTTGAGGTTCCGAAAATTTTATAGAAAATCCGGCAGAGTACCGGCTAAAAATGGAGGAAACAGTTCTTCAGAACCTGTGAAAAACACTTCCAAAATTTTCAACCAATCCCAAACTCCATTTCATCATCAAAATCTCAATATTTTTCAACAACTTTTCCATTTCTCAATCATTCATTTCTCATGGTATTCATATATAAGCAATAAATAAATACTCAATTTTCCATTCATAAACACAATTTTCACTATTTACATTAATATCAAAATACATTACATAAGTCTCAATTACACATGAGAAAATAAAAGTTAGTTACAAAATACCAAAATGAAACCTAGTGTCCTACCAATACACTGAAGATAGTGAGGTGACACGGACACTATGCAGAGCTGTAAGACGTTTCACCTAATCTGTGGTCTACTAGGCTCTCGGTCAGTATCTCTAGAACCTACGTGTGGCAAAAGCAACGCGCTAAGCAATAATGCTTAGTGGTGCCAATAATAAAATAAAAAGAAATAACAAGAAGTAAATATACAGTGCATGTTTTGATGTCTTATGCAGACAATTTTTTTTTTCGATCATTATTGGTAATATTATTTATTATGTGCTTGTTCTATTCATTATTTCATTAAATTTGTTCACTTTCATTTTTAGTTGCCCAAGTAACCTATACTGGATGACTGGACTGGATAAATGGGTAAACTAGCACTGGGTATTAAGTACCTCGGACCGTCACACCATCGGTCACATATGTATCTCCTGATGTGCAACAGAACAGCTAATAAGCTGTAATAACATTAGGCACAAGGCCAAGTCTCAACACAATGTCAGAATGGCTAAAAGCCATGAAATCATAGAATGGCATAATGCCATGTGCAGTACTTCTAACTGAACCCTATTGGCATGCCAACCTATCCAAACCAATCTTGCTAGGTGTACTAGGGCAAGTTACACTTTTAAACTTTATAATTCTTGAAATTTAAGTTTAGGGGTTACTATTCATTTCATTAGTCAACTAAAATGTTGACTTTTGCATAGACAATAGGCACATTGGTTCTAATACTCCCAACATACCACATTTTGCATTATAAAATTGTTGGTATTGGTTGCCAATACCATTTCTAAGCTTAGTGTTAGTTGTTCAAAATTTTTAGATTTCATGCCTTGTGTTTACTGTTCCATTAGTTATTTTTACAGTAGGAATTTGGCAAAATTGTCTTCATTAAAGTTGTTCCTTATTTTGTCTAGTTACATTTTCTTTTTTGAATCACTCCATTTGGATTTGTAGCTCAAGTTATGGCCCAAAGACCACAACTAGCTGGATTGAAAATTTGTCCAGAATTTCTGGACTGACCAAATCTACAGTGTTATGAATAGTGACTGCAACTCACTTTTTGATTATGTTCTGGTCATAATTTGGGTTAGGTTTCTTCATGAAAGTTGTTGGTCTATATCTCAGCTTGTTGCTGGTAAAATTTTAGGTCAAATGGACCTTTCTACACTAAGTTATGGCCAAATGACCAAACACTGTTCATTTGGTCATTTTGCCCAGGCAGACTGCAGGTCACCCGGATTAGGGCAAGCTTTTGGTCCACTTAGTTTGGTTTTATTGGCATGGTTTCTTCACCAAATTTGTGCCATTATGTGTCTAGTTTCATATCAAATTGGCCTTGCACCAATTGAACCTCTACAATTCAAGTTATTACTGCCCAAACCTGCTAGACTCATGCCCAGCCCTGCAGGTCAACAAGGGCAGCCTAGCCAAACTCAAATCCCAAGCTATAACTCACTTCAATTCTTCATCATACACAGCCAAATGGTCACTATTTGACCATTTAAACTTTCATTCACCAACACATGAACAAGATCCAAGTTTTTGTGTCCAAACCCTAGCTCAAATTCAAGGTTCACACAACACATGTCAATTAGGCATACTAATCCATTTCAAATTTATGTCTACACATCAACACCATTTCTAAGCCATTTTAAATCCATCAAAACCATCAACAATATCCCTTCCTTAGGGCTGCCAAATTCCATGGTGTACATACACATAAGTTTTATTTCATTTGACTTACAATTTCATACTCATTTTAAATCCCTAACATGGAATAAAGAGAGAAATATGCATAAATGAGCACTAACCTCTTGTAGCTCAAATCCAAGCCAACCAATACTTTAATTTTTCTTTACTTTCTTACTCTTTCTTGGCTGCCAAACACTTCTCCTTGGTGTGGGTATAATTTTTAGTGAAGGGAGGATAAGGTTTTGAGGTGAATTGAAGTGGGAAATGAAGCTTAAGGGAGCTTTAATGCTAATGAGAAGGCTGCCGAAATTTTGAGGAAGAAAAGCAGAAATTTTTTTCAAATTTTAACTCTTTTTTGTCCTTTTTAACTGATTTAAAGGTGCTTATTAAAAGATGATTGGTGGAGCTCTTTTTAAAAACATCATATGATGTCATAATTAAGTATTTTCTTTCATTTTCTTTTCTTCTTTTCTCTACTCATTTTCAATTTAATTTTTAGCAATATTTATTCACATTTTATGTTATAATAATTATTTACTTAACTGGACAAGTCGGCCAAAAATCACCTCTGAAGGCGAAATGACCAAAATGCCCTCCGTTTGGCTAAACAGACCAAAATTGTCTGTACCGATTGAAAAATTTTCCTAAGTATTTTCTTGGCATTCTAATACTATAGAAACCTCAATGACCCTTCTCTGGAGTCCCAAAAATTATTTTATGAATTTTCCCCCAGGTCTAGGGCTCTTAGTTGCGAGAACTGCAACTTCGTACTAGGTTACCCATCGCTTGGGCACCGGCTCATTTAACTTGGTTGTATTTTATTTTTAAAATTTTTCCTAAATTTTTCTTATTAATATTTGAGTTAATTATGGTTCCTCGCTTTAGTTTAAATATTTTTTTCAGACGTTCTAGCTGTCCGAACTGACACTGGTCACCGGAATAGTAGAATGTATGGAGTTGCTACAGGGAGGGTGTTACAACAGCACTTTCACTAACAGTATTTGCTTGTTCCGTAGTTGCTTCACCTCATAAGCCAGAATCTTTATGTGTTCTTCCTCATATGTGAGGTATGGATTCACTTCAATTTCTCTACTGGTAGTACATGAGATGGGTCTAATCGATACCTCCTCAACATGGACACATGGAAGACATTATGTTTATTCTCCAACTGTGGAGGTAGTGCCAAACGATATGCCAAAGGACCCACTCTTTCCAGAACCTCATATGGGCCTATGAAATGAGAACTCAGTTTCCCCTTTCTGCCGAATCTCATAATTCTCTTCCAAGGGGAAACCTTAAGGAATACTTTCTCACCCACTACATACTCAATATCCCTTCTCTTCAAATCAATGTAGGACTTTTGACGGTCTGATGCAGTCTTAAGTCGATCTCTGATCAACCTGATCTTTTCCTCGGTCTGCTGAACAATTTCGGGCCCAATCAACTTCCTTTCACCTAACTCATCCCAACATAGGGGAGTTCTGCATTTTCTGCCATACAAAGCTTTATATGGAGGCATCCCAATGCTTGATTGGTAGCTGTTGTTGTAAGCAAACTCAATCAAAGGCAAGTTTGTGTCCCAACTGCCCTCAAATTCAATCACACAAGCCCGTAGCATGTCCTCCAAGATCTGAATTACCCTCTTAGACTGGCCATCTGTCTGTGGGTGGAATGTCATACTGAAGTTCAATCTAGTTCCTAGGGTTCTCTGAAGACTACGCCAGAATCTAAAAGTGAACCTAGGATCTCTGTCTGATACGATGGATACTGGCACTCCATGCAGTCTCACTATCTCATCAATGTACAACTTGGCCAATCTTTCTAAACTGTAGCCCATTCGAACTGGCAGAAAATGAGTAGACTTGGTCAATCTATCAATAACGACCCATACTGCATCATGACTCTTCTGTGTCTTCGGAAGTCCCATCACAAAATCCATCATTATTCTCTCCCATTTCCATTCCGGTACTGGTAGTGGATGTAACAACCCAGCGGGTAGTTGATAATCTGCCTTTACTTGCTAACAAGTTAGGCATTTAAAAGCAAACTCTGCCACATCTCTTTTCATACCCATCCACTAGTAATGCTCCTTTAGCCCTCTATACATTTTTGTGCCACCAGGGTGCATGGCAAAAGGAGACTCATGTGCTTCCTTCAAAATGATCTGCCTCAAATCAACATCATTAGGAACACACATTCTACCTTGGTGTAGCAGTAGACCATTATCTCTAACTGAGAACTCAGGCTTCTTGCCCTGCCGGACTTCTTCCAATAACTTCTGATACCTTTCATCATTCTGAGCAGGCATTCTGATTTGATCAATCAACACTAGTTGTACATGCCATGCAACTGCTATCTACCCATCATTATTAATCTCCAAGCTGGCATGCAATGACCTTAACTCATGTACCATAGATAAAGGAGTAACTCGTAGATTTGCCATAGTCTTGCGACTTAAGGCGTCAGCCACAACATTAGCTTTCCCTGGCTGATAGTCTATCAGACAATCATAGTCTTTTATCAACTCTAACCGTCTCCTCTGTCTCAAATTCAACTCCTTCTGAGTGCCCAAATACTTCAAACTCTTATGATCCATGTAGATGTAACACTTTTCCCCATACAAATAGTGTCTCTAGATCTTAAGAGCAAACACAATAGCTGCAAGCTCTAAGTCATGTGTCGGATAGTTCCTCTCATGCGGTTTTAGTTGGCGTTATGCATAAGCAATGAAATTTCAATCTTGCATTAATACACAGCCTAACCCATTTTAAGAAGCATCACTATAAACTGTATATTCTTTATCCGGGATAGGTAAAGTCAGGACTGGCGCTTCAGTCAAACATTTCTTCAATTCATCAAAACTCTGTTGGCATTTATCCATCCACTGAAATTTCACATCTTTTCTAAGTAGCTTGGTCAATGGAGATGCCAACATGGACAATCCCTTCACAAATCGACGGTAGTATCTAGCTAAACCCAGAAAACTATGAATTTCTGTGATATTTCTGGGTGGCCTCTAATTAAGGACAGCTTCTATCTTACTTGGATCTACCTTGATGCCATTTTCTGATACTACATGCCCCAAGAAAGATATTTCCTTCAGCCAAAATTCACACTTCGACAATTTGGCATATAGCTGTTTCTCCCTCAAAGTCTGTAGTACAATCCGCAGATGTCTATCATGCTCTTCTGCACTCCTCGAATAGACCAATATATCATCAATAAATACCACAACAAACCGGTCGAGGTATGGTCTGAAGATAGTGTTCATCAGATCCATAAAAGCAACCGGAGCATTAGTTAACGTGAATGGCATAACCAAGAACTCATAATGGCCATAGTGGGTTCTGAAGGCAGTTTAGGAATGCTCTACTCTTGTACTTTCAGTTGATAATAACCTGATCTCATGTCAATTTTGGAGAACACAGCTGCACCCCTTAACTGATCAAACAAGTCATCAATGTGGGGCAATGGATATCTATTCTTTGTTGTCACCTTATTCAACTGTCGATAGTCAAGACATAAGTAGAGAGTGTCATCCTTCTTCTTAACAAACAACACTGGCACTCCCCAAGGTGACACACTAGGGCGGATAAAGCCCTTGTCAAGCAATTATTGCAATTGCACTTTCAACTCTTTCAATTCTGCAGGTGCCATTCTGTATGGTGTTATAGAGATTGGGTCTACACCAGGCATAACATCAATCTCAAACTGCACCTCTCTTTCTGGAGATAATCCTGGCAATTCATCAGGAAACACATCCGAAAAGTCACATACAATAGGGATGTCCCTCAGTGCTGGACTCCCCACTTGGGTGTCTATCACATGTGCCAAGTATGCTTCACACCCCTTTTTTATCATCCTTCTGGCTAGTGCAGCCAAAATGATGTTTGATGGTAGTAAATGCCTCTCCCCATGTATTATCACATCACCATATAGAGGGAGACCAAAAGTGACTATCTTCAGTCTACAATCAATCATAGCGTGATGCCTGGCTAACCAATCCATGCCTAAGATAATATCATAATCTCAGAAGGGCATTTCAATCAAATCTAATAGTAAAACATGTCCTTGGATCACCAAAGGATAGTCTCTATAGATTCTTTTTACCCAAACCTCTTGTCCTATCGGACTAGTTACTACACTTCAAAACCCATTTGGACACATGGAACAGCAAGTGAACTGACTATGCTAGCACTAACATATGAATGGGTTGAACCCGGATCAAACAACACAAATACTTCTTGATCAAAGATAGAAAATGTACCGGCTACAACATCAGAAGTCTCAGCCTCTTCTCGCTATCTCATTGTACAGACTCTGGCTGAAGCACTTCCTTGTACTGACTGACCAACCGTGCCCTGACTGCAAGAAGCAGTGCCTTTACCTCTGCCTCTTCCTCTGCCAACTGATTGTGAACCTCTGGGAGCAGGACTCTGAATAGATCCTTCGGCAGTAGTAAGAGCTGGACCATATTTAGGAGCACTAGTGCAGTCTTTTGCTAAATGGCCCTTGCCTCCACAGTTAAAACAGGCTCCAGTGGCCCAATAGCATTCCCCCCCCCCCCCCCATGAATCTTGCCACAAGTCTCACAGGGGCGGGCAGGATATGAACCCCTGCTCGACTGCTGACCAAACCTAGGGGGTCTCTGTCCAGAGAATAGGCCCCTTCCAAATCTTCCACCTTGACCTCTGCTAGGTCCACCAAATTTCTTTCTCTTCCCAGAAGTACCACCAGAACTTTGTTCAACTGATTTTTCCCCTTTGTCTTTCTCTAATTTTTCTACTTTTTCTGATTTTTCTTTTGTTGGGGTCGCTTCTGATTCAATCCTTTCTAACTCGAGTGCTTGAGATATGAGTTCTGAAAAATTGTTGTGTCTGAATCCCACTACTTGCATTCTCAAACTGGGCTTCAAACCAGTCTTAAATCTCTTGCACCATTCCTTGTTGGTAGAAAGGAGACTCCCAGCATAGTGGCTTAAGCGGGAGAACTCCCTCTCATACTCTGCCACTGATCTGTTCCCTTGTTTCAACTCAAAAATTCTTGTAACTTTTGATCCACATATGTGTCTAGGACATATTTTTGTCTGAATTCTCTGATGAAGTCATCCCAGGTCAATACCAGTGGTTCAGCTAAGCTGTGGGGGATGGTCTTCCACCAATCATATGCATCCCCTTGTAGTAGTGACACGGAGTATTCAAATTTTAGCTCATCTGGGCAGTGCAGCTTCTTAAACACTCTATCCATCCTTTCAAGCTATTGCTCTACCTCAAGCGGGTCTACTGTACCCTTAAATTCTGTAGCATCATACTTCAATAACTTATCATACTATCTAGCTGGAGGAAGTGGTTGTGCCACGGTGTCTGGGGTGGAGCTTGAGCAGGCATACCCCTAGCCATTTGTTGAAACATCGCAGCCATCTGCTGTGCAAACTATGCAGGAAACTGCGGCATTTGTGGGGTTGGTGCTACTAATCCACTGACATTCTGTAAGGCTGGGGCTTCCCCTTGTGCCTCAGCTTCAACAGATTACTCGACTGAGCGATCCATTTCTTCCATTTCAGTCTGAAGTTAGGGTATCTCCTGAACAAATAACACAAGGAGATTTC
Source organism: Hevea brasiliensis (assembly GCF_030052815.1). NCBI lineage: Eukaryota > Viridiplantae > Streptophyta > Magnoliopsida > Malpighiales > Euphorbiaceae > Hevea > Hevea brasiliensis. The sequence continues at coordinate 22,468,400 of NC_079502.1, read as the reverse complement.
CGTTCGTTAGTTCATATTTATGATGTAATGCACTGTATGTAACAAATATGGACATTGAGCAGTTGTACTTAACAAAAAAAGACATAAATTCATAATTTAAAACATACTTCAAAAATTTTTCTCTGATACCACTAAAACATGTCACACCTTACCCCTCTGTAAGGCACAACATGATCCCATAGAATACCTAATGAACTACCGAACTTCACCTATCGATAACTCATTAAGTACCCTACAAGGGATTTTAAAACAATTTTCTTATTTTTGATAAGTGGTGAGCATTTTCTAATAGGTATTAAAATCATTTATTCAAAGTTGAAACTAGTCAATATTTTTTGCCCATTTTATTTTTCCGTAAATTTTATAAAAATTTCGGCAGAGTGCCATTTGTATTTTGAGACAACAGTTCTTCAAATTCTTGTAAAAAGCACTTCTAATAATTTTTTTTAACAACTTCTTCAAAAGTCACAATCATTTCAATCAATTTCAACACATTTATCAACTTCTAAGATTCAAATTCACTATTTCCAATATCCAACAATTATCAAAATACCATTAATGAATTTCATTCAATTTAAAATAAAATACTACCAATCCTATTTCATTAATGATAAAATAATTTATATATACATCACACTAGAAATTTACATTAAGAAAATCCAAAATAAAATTTATTACAACTTTATACAAACTTTGTACAAGCTGCTCAAGACTGATTTTACATGTCCACACAATTACATGCAATACATACATCAAAATGAATATTTATAGTCAGGGTATAAATTATACCCGATAACTTCAAGCAGGTAGCTCCCCTATCCTCAGTAGCTCAATCTGCTGCTCCTCTAGTCTCTATATCTGTGACAGCATACAAAGCTATCGCTAAGTGGTGAACTCAGTGGTGCACAAACTAATAATTTAAAACTTAATACAAATTATTCTTAACAATTCATAATGAATAAAAATTTAAAATTTCTAAATTCTTCAAAATCCATGACATACAAAAATCATTATTTTCATTCATGCAAATTATTCATTTGAATAACATTTTGATCAATTAATAACTATTTATTTACATTTCTTTTAAATTCCGAAACAATACAAAAATATTTTGAATCACTAATAAATTATTTATTTCAATCACAGTTTATCAAATTATGCATAATTTAAAGGGCATTGCCAACAATTCACACAGTTGATCCCATGACCCAAAATTCAAATAGATGCCGTGTTGTACGCCACGACATTTCACATTCTCCTAATAACCGAGGCTAAAAGGGAGAAACAAAGACTAGCTAGTATACATGAGTACTCATTCAAATTCTTCCCCAACTGGCAAGCCAGAGAGGAAGGAACTCGCCCCATCAAGTGGAGGAGATATCTCACTAGACAAGCTAATGAGAATTCACAACAAATTTTTCCATGTCAACTTTGATTTCAAATCATATTCAAAATAATTTCTAATCACAAAGTGTTTACAAATCAACATATTTAATCATCATAAATTCATGCTCAAGGTTGGCAACACATCAAACTTATAATTTACAATCCTCAAAACCATGCAATAAATCCTTAAATGCATAAGAAAATTTACATTTAATTTATACAAATTCATTCAACAAATTAAAATCCTCAATAAAACAAAATTATAAATAATAAAATAACTTGTTCAAATCAATTTAGAAATGAAAAGTAACAAAATAGTTAACTGTCCACAAACCTTAAACGAGTCGCCTCTTGGCCTTGACTCGATTCCTCAGGTTCTTTTCTGGTGTTCTTTTCAGCTGAAACACACAGTTTCATAGTATTTCAGTATCATAACTCATTGCAAATCCAAAAATAAATTTACATTCACTTATACCTAGCTCTAATATGCTAAACTTGATGTTATTTAAATTTTGTATTTTGGGGTTACTATTCATGACACTATTCAAGTCAATTTATAGACTTTCTAAGACTTAATAGGTATGGGAACTCCAACTTCACCCACATACCACATTTTGGTCACTAAATTTGTTGGTTTTGGTGGTTTACACAAATTCTAAGTCCTTTAGGCAAATTTGCAAATTTTCAGTTTTGGTGTCTTAAGTTGCACTGTTCCATTGGTCACTTTTCTGTTGGAATTTGGCAGAACTTCCTTCATAGAAAATGTTCCCTATTGTCTTAAGTTTCTTCTTCTTTTTGAATCACTCCAATTGGAGTTTTGTAGCTCAAGTTATAGCCATTTGAACCATGGCTGCCGGATTGGACTCAACCTCGATTTTCTGGGCAATTTTTGGTTCTGACAGTTTTAGGTCACCAAATTGGGGTGGCCAAATGACTTAGTTAATGGCATAATTTGGGTTTGTGTTCTTCATGAAAGTTTTAGGTATATATCTCAGCTGGCCACTGGTAAAATTTCAAGTTATTTAGACCTGCTTAGCTCAAGTTATGGCCAAATGAACAAACATTGTTCATTTGGTTAGTTTGTACAGGGCAGACTGAGATTTTTTGGATTTGGTCAATTTGTTCACCAGGTTTTGGTCACTTCGTGGGCTTAGTTCCTGAATGAAAATTGTGTTATTTAGTGTCTATTTTCATTCGCAATTGGTCTCATACCAATTGGACTTGTAAATTTTCATTTTTGGTCCCTCAAAGGGACCTTGGTCATGCTGCCAGCAGCATGGCCACACTCAATCTAAATTTGATCTCAACTCCAACACTTCCAACACACTTCATTTGGTCACCATTGACCATTTCCCACTTCAAACTAGGTCAAATATATCATTTACCAATTTCTCACATTTTTTCCTGTAAACCCTAAGTGTCCAAACCCTAGTTTACTAATTCTTTGCATTTGATTGATTCAATGCCTATATACATGTTTCTTCATCTCAAACAAGATCACATATAATTTTAAATCTATCAAACCATGCAAATATATCCCCATACACATGCTACCCGAAATTCACTCATGGTCCCTCAATAATTTATTTCATTTCATTTTAAGTTTATTTCTAAGTTAATCAAGCTATAAACACAACTAATGAACTAATTTTCCAACTTAAATCACTAACCTCAATCTTTGATGTCCAATTCTTCAATTCTCTTCCTTTTTCTTTTTCTTTGCTCTTTCAATCTTCTTCTTAGGTTGAGGTAACAAGCTTTGATTGTAACACCCCTATTTGTATAGCCTGGTATATTTCACTGTTCCGGTGACCGGTGTCGGTCCGAACAATTAAGGGGATTAGAACCATACTTAAGACAACTAGAGAAACCATAAACACAAAAAATTAGTAATATTCAATTAGTTAAGTATAAAGAGGAAAAACAGAACATATGAAGTTAAACGAGCCGAGAGTCACAGCGATGGGTGACCTCCTTGGGAACGACTGCGAAGTCGTTTTAAACTCAAATTTCGAACCGTAAAATGTGACGCTGCGGTCCTTAGGACCATTATGAACACAGTGGAAAAGAGAAAATCACGAAAAAGAACTGTTAAGCCAGTCAAATAATTAGGTCAGGGAGCCGGAAGAAATATGAAATTATTTGCAAACCGGGATGAACCGGTGAGGGGCAATTTGGTCAATTGACCCCGAGACTTGACTCCTGACCTAACTGTCAAATAAAATCGGAGAAAAGAAAATTTCGGAATCTAGAATTAAATTAAAGAACTAATAGAAAAAAAAAAAAAACAAAACAAAAAGTCATTTTCATCTTCTCCCAAAAACGTCACTCTCTTCTCTCCCTCACAAAACCACCATGAAAGCTCTATTGTGAGCTTGAAGAACTAAAAATCCCACCACAAAAAAATAGTCTACCATATATAAGACTTGTTTGGGCAACTAGAAAACAAGATCTAAGGGAAAGAAAGAAAAGAAAACTTGAAGAAAAGGGAGAAGAAATTCTACACACAAGGTTAGTAAACTAAACTTGATTTGTTAGTTGATTTAGTTATGTTCATAGCTTAATTAACCTAGAAATATACTTGAAATGAAAATAAAATATCTCTAGAGGACCAAAAGAAAATTCATCCAACCTATGTAGGGGTGAGAATTGCATGAGTTTGATTGGATAAAATGTGTTAGAAAGCTTGAATGAGTTGAGGAATTGTGTTTGTATGGTTGGAATTAGTATAATGTAACAAATTAAGTGAGTTAGGGTTTTGGGACTTAGGGTTTGTGAACCAAAAATGCAAGAAATGAGTAAATGGCATGTTTGACCTATTGTGAAGTGCAAAATGGTCAATTGTGACTAAATGAGTTGTGTTTGAATTGTTGGGAGTGAAGCCAAATTCGGAGGTTGAATGGTCATGCTGCTGGTAGCATGACCAAGTCAACTTTGAAGGACCAAAACTGAAATATTACAAGTCTAATTGATATGGTAGCAATTGGGGATGAAAATAGACATAAAATGACACAATTTTCATTTAGGAGCCATGCCCAAAAAGTGACCAAAACTTAGTGAACCAATTGACCAAAGTTGAATAAGACAAGCTGCCACTGTACAAACTGACTAAATGAGCAGTGTTTGTTCATTTGCTCCTAACTCGAGCTAGGCAAGTCAAAATGACCTGAACTTTTACCAGTGGTTAGATGAGATATATACCTAAAACTTTCATGGAGAACACAAGTCCAAATTCTGCCAGCAACTAAGTCATTTGGCCACCCCAAGTTGGTGACTCAAATCTGCCAGCACCAAATTTACCCAGAAAATCTGGGTTGTTTCCAATCCGGCAGCCCTAGTTCAAATGGCCATAACTTGAGCTACAAAACTCCAATTGAGGTGATCCAAAAATGAGAATAAACTTAAGACAGTAAGGAACATTTTCTATGAAGAAAGGTTTGCCAAATTCCAACAGTAGTTGACCAATGGAACAGTGCAACTTGGAGCACCAAAACTGAAAATTTGACAATTTGGCCAAAAGGACTTAAGCTTTGAGAAAATGATCAAAACCAACAAATTTAATGACCAAAATGTGGTATGTGGGTGAAGTTGGAGTTCCCATACCTATTAAGCCTTAAAAAGTCAACAATTTGACTTGAATAGTGTAGTGAATAGTAACTCGAAACACAAAAACTTCGAGAACGTCGAAATTAGTACATTAAAGCTAGGTAAAAATCAAGTGAAATTTATTTTTGGATTTATGCTAAGTTATGGTACTGAAACACTGTGAAATTGTGTGTTTCAGCTAAAAAAGACTTGGAAACTCGAAGAGACTGAGTCAAGGCCTAAAGGCGACTCACGTCAGGTTTGTGCACAATAATAATTGTTTAAATATTTTAATCTCAAAAATTTGACTTCTTTGATTAATTATGTACTGTGTTGCCATTTTATAATCATAAATGTGACTTTGGAAATTGATCAGATTTCTCATAAATTGTTTTGAATTGATTTTACGTTCACACTTAGCATGACAGTATCACATTATTCCCCCTCCATTTATGGGGTCGAGATCATTTATTTTCCTCCCTCTCTGGCTTGCCAGTTGAGGTTGAGATCGGATGAGTACTCATTAGCTAGCTAGCCACCTCCCTCATTGATTTTTGATTAATGGGGTTGAGATTGCTTTGTCGTGGTGTACAATACGGCATTGATCGGAAATTTTGTGTCATGGCTTAAGTTGTGTATGACTTTGGCAACACTGTGTTTATGAAATTGTTTGACTAAATTGTGTTATTATGAGCATTGTTAATTTGAGAAATATTTAAATTGTGTTTCACCAATAAATGATTTATGTATTGCATTTTAAATTTTTATTGTGCACCATTGAGTATTTTTATACTCAGCGATAGCTTATTTTGCTGTCGCAGATAAGAGCAAGGAGAAAGCAGCAGAGTGAGCTGCTATCGAATTGTGGACCACATCGATCATTTTGTACGGGTATTATTTTATACCCTTGTAGATAATTTTGATGTAAATATGAAAATATTGTATGTATCAATGTAAGTTGAACAGTTGTAAATAAATTGTAATAATATTATTATTTTTTTGGATTTCCTTCTGTAAATTAATATTTGTACTTATGAATTTCTTACTTTATGCTTTGTGATTGGAGATATTAAATATTTTGAGATGATAAATCTTGATTTGTATTGTGAAATTATTTTGAAGTGCGTTGAATTGAGTTGATTGAGATTTATTGGAGGTTGGGAGTTGTGAAAAATTTTTGGAAGTGTTTTTCTTAGGTATTTGAAGAACTGTTTTCTCTAATTACAAACGGAACTCTGTCAAAATTTTTATAAAATTTGCGGCAAAATTTAAATGGACAAAATTTTTATTAGTATTTAAATCTTGAATAAATGATTTTTAATTCTTACCAAAATGCTCACTACTTTCAAAATGTAAGAAAATGTTTTCAAAATCCCTTGTAGTGTACTTAATGAATTATCAGTAGGTGAAGTTCGGTAGTTCATCAAGTATTCTACAGGATCATGTTATGCCTTATAGAGGGGTAAGGTGTGACATGTTTTAGTGGTATCAGAGCATGATTTTTCAATAAATTTTGACTATGCATGTGAATATTTCTTTGATAAGTACAACTGCTCAAGTGTCTTTAATTGATACATATGACATATTTACATCATGAATATGCACTAACGGAGGTCAACCTCCTTGTGTTTGATCTCAGGAAGTAGAAAATTTTGGGAAAACGGAATGGAAGGAGGAGATCATTCCAAAGAACAATCTGTTGAGGCTGAGGTTCAAGGGGAAGCCCCAGCACTCCAGAACGTGAGTGGGTCAGCCACTCCAGAACGTGAGTGGGTCAGCCACTCCAGCTCCTGATCCAACACTGCAGTTTCCTGCTCAATTTGTATAGCAGATGGCTACGTTTTTCCAGCAAATGGCGGGTAATGTGCCAACCCAAGCTCAGATGCCAGTACCTGTAGCACAACCACAGCCCTCAGCTCGGCAATATGAAAAGTTGATGAAATTTGGGGCCACCGAGTTTAAAGGCACTGTGGATCCACTGGAGGCAGAACAGTGGTTAGAAAGAATGGAACGAGTTTACAAAAAACTGCAGTGTACGGAAGAGATGAAGTTCGAGTATTCTATTTCCTTGTTACAAGGGGATGCAAATGAATGGTGGAAGACCATCCCCCACAGCTTGGTTGAGCTGCCTGTGCTGACATGGACAGACTTCCTGAGGGAATTCAGGCATAAATGGGTTCCTGATGCATATGTAGATAAGAAATTGTAAGAATTCCTGAGTTTGAAACAAGGGGACCGAACCATAGCAGAGTATGAGAGAGACTTCTCAAGGCTAAGCCACTATGCTGGAAGCTTAGTCTCCACCCCCAGAGACAGATGCAAGAGGTTTGAGTCTGGGCTAAGGCAGAATTTGAGAATGCAAGTAGTGGGTTTGGACATCGAATTTTCTTTGAATTAATCTCACAGGCCTTGGAATTGGAAAGGATAGAATCAGAAGGGGCAGTGAAGAAGGGTACACAAGAGAAAACTAAAAAGACTACTGGACAAGCATCTGAGAGTGGTTCTAGAAAGAGGAAACAATTTGGGGGATCCAACTCCCATAGAGGCAGAGGCAGATTTTCTAGCCAAAGACCACCTCGGTCTGGTCAGCCGACCCAACAAGCTTCTCGAGGATCTCTATCAGTACGGCAGTGTTAAACTTGTGGTAGAACTCATTGCGGGGTTTGTTTTAAAGCTACTGGCGCATGTTTTAACTGTGGAGGGAGCGGACATTTCGCTAAGGATTGCACTAGTCCGCGCCGGTCTGGATCTTTTGCTACATCGGAAGGATCAGCCCAAGTCTCTACACCTAGAGGGTCACCGTCAGCGGCTAGAGGTAGAGGCAGAGGTAGGGGTCCTGGTAACACCCCTGGAAGTCAGAGCACTGTTAACTAGCCAACATCCAGTGGCGCACCAGTTAGAGTGTATACCATGCGTCAGAGGGAAGAAGCTGAAACATCAGACGTTGTAGCTGGTAATTTCTCCATCCTTGACCAAGATGTGCATGTGTTATTTGATCCTGGCTCCACACATTCGTATGTTAGTGCTAGGGTGATGTGTTCTACTGCTATTCATTGTGTACCAATGGACTATAATGTGCTAGTAACTAGTCCATTAGGCCAGGAGGTCAGGGTAAATAGGTTATATAGGGATTATCCTTTGGTGATCCAAGGACACACTTTTCTATCTGATTTAATTGAAATGCCCTTCAGAGATTATGACATTATCTTGGGCATGGATTGGTTAGCCAGGCATCACGCCATGATTGACTGTAGACTGAAGACAGTCACTTTTGGTCTCCCGCAGTATGGTGATGTAGTAATACATGGGGAGAGGCAGTTATTGCCTTCAGACATCATTTCAGCTGCACTGGCCAGAAAAATGATTAGAAAAGGGTGTGAGACGTACTTGGCGCATGTGATAGACACCCAAGTGGGGAGTCCAGCACTGAGGGACATTCCTACTGTATGTGACTTTTCGGATGCATTTCCTGAAGAATTGCCAGGATTACCTCTAGAAAGAGAAGTGCAGTTTGAAATTGATGTTATGCCTGGTGTGGACCCAATCTCCATAACGCCATACAGAATGGCACTAGCAGAACTAAAAGAATTGAAAGTACAGTTGCAAGAGTTGCTTGACAAGGGCTTCATTCGCCCTAGTGTGTCACCTTGGGGAGCGCCGGTGTTGTTTGTAAAGAAGAAGGATGGCACTCTCTGGTTATGCATTGACTATCGGCAGTTGAATAAGGTGACAATAAAGAACAGATACCCATTGCCCCGTACTGATGACTTGTTTGATCAGTTGAGAGGTGCAGCTGTGTTCTCCAAAATTGACCTGAGATCAGGTTATTATCAGCTGAAAGTACAAGAGCAGAGTATACCTAAAACTGCCTTCAGAACCCACTATGGCCATTATGAGTTCTTGGTCATGCCATTCGGGTTAACTAATGCTCCGGCTGCTTTTATGGATCTGATGAACACTATCTTCAGACCATACCTCGACCAGTTTGTGGTGGTATTTATCGATGATATATTGGTTTATTCGAGGAATGCAGAAGAGCATGATAGACATCTGCGGATTGTACTGCAGACTTTTGAGGGAGAAACAGCTATATGCCAAACTGTCGAAATGTGAATTTTGGCTGAAGGAGATATCCTTTTTGGGGCATGTAGTATCAGAAGAGGGTATTAAGGTAGATCCTAGCAAAATTGAAGCTGTCCTTAATTGGAAGCCACCCAGAAATGTCACGTAGATTCGCGATTTTAGGGTTAGCTGGATACTACCATCGATTTGTGAAGGGATTCTCTATGTTCATCTCCATTGACCAAGCTACTTAGAAAGGATGTGAAATTTCAGTGGACGGACAAATGCCAACAAAGTTTTGATGAATTGAAGAGATGTTTGTGAGGTCTCGATCCCGACTTTACCTACAGGGTAAAGAATATCTGATTCTGACGATGCTTCTCACAATGGGTTAGGTTGTGTGTTGATGCAAGATCGAAATGTCGTTGCCTATGCATCACGCCAGCTAAAACCTCATGAAAGGAATTATCCGACACATGACTTGGAGCTTGCAGCCATTGTGTTTGCTCTTAAGATCTGGAGGCACTATTTGTATGGGGATAAGTGCTACATCTATACAGATCATAAGAGTTTGAAGTACTTGGGCACCCAAAAAGAGCTGAATTTGAGACTGAGGAGGTGGTTAGAGTTGATAAAAGACTATGATTGTCTGATAGACTATCAGCCAGGGAAAGCGAATGTTGTGGCTGATGCCTTAAGTCGCAAGACTATGGCAAGTCTCCAAGTTACTCCTTTATCTTTGGTACATGAGTTGAGGTCATTACATGCCAGTCTAGAGATTAATGATGAGGGGCAGACAGCAGTTGCATGGCATGTACAGCCAGTGTTAAATGATCAGATCAGAATGGCTACTCAGAATGATGAAAAGTATCAGAAGCTGTTGGAAGAAGTTGGGCAGGGCAAGAAACCAAAGTTCTCAATCAGAGATGATGGTCTATTGCTACACCAGGGTAGAATATGTGTTCCTAATGATGTTAATTTGAGGTAGATCATTTTGAAGGAAGCACATGAGTCTCCTTTTGCTATGCACCCTGGTGGTACAAAAATGTACAGAGGGCTAAAGGAGCATTACTGGTGGATGGGTTTAAAAAGAGACGTGGCAGAGTTTGTATCCAAATGCCTAACTTGTCAGCAAGTAAAGGCAGAGCATCAAGTACCAACTGGGTTATTATATCCACTGTCAGTGCCAGAATGGAAATGGGAAAGAATAACTATAGATTTTGAAATGGGACTTCCGAGGACACAGAAGAGTCATGATGCAGTATGGGTCATTGTCGACAGACTAACTAAGTCTGCTCATTTTCTGCCAGTCCGAATGGACTACAGTCTAGACAGATTGGCCAGGTTGTACATTGATGAGATTGTGAGACTTCATGGAGTGCCAGTATCCATTGTATCAGACAGAGATCCTAGGTTCACTTCTAGATTCTGGGGTAGTCTTCAGAGAGCCCTAGGAACTAGATTGAACTTCAGTACTGCATTCCATCCACAGACAGATGGCCAGTCTAAGAGGGTAATTCAGATCTTGGAGGACATGCTACGGGCTTGTGTGATTGAGTTTGAGGGTAGTTGGGATACACACTTGCCTTTGATTGAGTTTGCTTACAACAACAGCTACCAATCAAGCATTGGGATGACTCCATATAAAGCCTTGTATGGCAAAAAATGTAGAACCCCGTTATGTTGGGATGACGTGGGTGAAAGAAAAATGATTGGACCCGAAATTGTTCAACAGACTGAAGAGAAAATCGGGGTGATCAGAGGTTGACTTAAAGCTGCATCAGACCGTCAGAAGTCCTATATTGATTTGAAAAGAAGGGATATTGAGTATGCAGTGAGTGAGAAAGTTTTCCTCAAGGTTTCTCCTTGGAAGAGGATTATGAGATTAGCGGGAAGGGAAACTAAGTCCTCGTTTTATCGGGCCATATGAGGTATTGGAAAGAGTGGGTCCTTTGGCTTATCGTTTGGCACTACCTCCAGAGTTGGAGAAGATACATAACGTCTTCCATGTGTCTATGTTGAGGAGGTATCGATCAGACCCATCTCATGTACTACCAGTAGAAGAAATTGAAGTAAATCCAAACCTCACATATGAAGAAGAACCCATAAAGATTCTGGCTTATAAGGTGAAGCAGCTACGGAACAAGCAGATACCGTTAGTAAAAGTGCTGTGGAACCATCATTCGGGCCAGGAGGCTACTTGAGAACGAGAGGAGGACATGAGGAGACAACACCCACAGCTATTCAGAGATTGATACCAGGTAAAAATTTCGAGACGAAATTTATTTTAAGGGGGAGAGAATTGTAACACCCCTATTTGTATAGCCTGGTATATTTCACTGTTCCGGTGACTGGTGTCGGTTCGGACAATTAAGGGGATTAGAATCATACTTAAGACAACTAGAGAAACCATAAACACAAAAAATTAGTAATATTCAATTAGTTAAGTATAAATAGGAAAAACAGAACATATGAAGTTAAACGATCCGAGAGTCACAGCGATAGGTGACCTCCTCGGGAACGACTGCGAAGTCATTTTAAACTCAAATTTCGAACCGTAAAATGTGACGCTGCGGTTCTTAGGACCATTATGAACACAGTGGAAAAGAGAAAATCATGAAAAAGAACTGTTAAGCCAGTCAAATAATTAGGTCAAGGAGCTGGAAGAAATATGGAATTATTTGCAAACCGGGATGAACCGGCGAGGGGCAATTTGGTCAATTGACCCCGAGACCTGACTCCTGACCTAACTGTCAAATAAAATCAGAGAAAAGAAAATTTCAGAATCAAGAATTAAATTAAACAACTAATAGAAAAAAAAAAAAACAAAAAGTCATCTTCATCTTCTCCCAAAAACATCACTCTCTTCTCTCCCTCACAAAACCACCATGAAAGCTCTATTGTGAGCTTGAAGAACTAAAAATCCCACCACAAAAAAATAGTCTACCATATATAAGACTTGTTTAGGCAACTAGAAAACAAGATCTAAGGGAAAGAAAGAAAAGAAAACTTGAAGAAAAGGGAGAAGAAATTCTGCACACAAGGTTAGTAAACTAAACTTGATTTGTTAGTTGATTTAGTTATGTTCATAGCTTAATTAACCTAGAAATATACTTGAAATGAAAAGAAAATATCTCTAGAGGACCAAAAGAAAATTCATCCAACCTATGTAGGGGTGAGAATTGCATGAGTTTGATTGGATAAAATGTGTTAGAAAGCTTGAATGAGTTGAGGAATTGTGTTTGTATGGTTGGAATTAGTATAATGTAACAAATTAAGTGAGTTAGGGTTTTGGGACTTAGGGTTTGTGAACCAAAAATGCAAGAAATAAGTAAATGGCATGTTTGACCTATTGTGAAGTGAAAAATGGTCAATTGTGACCAAATGAGTTGTGTTTGAATTGTTGGGAGTGAAGCCAAATTCAGAGGTTGAATGGTCATGCTGCTGGCAGCATGACCAAGTCAACTTTGAAGGACCAAAACTGAAATTTTACAAGTCCAATTGATATGGTAGCAATTGGGGATGAAAATAGACATAAAATGACACAATTTTCATTTAGGAGCCATGCCCAAAAAGTGACCAAAACTTAGTGAACCAATTGACCAAAGTTGAATAAGAGCAGGCTGCCACTGTACAAACTGACCAAATGAACAGTGTTTGTTCATTTGGTCATAACTCGAGCTAGGCAGGTCAAAATGACCTGAAATTTTACCAGTGGTTATATGAGATATAGACCTAAAACTTTCATGAAGACACAAGTCCAAATTCTGCCAGAAACTAAGTCATTTGGCCACCCCAATTTGGTGACTCAAATCTGCCAGCACCAAATTTACCTAGAAAATCTGGGTTGTTTCCAATCCGGCAGCCCTAGTTCAAATGGCCATAACTTGAGCTACAAAACTCCAATTGAGGTAATCCAAAAATGAGAATAAACTTAAGACAATAAGGAACATTTTCTATGAAGAAAGGTTTGCCAAATTCCAACAGTAGATTGACCAATGGAACAGTGCAACTTAGAGCACCAAAACTGAAAATTTGACAATTTGGCCAAAAGGACTTAAGCTTTGAAAAAATGACCAAAATGTGGTATGTGGGTGAAGTTGGAGTTCCCATACCTATTAAGCCTTAAAAAGTCAACAATTTGACTTGAATAGTGTAGTGAATAGTAACCCGAAACACAAAAACTTCGAGAACGTCGAAATTAGTACATTAAAGCTAGGTAAAAATGAAGTGAAATTTAGTTTTGGATTTATGCTAAGTTATGGTATTGAAACACTGTGAAATTGTGTGTTTCAGCTGAAAAAGACTTGGAAACTCGAAGAGACTGAGTCAAGGCCTAAAGACGACTCACGTCAGGTTGTGCACAATAGTAATTGTTTAAATATTTTAATCTCAAAAATTTGACTTCTTTGATTAATTATGTACTGTGTTGCCATTTTATAATCGTAAATGTGACTTTGGAAATTGATCAGATTTCTCATAAATTGTTTTGAATTGATTTTATGTTCACACTTAGCATGAGAGTATCACATTATTCCCCCTCCATTTATGGGGTCAAGATCGTTTATTTTCCTCCCTCTCTGGCTTACCAGTTGAGGTTGAGATCGGATGAGTACTCATTAGCTAGCTAGCCACCTCCCTCATTGATTTTTGATTAATGGGGTTGAGATTGCTTTGTCGTGGTGTACAACACGGCATTGATCGGAAATTTTATGTCATGGCTTAAGTTGTGTATGACTTTAGCAACACTATATTTATGAAATTGTTTGACTAAATTGTGTTATTATGAGCATTGTTAATTTGAGAAATATTTAAATTGTGTTTCACCAATGAATGATTTATGTATTGCATTTTAAATTTTTGTTGTGCATCACTGAGTATTTTTATACTCAGCGATAGCTTATTTTGCTGTCGCAGATAAGAGCAAGGAGAAAGCAGCAGAGTGAGCTGCTATCGAATTGTGGACCACATCGATCATTTTGTACGGATATTATTTTATACCATTGTAGATAATTTTGATGTAAATATGGAAATGTTGTATGTATCAATGTAAGTTGAGCAGTTGTAAATAAATTGTAATAATATTATTATTTTTTTAGATTTCCTTCTATAAATTAATATTTATACTTATGAATTTCTTACTTTATGCTTTGTGATTGGGGATATTAAATATTTTGAGATGATAAATCTTGATTTGTATTGTGAAATTATTTTGAAGTGCGTTGAATTGAGTTGATTGAGATTTATTGGAGGTTGGAAGTTGTGAAAAATTTTTGGAAGTGTTTTTCTTAGGTATTTGAAGAACTGTTTTCTCTAATTACAAACGGAACTCTGTTAAAATTTTTATAAAATTTGCGGTAAAATTTAAATGGACAAAATTTTTATTAGTATTTAAATCTTGAATAAATGATTTTTAATTCTTACCAAAATGCTCACCACTTCCAAAATGTAAGAAAATGTTTTCAAAATCCCTTGTAGTGTACTTAATGAATTAACGGTAGGTGAAGTTCGGTAGTTCATCAAGTATTCTACGGGATCATGTTATGCCTTACAGAGGGGTAAGGTGTGACATTGATGAAGTGTTTATGGAAAATCTTAAGGTTAAGTGAGGGAATTTGAACTTGAGTACAAGCTTCAATGGAGGTTTAACAATGGAGAGGGAGAGAGAGTGTGAGGGCGGCACAAGGATGAGGAAGAACGACTTTTAGTTTTTTCTTTTCTTTTCTTTTCTTTTATGTATTTTGTCTTATGGAAGACCAAAAAATCAATTTAATCAAATTTATTAATTATAGGATTTATGGCATCATGCATGATGTCATCTTCCTTCACTTTTTCATTTTCTTTTTTTTTTCATTTATTTTTTTCTATTAGTTCTTTAATTTAATTCTCGACTCCGAAATTTTCTTTTCTCTGATTTTATTTGATAGTTAGGTCAGAAGTCAGCTCTCGGGGTCAATTGACCAAATTGCCCCTCGCCGGTTCAACCCAGTTTGTAAATAACTCAATATTTCTTCCGGCTCCCTGACCTAATTATTTGACTGAATTAACAATTCTTTTTCGTGATTTTCTCTTTTCCACTGTGTTCGTAATTGTCCTAAGGACTGCAGCATCCCATTTTACGGTTCAAAATTTGAGTTTAAAATGACTTCGCAGTCCTTCCCGAAAAGGTCACCCATCGCTGTGACTCTCGGCTCGTTTAACTTCTTATGTTCTATTTTTATTATTTATACTTAACTAATTGACAATTATTAATTATTTGTGTTTATAGTTTATCTAGTTGTCTTAAGAGTGGTTCTAAACCCCTTAAATGTTCGGACCGACTCCAGTCACTAGAACAGTGAAATATACGAGGCTATACAAATAGGGGTGTTAAAATTTTGGTCTGTTAAGCCAAACGGAGGGCATTTTGCTCATTTCGCCTTTAGAGGTGATTTTTAGCTGACTTGTCTAGTTAAGTAAATAATTATTATAACATAAAATATGAATAAATATTGCTAAAAATTAAATTGAAAATGAGTAGAGAAGAGAAGGAAAGAAAAGAAAATGAAAGAAAATACCAATTATGACATCATATGATGTCACTAAACACTTACCTACCAATTATATTTAATTAACACATAAATTAACTAATAAAAAGAGGATAAAGGATACAACAAAAATGAAAAAAAGCCATTAGCCATTCTCACCCAAAACAACTCGTCTCTCTTCCCTTCCACCCCTTTCCTCTATGAAAGCTCCACTAAAGCTTCATAACTCACCAAATCTCACCCCAAAACCCTAAACACCCTTCACAAAAATTAATCCCCACATCAAGAGCAAGGTTTTGATTATCATAAAGTAAAGAAATTCCAAGGTTTATACAAGCCAATAAAGAGACCAAAGAGGTTAGTGCATGTTAATTACTTAATCTTGTTTATTTCTTAAAATTTAGTTTGAATATGAACAAATAATTAAGAAATTGAGATAAATCATGTGTGAAATTGAGAATGGAATTTTGGCCAGCTTTATGGGAGTGGTAGTTAATGGTTTTGATGGATTTAAAATGGCTTAGAAATGGTGTTGATGTGTAGACATAAAATTAAAATGGATTAGTATGCCTAATTGACATGTGTTGTGTGAACCTTGAATTTGAGCTAGGGTTTGGACACAAAAACTTGGATCTTGTTCATGTGTTGGTGAATAAAAGTTTAAATGGTCAATTAGTGACCATTTGGCTGTGTATGATGAAGAATTGAAGTGAGTTGTAGCTTGGGATTTGAGTTTGGCTGAGCTGCCTTGTGTGACCCACAGGTCTGGATGTGAGTCCAGGCTGTTTGGGCAGCTATAACTTGGGTTGTGTAGGTTCAATTAGTCCAAGGCCAATTGGACATGAAACTAGACACATAATGGCACAACTTTGGTATAGAAACGTTGCCCAGAAAACCAAATCAAGTTGACCTAAAAATTGCCCTAATCCGGGTGACCTGCAGTCTACCTGAGCAAAATGACCAAATGAACAGTGTTTATTCATTTGGTCATAACTTAGTGTAGAAAGGTTCAATTGACCTGAAATTTTACCATCAGAAAGCTGAGAAATAGACCTACAACTTTCATGAAGAATACAAATCTAAATTCTGATCATAACCTAGTCAAATTGCCAACCAAACTTAGGTTACCAAATCTGGCAGAACCAGTTTTGCCCAGAATTTTGGATTCTGTCCAATCCGGCCAGTTATGGTGTTGAGGCCATAACTTGAGTTACAAAACTCCAAATGGAGTGATTCAAAAAAGGAAATGTAACTAGACAAAATAAGGAACAACTTTTATGAAGACAATTTTGCCAAATTCCTACTGTAGAAATGACCAATGGAACAGTAAACACAAGGCTTGAAATCTGAAAATTTTGAACAACTAACATTAAGCTTAGAATGGTATTGGCAACCAATACCAACAATTTTAAAATGCAAAATGTGGTATGTTGGGAGTATTAGAACCAATGTACCTATTGTCTATGCAAAAGTCAACATTTTAGTTGACTAATGAAATGAATAGTAACACTTAAACTTAAATTTCAAGAATTGTAAAATTTAAAAGTATAACATGACCTAGTACACCTAGCAAAATTGGTTTGGATAGGTTGGCATGCCAATAGGGTTCAGTTAGCAGTACTGCACATGGCATTATGCCATTTTGTGATTTCATAGCTTTTAGCCATTCTGACATTGTGTTGAGACTTGGCCTTGTGCCTAATGTTATTACAGCTTATTAGTTGTTCTGTTGCACACCGGGAGACACATGTGACCGATGGTGTGACGGCCCGAGGTAATTGATACCCAGTGCCAGTTTACCCGTTTATCCAGTCCAGTCATCCAGTATAGGTTACTTGGGCAACCAAAAATGAAAGTTGATAAATTGAATGAAATAATGAATATAACAAGTACCAAATAAATAAGACTACCAATAATTATCAAAAATTTGTCTGCATGATACATCAATACACTCACTGCATATTTTTTTTATTAGTTCTTTTTATTTTATTATTGGCATCACTAAGCATTATTGCTTATCGCTTTTTGCCACGCGTAGGTTATGGAGAGACACATAGAGAGCCCAGCAGACCACAGACTGGGTGAGGTCACAGATCTGCCTAGAGTCAGAGTCACCTCTCATCTATAGTGCATCAGTGGTAGGACCTTTAGGTCCCTTTTGAAATTATGTTTTTGCATTTTGTAATAGGTAGTAATTTGTGATTTGTAAATTATGAACTCATGTAAATAGTAAATTTATGTAATCATATGTTGATGTACATATTTGAAGAATTTTGTTAATTAATATAATTTGAGAATATCTTCATGAAAATTTAGTTGATTTTGAATTTGAATGAAATTGTGGATTAATGTTGAGAACTTGAAATGATTGCTAATGTTGAGACCATGTTGATGGTTATTGGAGTTTGAGAATAATTGGAAATGATTATTGGAAGTGTTTTTCACAGGTTCCGAAGAACTGTTTTATCCATTTTTAGCCGGCACTCTGCCGAATTTTCTATAAAATTTGCAAAACCTCAAATAAATTATAATTTCAATAAATCGCTTAAATGAATGATATTTCACGAATTATACTTCATAACTATGAAAGAAATAAATTAGGAAGAATAAAAATAGTTGAATTAAAATAAGGTGTTCCGGTAAACTGTGTGACATATCTTACTCGGCTATACAGTAGACGGGTAAGGGGTGTCATAGAGTGCCGCCTGTATTTTGAATAAAACAGTTCTTCTAAAACTTGTAAAAAGCACTTTCAATATATTTATTCAATCCCAAACTCCAATATGGCTCAACACAAATCAATTTTCTCAACTTTTGTCAAACTCAATTCAACATCAATTTCAGTAGTTCCAAAAGCTGAGATAAGAAAAATATATTACAATATTTTTATAGGCCAAAATAATTTATAACTTTAGTTTATAACTGCTCAAGACCAAGTACACTATACATACATACAGTCACATACATTACAACAAAACCTACAAAAAAAGTGGTATACTCAATAAACCAGGAAGAATCCCAAAAGTGTAGCACAAACAGCCTACTCTGCTGCTCTGTCTGTCTGTCTACCTGCGATAGCAATGAAAAAGTTATCGCTGAGCCAATGTCTTAGTGGTGCACAACATTAAGAAAATGCAATTTAAAACCATAAACCATAAATCATATAAACTGTAGATACTTAAAATCATAGTTAAATTCAAAAGACAGAGAATGTCATAAAGAATTAAACTCCATTTCACAAAGTCTCAATGAATATCAATAAATCACACACACAGCTTAATCATGATTCCAAAGTCCAATTCGTCCCAAAGGCCAATAGCTAATGAGGAATAACATAGCTAGCTAGCAATTATATGAGTACTCATCCTATTCATCCTCAACTGACACACACCTCAACACTTCAGTCAGAGAGGGAATTCAAAGCCAATTCGTCCCACTATACAAGCTAGCGAGGAAGTCAATCAAATATACATGATAGCTGTAGTTTTAAACCATTTACAATATTTTTCAAGCAATAAGCATCCATCAAATTCCATTTAAACAATTTTTTTCATAATTTAAGCAATAACATATAAATTGTTATAATTTATTTCCAGTGAAAATTCAAAAGAAATAACTATTGTGCACAAACCTCTGATGAGTAGCCTCTTGGCCTTGACTCAGTGGTTCTTTCCCCTTCTCTAAGTCTTTGTTAATTGAAACACACAATTTAAAGTATTTCAGTACTCATTTAAATTATTTCTAACAATAAGGTTCAATAATTAAATTTATTTAATACTATTGCTTTCATTAGTCAACCTATAATGTTGACCTTTGATGCACTCTAAGTGAGTCAACTCTAATGTTGCCAATATATCACATTTTATAGTCCTTTAGTATTGGTATATGTTACTAATTTCATTTTCAAGTGTATTGCATTTTATTGCAATTTATTGGATTTTGGTATGCTGTATTGACCTAGCCAGATGACCTAGTTCCCTCAGTTTTTGGATTCTGGTCAAAATTACAAACTTGTAGGTCTATGTCTTAGTGAACTTTTGCCACAAATTTTAGGCCATTTGGAGTTTACTAGACCAAGTTATGGTCATTTTACCAATGCTAGACAGGTTGCACTAAAATGGCAAACTTATGTCATTTTTAGGTCATTTCCGATTCTGGCAGTTTTTATACCCGAACTTGTGCAAGCATTTTGACCTACTTATGGTCATTTTTGGGTTTTTTGATATCTACAAAAGATGTAGCCCTATGTCTAAGATTTCCAACCATATAAATTTCAGGTCATTTGGACCTGTTTTGAGTGAGTTATGGCCAAAATACTAACTGCTGTTCAAATGGTCAATTTTCAGGTTTGAAATGTTACCAATCCGGATTTGGTCAGTTTTCATGTCATTTTCTGGACAGAATTTAGGATTGCTTTCTTCATGAAAGTTGGCACATTTTATGCCTAGTTTCACCTCCAATTGGCCTCATACCAATTGGAGTCACACAATTCCATTTATAGCCTAAAATACATACGGCCCTTAACACATTTTTAAAGCACTAACCAATCACACATTCAACTAGCTATACTTCACTTCCCAAACCTAATTCTGCATTTGTATCATATCACAACTATTAATCACTTTACATTATAGTCACTTTAGGCAGAATATAACCAATTTACAATGCACCATTTACACTTCCAATTCACAATATCCAATTCTAAACAACATATACACATAACACTCCTAACTATTACATATAACTTCCATCATCAATTATACAAACTGCCCCTACATCATCACCACCAGAATTCATCAATAAGTTTCATGATATCATACATAATTTCATGGGTTTAAAGGCTGCCCAAAAATGGCAGTTTACTTAGGTATTGAATTTCCCCTACAAACCTTAATTTAAATTGCTCAATTCACACATACACATAAAATATATTGGCTAAAACATCTTATGACATTAATCAACATGAATTCCTATCAATTACATGTAAAAGCAAGCTAAACACTTTGAACTTCCATGGCTGTCGAAAATGGAACACCACCCTAACTCATCAAAACCTCATCATTTCTTTCATAAATCAACTTATCTCAACACCAAGACAAACATTAACGAAGAAAGGGAGAGGAAATGAGCACTTACTTAATTTGAAGCTTGTTAAAAACTCATCAAAACCCTTCTTTCTTGCTCTCTAAATGATACCCAAGGTGTGGTGATCACTTTTAATGTAGAAACTATGGCGAAATGAAGCTTGTAATGGGAGTGCATGTGGCTTGTTCCATGGACGGCAATGGAGGTTTAATGGTGGAATGGTTTCGGCTGATTTTTGGTGAGAGGTTGAAAATGACTCATTTCAGTCCACTTTAGCTTTTAGGTGTCCCAAATGCTGTTTTAATGGAATGCTAAATGAATTCTAATATTTATTTATTCAAAGTTTCTTAATTTACACATTTTACTTCCATTCTTTTACTATTCCTATAATGTACCACCATTTTAATTTTTATGACATTTTCAAAGTATGTTATCACTCATTTTTAATGGAAATTTAGGTCAAAAGGTAACTCGGGGTGTCAAATGACCAAAATGCCCCTATTCGATTTGTATTTCCAATTTTTCAGTAACACCGATTTTTATTGGTTTCTCTATTTTTCATTTTTCTTTGTACTAATTAATTAATTTTTTTTTGACATTTCCAATGTCATTTATACTTCAATAGATGTTTATTTAAGTCCTAAAAATATTTCTCAGGGTTCTCCACAGTCCAGAGCTAGTCAACGGTCCTTGCGCAACTTCCCAGTGCGGTCACCCATCGCTACAGTTTTTGGCTCATTTAACTTAGTTACATTTCATTGCTCTTATTTGTCCTTTGTTTTTCTTATATTTTCCTCTATTGTATTTCATTATTTATGTCCAGCTGTTCGGACAGGCACTGATCACCGAAACAGTAAAACGCACTACCAAATATAGCGGTGTTACAATTCTATAACACCCCTATGTTTGGTAGTACATTCTACTATTCCAGTGACTAGTGTCGATCCGGACAGCTAGGATGCCTAGAACTGCACTTAGATATGGGTGAGGAGAATAAAATAATGAAATACAAGAAAAGAAAATACAAGAAAAACAAAGAAAAAATAATAGCAATGAAATGTAACCAAGTTAAACGAGCCGAGAACTATAGCGATGGGTGACCGCACTGGGAAGTTGCAGCGTGGACCGTTGACTAGCCCTGGACCACGGGGAACCCTGGAAAATATTTTTAAGACATAATTAAAGACTTATTGAAGTATAAATATCATTAGAAATATTAAAGAAAAATTAATTAATTAGTACAAAGAAAAACGAGAAATCGAGAAAACGACAAAACTCGGTGTTACCGAAAAATCGGGAATACAACCCGAATAGGGGCATTTTGGTCATTTGACACGTAGAGCTGACTTTTGACCTCAGTGTCCATTAAAAATAAGTGGTATTAAATTTTAAAAATGCCATGAAAAATGAAATTCCATGTGTAGAATAATTGAGAGAATTAAGGGTAAAACTTAAGATAATTAAAGGTTTAATTATATAAATATTTAAATGACATTAGTGGAGCATTATGGAATATAAAAAAATCACTAAGTGGGCAAAGTGGGCAGCACTTAAAAACTTCATCTTCAACCTCATGTCTTAACCATTGCCGAAGTGAAGATTTTCTCCCAAAGAAACTCCATGGCCGCACCACGCATGGAGCTCAAGTTCTCCATGATCAAGCCATGATTTCTTGCAAGAGTCTTCATGAAAAATGATCCTCACACCATGGGCAGTAGATAGGCAGCAAGAAAGGAAAGTTTTGGTGGAGTTTTGAAGAACTTCAAAAGTGGTAAGTGAGTATTTTCAATTCTTGTTTCATTAAAAGTGTAACCAAGGTTGTGGGTAATTGATTTATGGAAGAATTTTTGAAGTTTGATGAATTAATGGAGATGTAGATTGGCAGCCATGGAACTTCAATATGAACAGCTTATTCTTGCATGTAAATAGTGGTTTGAATGATGATTTAAATGTTTGATTGTATTGTAGTTGAATTCCATGTGTAAGGTTTGATTTGGAAGCTTGGAAAGTGAAAATGGAAATTGATGGGTATGTGTAAATTTGTGGCAGCCTCATGAAGAAGATTGAAGTGTTTGAGTTCATGAAAAATTGTTAAATTATGTTGTCATTGATGGCAGCATGTGTATATAAATAATTGTTTGAATTTGGGCATGGAAATGAGGTATGTTCATGTGGTTGAATTGTTGTAAATGGGACTTTAATTGTTGTAAATGGGACTTTGGAAAATTTTGTATTAGAGTGTGTATGTTGAGAGTAGTTACAAGCTGCCAAAATGACCAAAAATGTGAAGTAAAATGTGTTAATGGTATGGTACAACCAGAATTGGCATAGAAGAGTTAACTTGGTAAGTGTTGAATGGGTAATTAGTAAAGGATGAACAATGTGCAATAGGGCAGTGTATTTTTTGGCTTAGAACCTTAAGTGTGTGACTCCAATTGGTATGAGACCAATTGGAGGTGAAACTAGGCACAAAATGTGCCAACTTTCATGAAGGAAGCTTACCAAAATTCAGCCTAGAAAGTGACTTGAAAAATAACCAAATCCGGATTAGTGCTTTGAAAGCCTGAAAATTGACCATTTGGGCAGTAGTTAGTGTTTTGGCCATAACTCACTCAAAACAGGTCCAATTGACCTGAAATTTTTACCATGAATATTTGAGACATATATCTACAATTCTTATGAAGACACCAAAGCCCAGAAATGGCCAGAAGCAAGCTAAATAGCTTGCACAAGTTTAGGTACCAAAACTGGCCGAACCAAAAGTGACCTAAAAATGACATAAAGTTACCATTTTGGTGCATTCTGTCCAGCATTGGTAAATTGACCATAACTTTGTCTACACAACTCAGAATGGCCTGAAATTTTTCCCCGCATGCAATAAGACATAGACCTACAAGTTTTTAGTTTAGACCGAAACCTGAAAACCGAGGGAACTAGGTCGTCCAGCTAGGTCAAAATAGTACACCGAAATCCAGCAAATTGCAATAAAATGCAATATACTTGAAAGTGAATTTGGTAACATTTACCAACACTAAAAGGCTATAAAATGTAATATATTGGTAACATTAAACCTAATTCATCTAGAGTGCATCGAGAGTTAACATTTAGGTTGACTAAGGAAAATAATAGAATTCAATAAATTAATTATTAAGCCTTATTCTTAGAGACAGTTTAAATGAGTACTGAAACACTTCAAATTGTATATTTCAGTTAGCAAAGACTCAGGGAAGGAGAAGGAAACACTGAGTCAGGGCCAAGAGACATTTATCAGAGGTTTGTGCACAACTAGCTTTTAACTGATTTTGTTCTGAATATTTCATATGATTAAATGACATATTTTTCTTATGCATTATGTTTAACAAGTATTGGATTTAATTCAATGATTATTGAAATTGTTATAGTATGTATGAATTTAGCTTTATGAAATAGTATTTCAACAAGTGTTAAGCATTGTTGCGAATTCAATAAATTATGTTTTGGAAAATTGTGATAGAACATGTTTTGAATTGTGATGGGCAATTTGCATGGAAAAATGCAAATTTATTATTTGAATTGTGATGAACATAAAAATTATTGGATATTGAAATTGACTTTAAATTGAATTGTATTGTGATTTATGCTCACTAAAAGGGTTGTGATATTATTTTATATATCACTATAGATGCTTGACTAGGTTATTACCCGTCTCTCTCATTTGTTGAGAAGAGAATAGAGTTAGTTGTGTTTTGATTACCATGGTACGTGCACAGGCTTAGATTCTCCTCTTATTAGGGGTTAGATCTAAGTGTTTTATGTTATGGCCCTTTCGGAAGATTCATTATTGTGATGTGTACTGTGCATGATGATTCGACCCCCCCGACCATAGGGAGTTAGAATCCGATTTGACCTCCCCGACCATAGGGAGTTAGAATCACCCCGAAGATGGCCCTTTCAGATTAGTCTTGCATAGTTAGTGAGATAAAGAATGGTTTTTGAGATAAAGAATGGTTTTTGAGATAAAGAATGGTTTTTGAGATAAAGAATGGTTTTTGAGATAAAGAATGGTTTTTGAGATAAAGAACGATTTTTGAGATAAAGAATGTTTTTGAATAGTAAACAATTGTGATTTCAATTATGATTTATGTATAATTAATATTGTTGGAATTGCCTTAAATGGTTAGTTATGATTTGATAAATTGGATTTCATGATCAAAGTCATTTTATACAAATGATTTATATTATTGGCAATGAATATTTTGAGTTTTAGAATTTGATGAGTATCCAGATTTTCAAATTAATTGCTGTAATTTTTGTTAAGGTATATTGTACTATGTTTTAAATTATAGTTGTGCACCACTGAGTTCACCACTCAACAATAGCATTGTATGCTGTCGCAAGTGAAAAGAGCATAGAACAATTGAGTAAGCTTCTTTGAAGACACATTCAGATCAGCTCCAGGTTTACCCATGTACACAGGTTTTGATGTATTCATGTAATAATATGTATGTAAATTATTTGAGCAGTTGTATAAAAACTCTTGTAAAATATTTTGGTATGTAATTAAATGTAAATTATTGTAAATGTAAATTTGAGGTTTCATTTACCTGAATAGTTTTATAATATTAATTTTTGAGTCTTGTAATCAATGAAATATTTCTTTTATGATGAGGTTGGTTTGAAAATGAAATGATTGATTATTGAGATTGAATTGTGAGATGAAATGAAGTTCTTGGAGTTGTATTTGAGAAAACATATTATGAGTGTTTTTCCTTTTCAGATTTGAAGAACTATTTTCTCAAAACACAGTCGGCACTTTGCCGAAATTTTGACAAAATTTTTATAACACTAGATTTTAATCGATGATTTAAATTTCACGAAAATTATTTTAAAATCTCTTGTAGTATATCTAATGCATTATCAGTAGGCGAAGTACTGTAATTCATTAGGTGTACTACGGGATCATGTTACATCTTATGGGAGAGTGGGGTGTGTTAAATTCTCCCCCCCTTAAAATAAATTTTGTCTCGAAATTTTACCTAGTTTTAGTCTTTAAACAGCTGTGGGTGCTGTCTCCTCATGTCCTCTTCACATTCCCAAGTAGCTTGCTAGCCTGAATGATGGTTCCACAACACTTTAATCAGGGGTATCTGTTTACTCCTCAGCTGCTTCACCTCATATGCCAGAATCTCTATAGGTTCTCCTTCATATGAATGGTCTGGATTTACCTCAATCTCTTCAACTGATAGAGTGTGAGATGGGTCAGACCTGTATCTCCTTAACATGGACACATGGAAGACACTATGTATCCTTTCTAGCTCTCGAGGTAATGCCAACAGATATGCTAAAGGACCCACTCTTTCCAGAACCTCATATGGTCCAATAAAGCGAGGACTCAGTTTCCCCTTTCTGTCGAATCTCATAATCCTCTTCCAAGGAGAAACTTTGAGGAATACCTTATCATCCACTGCATATTCAATATCTCTTCTTTTCAAATAAATATAGGACTTCTGACAGTCTAATGCAGCCTTGAGTCGATCTCTGATCAATCTGATCTTTTCCTCTGTCTGCTAAATAATTTCTGGCCCAATCATCTTTCTTTCACCTACTTCATCCCAACATAGGGGAGTTCTGCACTTTCTGCCATACAAAGCTTCATATGGAGGCATTCCAATGCTTGATTAGTAGCTGTTGTTATAAGCAAACTCAATCAAAGGCAAGTGTGTATCCCAACTACCTTCAAACTCAATCACACAAGCTCATAGCATATCCTCCAAGATCTGAATTACCCTCTCAGACTGGCCATCTGTCTGTGGGTGGAATGCCGTGCTGAAGTTCAATCTAGTTCTTAGGGCTCTCTGAAGACTATCCCAGAATCTAGAAGTGAACCTAGGATCTCTGTCTGATACAATCGATACTGGCACTGCATGCAGTCTTATAATCTTATCTATGTACAATCTGGCCAATCTTTCTAGGCTATAATCCATCCGGACTAGCAAAATGTGAGTAGACTTGGTCAGTCTATCAACTATAACCCATACTGCATCATGACTATTCTGTGTCCTCGGAAGTCCCATCACAAAATCCATAGTTATCCGTTCCCATTTCCACTCTGGTACTGGCAATGGATGTAATAAACTAGCTGGTACTTGATGTTTTGCCTTCACTTGCTGACAATTTAGGCATTTGGAGACAAAATCAGCTACATCCCTTTTCATACCCATCCACCAGTAATCCTCTTTCAGCCGTCTGTACATTTTAGTTCCACCAGGGTGCATAGAAAAAGGAGACTCATGTGCTTCTTTCATAATGATCTGTCTCAATTTCACATCATTAGGAATGCACATTCTGCCCTAATGTAATAGTAAACCATCATCTCTCACAGAAAATTCAGGTTTCTTGCCCTGTTGAATTCTTTCAGTAGCTTCTAATATTTTTCATCATTCTGAGCAGCCATTCTAATATGATCAATCAACACTTGCTGTACATGCCATGCAACTACTGTCTGTCCCTTATCATCAATCTCCAAACTGCCATGCTGTGTTTTCAACTCATGTACCATGGACAAAGGAGAAACTCTGAGACTTGCCATAGTCTTGCAACTTAAGGCATCAACCACCACATTTGTTTTCCCTGGCTGATAGTCTACTAAGCAATCATAGTCTTTAATCAGTTCTAACCATCTCCTCTGTCTCAAATTCAATTCTTTCTGAGTACCTAAATACTTCAAGCTCTTGTGATCTGTGTAAATGTAGCATTTTTCCCCATACAAGTAGTGTCTCCAGATCTTTAGAGCAAAAACAATAGCTGCTAGCTCTAAGTCATGTGTCGGATAGTTCCTCTCATGCGGTTTCAGCTGGCGTGATGCATAAACAATGACATTCCGATCTTGCATCAGTACACAGCCTAACCCATTGTGAGAAGCATCACTATAAACAGTGTATTCTTTACCCGGTGTAGGTAAAGTAAGGACTGGAGCTTTAGTCAAACACCTCTTCAACTCATCAAAACTTTACTGGCATTTATCTGTCCACTAAAATTTCACATCATTCTGAAGCATCTTGGCCAATGGAAAAGCCAACATAGAAAACCCTTTCACAAATCGGTGCTAATATCCAGCTAAACCCAGAAAACTGCGAATTTCTGTGATATTCCTGAGTGGCTTCCAATTAAGGATAGCTTCTACCTTGCTGGAATCTACCTTGATCCCTTCAGCTGACACAACATTTCCCAAGAAAGAGATTTCTTTCAGCCAAAATTCACATTTCGATAATTTAGCGTGTAGCTGTTTCTCCCTTAAGGTCTGTAGTACAATCCGCAGATGTCTATCATGCTCCTTTACATTCCTCGAATATATCAAAATATCATCAATAAACAGCACCACAAATTGGTCGAGGTATAGTCTGAAGATAGTGTTCATCAGATCCATAAAAGCAGCTGGAACATTAGTTAACCCGAATGGCATTACCAGAAACTCATAGTGGCCATATCGAGTTCTGAAAGCAGTTTTTGGTATACTCTGCTCTTGCACCTTCAACTGATAATAACTATATCTCAAATCAATTTTGGAGAACATAGCTGCACCCATCAACTGATCAAACAGATTATCAATGCAAGGCAATGGATATCTGTTCTTTATTATCACCTTATTCAACTGCCAGTAGTCAATACATAAGTGGAAAGTTCCATCTTTCTTCTTAACAAACAATACTGGCTCTCCCAAGGTGACACACTAGGGCGGATGAAGCCCTTTTCAATTAGTTCTTGCAACTGTACCTTTAACTCCTTCAATTCTGCTGGTACCATTCTGTATGGTGTTATGGAGATTGGATCCACACCAGGCATAACATTAATCTCAAACTGCACTTCTCTTTCTGAAGGTAATCCTAGCAATTCATCAGGAAACACATCTGAAAAGTCACTTACTGTAGGGATGTCCCTCAATGCTGGACTCCCCACTTGGGTGTCTACCACATGTGCTAAGTATGCTTCACAACCCTTTCTGATCATTTTTCTAGCTAGGGCAGCTGAAATGATGTTTGATGGCAATAGCTGCCTCTCCCCATGTATTACTACATCACTGTACTGAGGGAGACCAAAAGTGATTGTCTTCAGTCTACAGTTAATCATGGTGTGATGCCTGGCTAACCAATCCATGCCCAAGATGATATCATAATCTCAGAAGGGCATTTCAATTAGATCAGACAGAAAAGTATGTCCTTGGATCACTAAAGGACAATCCCTATACAATCTATTGACCCTGACCTCTTGCCCTAGCGGACTTGTTACTAGCACCTCAAAGTTTATTTTTGTACACGGAACAGCAATGCAATCAATGATGCTAGCACTCACATAGGAGTGGGTAGAACCTGGATCAAATAACACAAACACATCTTGATTAAAAGTTAAGAAGGTACCAGCCACAATATCAAATGTCTCAGGCTCTTCTCTCTGTCTCATTACGTAGATTCTGGCTAAAGCACTGCCTTGCTCTGACTGATTTACTGTGCCTTGGCTACCTGATGGACTACTTCTACCCCTGACTATACCTTTGCTAGGTGGTTGTGAACCTCTGGTGCCAAGATTTTGAACTGACCCTTCTATAATAGTAGGAGGTGGCCCAACTCTACAGACACTGGTGTAGTGTTTAGCAAAGTGTCATGTGCCTCCCTTGTGGCCTTATAGCATACCCCACCATGATTTCTTCCACAAGTTTCACATTAACGGGGAGGGTAGGAACTTTTGACAGTTTGCTGACCAAATGGAGGAGGTCTCTGTCCTAAAAAACTTCCCCTACTAGACTTTTTACCACCCCTATTGTATCCCCCGAAGTTCTTTCTCTTCCCAGTAGGACCACTGGAACTCTAATCTACTGACTTCCCCTCTTTCTTTTTTTCTGTCTTCTCTGATTTCTTTTTCTTTAAGGCCGCTTCTGACTCAATTCTTTCTAATTCAAGTGCTTGAGAAATGAGCTCAGAGAAGTTATTATGTTTGAATCCGACCACTTGTAGTCTGATACTAGGCTTCAAGCCGGTTTCAAACCTCTTACATCTTTCCCTGCTGGTAGAAAGGAGACTTCCTACGTAGTGGCTCAAGCAGGAAAACTCCCTTTCATATTCTGCCACTGATCTATTTCCCTATTTCAGACTTAAGAACTCTTGTAGCTTCTAGTCCACATAGGCATCTGGGACATATTTTTATCTGAACTCCCGAAGAAAGTCATCGCCGGTTAGCACTGGAGGTTTCACTAAACTATAAGGAATGGTTTTCCACCAGTCATATGCATCCCCCTGTAGTAGTGACACTGAATACTCAAATCTGACCTCATACAGTATAGTTTCTTAAACACCCTATCCATTCTCTCCAACCATTGTTCTGCCTCTAGTGGATCTACTGTTCCCTTGAACTCAGTAGCCCCATATTTAATCAGCTCCTCATACTACCTAGCTGAAGATTGTGGTTGTACCACTGGTGTCTGTAGTGGGGCCTGAGTAAGCATGTTACTAGCCATCTGTTGGAACATTGCAGCCATCTCACGAGCAACCGAGCAGGAACTGCAGATCGAGGGGCTGGTGCGGCTGATCCACTCACATTGTGTAGGGCTGGGGCATCCCCTTATACCTCAGCCTCTATTTATTGATCGATTGAATGGTCCGATTCTTCCATAGTCAATTAGAGGATATTATACCTCCTGGACAAATAACACAAGGAGATTTCCTCCCATTAGTGCATATTTATAATGTAATTTACTATATGTATCAAACAATGGCATTGAGCAGTTGCACTATGAAGAAAGAATATTCAAATTACAGGTCAAAATAAAATTTAAAAAGTAGCTCTGATACCACTAAAACATGTCACAGCTTACCCCTCCGTAAGGCATAACATGATCCCGTAGTATACCTAATGAATTATCAAACTTCATCTACTAATAACCCATTAAATAAACAACAAGGGATTTTAAACCTTTTCTTATTTCTTTTTACAGTGGTGAGTTCTTTTAACAGGTATTTAATTTTTTTTTAACTTAAGTGAAACCAAATAACAAATCTGAAGTATCAGTAATTTCTATAAAAATTTCGGCAGAGTGCCGCCTGTATTTTGAATAAAACAGTTCTTCAAAAATCTTTGAAAAGCACTTCCAATACATTTATTCAATCACAAAGTCCAATATGCCTCAACACAAATCAATTTTCTCAACTTTTATCAAACTCAATTCAACATCAATTTCCAGTAGTTCCAAAAGCTGAGATAAGAAAAACATATTACAACATTTTTACAGGCCAAAATAATTTATAACTTTAGTTTACAATTGCTTAAGACCAAGTACACTATATATATACATACAGTCACATACATTACAACAAAAACTACAAAAAAAAAGTGGTATACTCAATATACCCAGAAGAATCCCAAAAGTGTAGCAAAAGCAGCTTACTCTGCTGCTCTGTCTGTCTATCTACCTGCAACAGCAATGAAAAAGCTATTCCTGAGCCAATATCTCAGTGGTGCACAACATTAAGAAAATGCAATTTAGAATCATAAACCATAAATCATATAAACTGTGGATACTTAAAATCATAGTTAAATTCAAAAGACAGAGAATGTCATAAAGAATTAAACTCCATTTCACAATGTCTCAATGAATATCAATAAATCGCACACACAGCTTAATCATGATTCCAAAGTCCAATTCATCCCAAAAGCCAATGGCTAATAAGGAATAACATAGCTAGCTAACAATTATATGAGTACTCATCCTATTCGTCCTCAACTGACACACACCTCATCACTTCAGTCAGAGAGAGAATTCAAAGCCAATTTGTCCCACTAGACAAGCTAGCGAGGAATTCAATCAAATATACATGATAGCTGTGGTTTCAAACCATTTATAATATTTTTCAAGTAATAAGTATCCATCAAATTCCATTTAAACAATTTTTTTCACAATTTAAGCAATAACATATAAATTGTCATAATTTATTTCTAATGAAAATTCAAAAGAAATAACTGTTGTGCACAAACCTCTGATGAGTAGCCTCTTGGCCTTGACTCAGTGGTTCTTTTCCCTTCTCTAAGTCTTTACTAACTGAAACACACAATTTAAAGTATTTCAGTACTCATTTAAATTGTTTCTAACAATAAGGTTCAATAATCAAATTTATTTAATACTATTGCTTTCATTAGTCAACCTATAGTGTTGACCTTTGATGCACTCTAAGTAAGTCAACTCTAATGTTACCACTATGCCACATTTTATAGTCCTTTAGTGTTAGTATATGTTACCAATTTCATTTTCAAGTGTATTGCATTTTATTGCAATTTATTGGATTTTGGTATGCTGTTTTGACCTAGACAGTTGACCTAGTTCCCTCAGTTTCTGAGTTCTAGTCAGAATTACAAACTTGTATGTCTATGTCTTAGTGAACTTTTGCCACAAATTTTAGGTCATTTGGAGTTTACTAGACCAAGTTATGGTCATTTTACCTGCACTAAAATGGCAAACTTAGGTCATTTTTAGGTCATTTCCGATTCTGGCAGTTTTTATACCTGAACTTGTGCAAGCATTTTGACTTGCTTATGCTCATTTCTGGGTTTTGTGATATCCACAAAAGATGTAGCCCTATGTCTAAGCTTTCCAACCATATAAATTTTAGGTCATTTGGACCTGTTTGAGTGAGTTATGGCCAAAATACTGAATGTTGTTCAAATGGTCAATTTTCAGGTTTGAAATGTTACCAATCCGAATTTGGTCAGTTTTCATGTCACTTTCTGAACGTAATTTAAGTCTACTTTCTTTATGAAAGTTGGTACATTTTGTGCCTAGTTTCACCTTCAATTGGCTTCATACCAATTGGAGTCACACAATTCCATTTATAGCCTAAAATACATATTGCCTTTAACACATTTTTAAAGCACTAACCAATCACACATTCAACTAGCTATACTTCACTTCCCAAACCTAATTTTGCATTTGTATCATACCACAACCATTCATCACTTTACATTATAGTCACTTTAGGCAGAATATAACCAATTTACAATGCACAAATTACACTTCCAGTTCACAATATCCAATTCTAAACAACATATACACATAACACTCCTAACCATTACATATAACTTCCATCATCAATTATACAAATTGCCCCTACATCATCACCACCAGAATTCATCAATAAGTTTCATGATATCATACATAATTTCATGGGTTTAAAGGCTGCCCAAAAATGGCAGTTTACTTAGGTATTGAATTTCCCTTACAAACCTTAATTTCAATTGCTCAATTCACACATACACATAAAATACATTGGCTAAAACATCTTATGACATTAATCAACATGAATTCCCATCAATTGCATGTAAGAGCAAGCTAAACACTTTCAACTTCCATGGCTGCTGAAAATGGAACACCACCCTAACTCGTCAAAACCTCAACATTTCTTCCACAAATCAACTTATCTCAACACCAAGACAAACATTAATGAAGAAAGGGAGAGGAAATGAGCACTTACTTAATTTGAAGCTTGTTAAAAACTCATCAAAACCTTTCTTTCTTGCTCCCTAAATGCTGCCCAAGGTGTGGTGATCACTTTTAATGAAGAAACTATGATAAAATGAAGCTTGTAATGGGAGTGCATGTGGCTTGTTTCATAGACGGCAATGGAGTTTTAATGGTGGAATGGTTTTGGCTGGTTTTTGGTGAGAGGTTGAAGATGACTCATTTCAGTCCACTTTAGCTTTTAGGTGTCCCAAATGCTGTTTTACTGGAGCACTAAATGAATTCTAATATTTATTTATTCAAAGTTTCTCAATTTACACATTTTACCTCCATTCTTTTACTATTCCTATAATGTACCACCATTTTAATTTTTATGACATTTCCAAAGTATGTTATCACTCATTTTTAATGGATATTTAGGTCAAATGGCAACTCGGGGTGTTAAATGACCAAAATGCCCCTATTCGATTTGTATTTCCAAATTTTCGGTAACACCGATTTTTGTAGGTTTCTTGATTTTTCATTTTTCTTTGTACTAATTAATTAATTTTTTTTTTACATTTCTAATTTCATTTATACTTCCATAGATGTTTATTTAAGTTTTAAAAATATTTCCCAGGGTTCCCCGCAGTCGAGGGCTAGTCAACAGTCCTCGCCGCAACTTCCCAGTGCAGTCACCCATCGCTACTGTTTTTGGCTCGTTTAACTTAGTTACATTTGATTGCTCTTATTTTTCTTTTGTTTTTCTTGTATTTTCCTCTATTTTATTTCATTATTTTATGTCTCCTCACTAACATTTAGGTGTAGTTCCAAGCATTCTAGTTGTCCGGACAGACACTGGTAACCGGAACAGTAGAACGCACTACCGAATATAGGGGTGTTACAAAGTGCTTGCCTTCTTGGACTTTTAATAATTTTACATTTGTGAGGTCTTATGACAACATATTTCGTGATGCATGCATGTGTAATTACATTTAGAATTAATTTGTGGATTTATTGGATTTATATTTTGGTTTATTGATTTGAATATTGGATTTTCCTAGTTTCAATATTGTGACTTTGGGAAGAGGGAGAAATAAAGGTGGGGTAAGGGGCAAATGGTGGAGATAAAGTTTCCTCACTAGTGATAATCTTTCTACTGTGTTGGTGGGTTATATGGCAGATTTTACTTGCTACCAAGTTTTTGGGGTTTTAAATATGTATTATTATGATTTTGGGTCTTAGTTTTCTACAGAATTTGAATTGGGAATTCTGGAAATTCTTAGGTTTGATTGCCAAAAACCATTATTTCAATAGCCAAAGTTGATTCTTTTTCTCAAAATTTTTTTTGGGATTTTAAACTTTGGCAGTCAAAGCTTCCTACTTTGACAGCTGAAGTAGCTATTGTTCTGAAAGGCAAATTTATTTATGGACTTCGGTAGTCGAAGTTCCCTACTTTGACAGCCAAAGTTTCTTCTGCCAGTAACTTTCCTTATTTATTTTCAAGGCTCTAGAATCCTATTTTGTTTCTATTTTGACCTACAACCAAAGGTTAAAGGTTCTTACAATGTCTTTAGAGGGCCTTTTATAAAGAATGATTCACTACTTAATCAGAGAATTGGTGATCAATGTCCAAGGGAGTCGGACCCTGAGTCAGGTTGATGTTAGAGCATCCTAGGAAACACATAGGAAGTTATAGTCTACCTGCCAAATCTAGGGGGTAAGGATAAATGAATAAGTTCTACAAGAAGTAAGTATAGACTACTTAATTTAATTTCAAATGCTTTTTAACTACTACTTTAAGCATAATCATGCATCATGAAATGCATTAATAGTAAAGTGTAATGCAATAAAATGCAGCTGTAAAGATGTTTATGATGTGAGGCAGATTATGGATATGGAATCAAATTATGTTATGTTATGTACAGTTTGGATCCAAAAAGCCAGGTGAGGACCTTATGAGGCCTCTAGTATATGACACATGTCATGTTTAAAGAGGAAGTCCTGAGGAGCTTCTATATGAGTCGGGCACATTAGTTAAAGTAAAAGGAATTCCTATGAATCTTCTATATAAGCTGTCACATTGGTTATAGGAGAGTCACTAGTGACATGACTACCATGTTTGCAAATGATTGATGAATTGATGCATTCATGTGTTTGACACTTATGTGTATGTGGCGAAAAGAATTATGAACTTGTTTTAAGTAGTTTACGCTTACTGAGCCACCCAACTCACCCCTCACCCCAACTAAAACAAGTTTTGCAAGTAGCAAATGTACAAGAAATTAAGAGGGCTTTAACATGTTGAAAGGACAACCTTTGTAATAGTGTTAGATTCATCTATGTTATGTATATATGTCTTAAGTGTATAAGAGTATGTATTTATGTTGTGTTTGGTTGTTATGTGATGTTAATGTATATGGTATTCTAAGGGATGTATTTTTTACGTCTTTTGTGTGGGCATGCTTATCTAGTGTATTTTGGTAGTCTAATGGATATATTTTTTATGTCTTTTGTGTGGGCATGTATATCTAGTGTATTTTTGTAGTCTAATGAATGTGCTTACCAATAGGACTTACATGTGTTAGTGAGTTATTTCCCTTAGAATGAAATGGAAGAGCATAATGAACTTTGAAAGCATAAAATGTAATTGTATAAGTAACGAAGAGAAATATGGAGTTCCTTAAATGTAAATAGATGTATTAGGGAAATGAAAAAGTTAAAAGAGTAAGACCAATTGGTCCTCTCCACAGTTAATTGATACATGTTACATAAGTGATAAAATGTTTAAAAGAGTAAGTTGTGCCCTACTAATCACACTAAATAAGAGAAATATAATGGAAGTCTACCAAGGTAATTAGAGACCCTCTTAGGTATTTCAATACCAAGGGTAGACTTAATGATAAAAGAAAAGTAAAGTTGAGCTTGATGAATAGGATGTAGTTAAAGTTTGAATGATATGATCATGTAAAAGAGGTTCCTTAAGGGAACTTTCTCAAAGTCAATGTTTTAAACATGTTGAATAGTTAAAAAATAAATAAGAAAGTAAAGGTCTATGAGCATGCTTTTCTTAGGAGGAATAATTCTAAGAAACCCTTTGTTTGACAAAAGAAAGTTATGTGGCTCATAGCCATCTTAGAAAGGATACAGAAAGAGCTTAGTTTTGTACAAATGAAGTAGAGTATAGCAATAATGATAAAGTAAATCAAAAATAGAAAATGAAATTTTAGCATAATGCACCTAATTTTTTAAGCTCTTTCTGTTGAGTTTGAGTCTTATGGAGGAAAGAACCTCCCTTACACTTTAAAAAAAGTTCTAAATTAGTAAAGTGAGTCCATAGAAGGTCAAAGTCCATAGTCTTAGCCTTACTACGGTTTTTAGCAGCCTTAAGCTGACCTATTCCCTAGTGCTGATAATGACCCCCTAGTTAAGATGTTACACTTTGACATATATTTCCCCATTGTATTTATTAATGTTAACCTAAGATTGCCCATTTTCCTATTTAACTCTATTAACAATAAGTTCATAGAAATTTTCAAATCTTGAAGTCTCGTAATTTAAGAGTCTAGCCCTAATTTCTTAATTTATTTGTGAAAACAAGCAAATACAAAGTCTACAAAATTTTGTTAATAAAAGAAGAACAAAAAAATATAAATTCTAAGAAAAGGAGACAAAGTGAGGGGATTAAGGTAGCTATCAAAATAAACCATAAAAATTAAATATGAAATTAACCATGTAATGTAATTTAATATCAGAGAGCGGAAGAAATAAACTCACAAAGGGTGGAGCATTCTAATTCCTCCTCACAAATTACACCATTAAAGCTCTGGTTTAGAAAACCCTATACCTTTTCTCTACTAGATTTGAGGCAAAATCCTTCTCTAACTTTTATGAAATTCTTTTACGCTTAAAACTTCTTTGCAAACTTCTTTGCTATTGATTGGAATCAGTTTTTCTTTTGATAAAAGAGAGGAAGATAATTTTTTTACTCACACCCAAAACACAACAAGGAGACTTTATATTCACTCTCACTAAATATATAAATATATATATATATATATATATATATATATATATATATATATATATATATATATATATATATATATAAATAGCCACTAGACCCTAATTCTCTTTAACCATGGATGATTCAATTCAGCAACTTTAACAAACTCAACTCACCGCCATACTTGGCCAAGACCCTGCCTTTTTGAAACCCTAATATCCTCTCTCATATCTTCCTCCAATGAGTAGCGATCGCAGGCTAAGCTTGCTTTATACCTTTGTAAGTAGATCGATCCTGATTCTCTCTCCCTTAAACTCACTCACCTCCTTCAATATTCTTCTAACATTGAGGCTCATGCTATGCTTGTAGATCTCCTTTGCAAGCTCCTTACTTGCAACAATGCTTATCTCTGGCCTTGCCTATCCTTTGCCACTCAATCTTTTATCAAATCTATTATATTTATGTGTATTCAGCTCAAGCAAACCAAATCAAATGTTAAGAAGTTTCCTAAATTTTTGCCATTTTGAGGATGCAGTTTTTCTTTTATAAAGGGAAAAAGAAAAGAGGAAGATAATTTTTCTTTTGAACAAAAAAAGAGGGTCAAATTTTTGTCCCGTCACATAATAATAATTGAATTAAAGTAAGTTATCATTTTTTATGAGTAATAATAATTTAGTTGTTAAGATTTGATTTCATTAACATATATAGTCCAAACTAATTATTAACTTTATTAACTTTTTTCAGTTTAAAATAACTTAGTCCCTAAAAATACCATTTTTAATTTTTTTTTTCCTATCAAATTCTTTGTTCCTTTATTTGTAGTGGGCTATTGATACTAATAGTTAATTTAATTTTTCGAAGTTAGGCTTAGACTATGTAAATCACATATCAATTTTATATCCCATTATAAGGAAATTAGTGGGCATTACAACTTCACCCACTTAATTTGCAATGTCCTCATTATAACTCATATTAATGTCACACTAATATTGCCATGCTATATTAGGTATAATTAATAAGTTAGGACCAAATGTTTAGGTATTGTTGTTTGCTAGTGTCTTGGGTGACTCCATATTGTTTTTAGTCGTAGATAGCCACTTTTTTGTAGGCCCACTAGCTCTACACAATATTTTGACCTAATGTGGCTTTAATACCAACTGTAACACCCAAGCCAACTAGCCTAAACCACTTGGCCTAAAATGTTTAACCTAAGTTATTTTTTATAGGTATAATTGGGCTATATAAAGCCCATATTAATCTTATATACCATTTATTTGGGAATTAATTTATGTTACATTCTCACCCATTTGATTTGTGGCATCCTTCTCGCAATTCATATTAATGCTATGCTAATATTGCTATGATATGTTAAGTGCAATTGCTGAGCCAGTACTAGACCTTTAAGTATTATGGTTCATCAATGCCTTGGGAGGCTCCATCTTGTCTTTAGTAATGGGTAGCCCTTTCCTCGTAAGCCCACAGGTTCCACATAATTTATCTACCTTAGTTGTAGCAGCCCAAGCCTAAATAACTTTTTGGTACAACCCACCCACCCCAAAATGGTTAACCTATGTTATTTTTTATAATTGGGCTTGGGCTATATAAATCTCGAATCAATTCTAAATTCCACCAATGTGGGAATTGGTTGGTGTTACAATTTTATTGTGATACCCTACGCTTAACTGGCCCAATTAATTTTTAGTCCCAAACTACTTGACCCAAAATGGTTTACCCAAGCTATTTTTAGTAATTGGTCTAGGGCTATATAAATCATGCATCAATATTCAGATTAGCTTAAAACTGGAAAAAAAAACTAATATTCTTTCTCTCTCTTCTTTCTGCCATACAAAACTAATATAAAAAATGAATATCAATACAACTTCCAAAGGATACTATTGATGCAAATCCAACTCCTAGGGATTTTAGGAGATTTCAAACCAATTTTAGGAAAAAATATATAAAGTAAAATTTCTAGGGATTTGTGGCTGTGTCGTCCAAATTAGATTGAGATTCCTAATCCTAATGTAACACCCCTCACCCGACTATAGTGTAGCCGAGTAAGGCGTGCTATATTCCGTGCCGGAGCACCCTATCTTATCTTACTTTATTCTTTTAATCATTTTGAATTTATTAGAATTAACAACCACC
Source organism: Hevea brasiliensis (assembly GCF_030052815.1). Taxonomy (NCBI): domain Eukaryota; kingdom Viridiplantae; phylum Streptophyta; class Magnoliopsida; order Malpighiales; family Euphorbiaceae; genus Hevea; species Hevea brasiliensis. Next base: position 22,429,144 of record NC_079502.1, on the reverse strand, counting down.
ATAATTGTCATTTACAATCATAATAACATCATGACCATGTTAAGCCAATTCCTCATAATTAAAAAAAAATCATTGCTACTAAGTATATCCTGATCACATAACTTATATAACTATGATTTTAAAATATATTATCACCAGACTACTTTAATTTTTCCAACTTGTATTTGCTTTCTAGTACTGTCTATTACATATTCACATTTTTACTATCATATTTATACTTGCCAAGTTTCCACTTTCAAATTTTCTTTCCTTTTAACATCCTTCATAAATATGTTTTAAAGTCTAATCCTTTCAACTATGATTCTAAACTCATTGTTTAATTAAAAATAATTTAATAATTAACACACTTCTAATTCAATATAGAGCTTCTAGCTCATAATATCACATTTCTAGAGAAAATTTTAGGTCTTTAACAACTATGATAGACTAAAATCCCAAAGCTCTATTTATCAATAAGTTCCAACTAATCTTTTACTCTTGTCCTAGAAATTACTATTTAGTTGACCATTTCCATTCAAAGGTTGACTTTTTGATTCATAATAGATTTATTAAACCAAAGTTCACCAATATACCACATTTCACATTTTATTTTTGATGGCATTGATTTCCAATACCAATTCAAAGCTTATTTTATATTATTCAAAATTTTCATATTTCATATCTTAAGTTTACTATTCCATTAAACAATTTTACAATGGAGACTGGGCTAACCTTTTTTCATCAAAGTTGTTTCTTATTGTGTCTTCTTTAATTCCCTTTTTGAATCACTCCATTTCGAGTTTTGTAGCTCAAGTTATGGCCTAGATACCATAACTGGCCGGATAGGGCAGTACCCAGAATTTCTGGGCAGAATCCATTCTGGCAGTTTTGGTGTCCTGAGTTTGGTGGGCAATTTCATTAAGTTCTGGTCAAACTTTGGAGTTGTGTCCTTCATGAAAGTTGTCCTAAATTGTCTAAGCTTTTCATTGATATAAACTTCAAGTTAATTGGACATTTCTACAGTGAGTTATGACCAAAGGAATGAACACTGTTCATTTGGTCATTTTTTAGGGACAGTATATTGGTCATGGGGATTAGGTCAATTTTTAGGGCATCCTAAGTTTATTTTCTGGACAGGTTTCCTTCATCAAAGTTATGCCATTATGTTTCTAGTTTTATGTCCGATTGGCCTTGCACCAATTAAACCTACACAACCCAAGTTATAGCTGCCCAAAAATGCTGGACTCACATCTAGACCTACAGGGCACATTGGGCAGCATACCTAACCTCAATTCCCATGGCACAAATCACTCAATTTCCTACTCAAACATGACCAAATGGTCACTAATTAACCATTACAACCTCTTTTCATCAATACATAAACAAAAATCCAAACTTTGGTGCCCAAACCCTAACTCCAATAATTTCAATTTATGCAACACACTTCATTCAACTTCTAATACACTTAGTATCCTTAATCATCATCACTAAATAAAGTAAAGTCAATCAAAATAATCAAGACCTTATGGTCATCAAGGCTGCTAAAAATTTCAGTCCCCACATACTCTAAATTTTCTTTTAATTTCATAAAATTTATACTTAATTTAGCATGTTTCAACTAGTTAAGAAAGAAAGGAAGAAGGTTTAGTGCACTAACCTCAACTTGAAGAATTTCCAAGCTTGCCAACTTTAATTTCTCTTCTCCCTTTTGCTCCCAAACACCTTAGCAAGCTTCTAGAATAAATTTTTATGTTGAGAACTTGAGGAAATATGGTGGGAATCATGAGCTTGCTAAGCTTGTCAATGGAGGATGGCTAGGGGATGAGGTTCGGCCAACATGAAGGAAAAGGAAGATGAGCTGATTTTTAGTTCATTTTTATCCCTTTTATCTCTTATAAATTGGCTTGTCAAATTCAAATTGGTGGGAAGCTTTTTAATGATGTCATCCTATGTCATAAATCTAATTAAATTCTATTTTCTTTTCTTCTTTTCCTTTCTTCTTTCTTTAACTCATTTCTAATTAACTTTTTACCAATATTTATTTATATTTTATGTCATATAATTTATTTACTTAATTGGACAAGTTGGCCAAAAATCATCTCTGAATATGAAATGACCAAAATGCCCTCCGTTTGGCTTATTGAGCCAAAATCGTCTGTACTAATCTAAAATTTTTTCTAAGTATTTTCTTAGCATTCCAATGTCATCGAAACCTCAATGACTCTTCTCTGGAGTCCCAAAAATTATTTCATGAATTTTCTCCGGGTTTAGGGTCCTAGCTGCGAAGACCGCAACTTCCACTGAGTTATCCATCACTAGGGCACCGGCTCATTTAACTTTGTTGTATTTTATTTTTAAAATTTTTTCTAAATTTTTGTTATTATTATTTGAGTTATTTATGACTCCTCACTCTAGTCTAAATATTTTTCTAGACGTTCCAGCTGTCCGGACAGACACTGGTCACTGGAATAGTAGAATGTACAGAATTGCTACAGTGAGGGTGTTACACCTAATGTTTCTAGGGTTATATAAATGCTATAAATAAGAACACTTATTTTCATAATTTTCAAGTTTTTGTAATGACAATTTATTGAGATTAATATAATTTTGAGAATTAGTTCCCTTTTTCCAGTGTTTTTCCTTTGATCTCTTCTAGTGCTACATCAACTATGCATCAAGTCATCATCTAGTGAGAAAAATAAGCTAATTCTGCTTTAACACAAGATTTTGACAACTAACACATCGAAAAGGTTTTCAAGTAAAAAAAGTTAAATTATCAATTCACTTGTAATAAAAGAAATGTGCAAACTTCTCTTTTTTAGGTAAATACTTGCATGATCCTAGATGCGTCCCTTGCTACAACGAAGTTAGTATAAGAATTGTGGGATAGTGAAGAAGAATGCAACAAAATAGCATTAAACTTTTCTTAAGAATTTCCTTAAAAAGAAATCAACTTTAAAGAAGTAAGAATTCATCAACTTTAAGTTTAATCATAGAAGAATAAGTGAACTAGTTAGTGAACTTCATTGAGAATGTAACACCTCAAGCCTAACTAGCCTAAACAAATTTCACACTCAAACCACTTGGCCCAAAATAATTGGCTAAAAACCAATCCTTATTTTAATATAAAAATGCATTAATAAACTTATAAAACCATAAGCCCATCGAAAGGCGTAGTAGCAAATTAGGAAATTTTAAAATGAAATAATCTAGATTACATGCATCTCATTCAATTCAATTTCCATACTATTTACATCAACATACATCAAAGAAAATGGTTAGAACACTTGTAAACTCAATTAAACTTAAAGCCTATTTTGGAATTAGAAGCAAGAGAAGAAAATACCTAAACTAAGTTTAAGAATTATTACCCATGAGGCACCAAATCACTATTCTCACTCCGGGAACAACACCAGTAACATCCTCAAATAATCTATACTAAAAGGCTAACCATAAAAATATGGCATAATTAATTATGTGGAATTTAGAACTTAATTATGGAGACTAAATCAAATAAGTTAGAAAGATGAGGAGAAAATTAAGAAAGAATGGACCAAGGGACTTACTTGAAATAATTAATAAACTAAGGAGTAGATAAATGATGGAAGGAGTGACTTGAATAAATTAATAAGTTGAGGGAAAATTATAAAAGACAAAGTGACTAACTAATAAGAAGTTGACAACTCATTAAACAAAAGACAAAAGAATTCCCTACATAAATCTCCATACCAAGCTGGCCGGCCAACATACTCATCCATTTCCCTTTTCTTTTGCTCTTTTTCCACTGTAAATTCTCTCAATAATCTGAGGTAGAGACACCAAGCGAACCTATATATCATCCCAATTTTGAAGATTTAAGTGAAAGGAGCACGGAAAACTTAGAGATTCAAGCTTGAGAAGACTTTTCCTTGAAAGATTTGGTGGAGAGTTGAAGGAAGGAAAGGGTAGTAGCTAGTTTTCATCAAGGTTAGTGCTATAACTTTCTTCTTTTATCAAGATTTGATAGGGGTTTCTTGGATACACTAGGCTAGAAGTGATTTGGGACTTAAAGGAGTGCGGCCAGTAGGAGAAGATAGGACTAAATTACTTAAAAATTCATAACTTGAGCTAAGAATATTGGATTTTAGTGATCTTTATGTCCATGGAAACTTTAGAGAGTTCCCTTAAACTTTGTAGTTTTGTGCAAACCCTAATTCCTCTATTAAGATGAGGTTTTAGGACAAAACTTTTTATTGCTCAGAATTGGCAAACTACCCTTGAAATTTTCCAGGACAGGACATTTGACTTTAAAAATTCATAACTTGAGCTACAGAACTTGAAATAGAGTGATTCTTGAACCATTGGAAAGCTTATTGAATGCTCTACAACTTTTTAGTTATGACAAAAAATTGATGTTGTTGGCTACATGGTGAAATTCTTGCATTTCCTATTACTGCTCTGACTGTGATTAGAGTCCATAACAGTTTGCACATTTTCATTCATAACTTGAGTTGTAGCCTTGATTTTGGAATGATTCAAATGGGAAATTAACATGGACATATGAAAGTTGAGTTTTGGAGAATATGACACTAAAACTCTATTTCTACAATTTTCAGGAGAATTTTAAAGTGGCTGTTCCTATTTGCCCAAAGTGACTGAGAATACAAATGTGTGACTTGCATGATATTGATTATGAATGAGTTGTGAATAAAAAGGGAAATTGGTAAACATGTTTTGGTTGATTAAATTATATGCAATATTAATAACATGCATGCCCATTATAAGTCTAGGAACTAGGCGGCGTGATGAGGAAATTAACTAGTCAATTGTTGAAATTATGCACAATAAACTTGGCTTCATGCCATGATATGGTTATTTGGCTTCGTGCCATGATATGGTTACTTGGCTTTATGCCATGACATGATCACTTGTCACTTGAGTCATCTAGGCATTGTAATTGGGCTAATCAAATAAATGCAAAAAGGCATTTAAAAAGAATTGTTCATGACATACTATAGATTATAATTATAAATGTTTTATGTGATTGATTGCTATGTCATAGTCCATTATTTGTGTGGAATTGCATTTAGTACCATTGCACTAAAATTAGTAGAAACATTTTTCATGAGACTATGTATGTTTAGCTTGCACACATATGGCATAGTGTGTTATCTTTAAGTTATATCACCACTAAGCAAGTTCGCTTAGCGAACAGTTATTTGGAATTTCCATAGGGAACACAAGCAAGGATAAAGGTTCAGGAGTAGAGGCAAATGAAGACTTTTGTTCATGTTTTGACAAGACACATTCTTTTGTACACATTTAGATGATTACATTGTACTACGTTATTTTTGGTTGTAATATAATCCTTTAAATGTGTAAATCTCAATGCTATAAAGCACATGGATGTTACAAAACAAGTCTTGTATTTAATTCAAGTATTCATATGCAAATATTAGAAAAATTTCAAGCATTGTGATGTATTTTAAATTATGGGATATTTGTAAGACTTATGCTTGTTATGAGATGGGATGTGAATGAAACTACCTAGGTTTCATATGTGTATTGGAAATATATATAAATTTTTGATAGGTATTTAACAGGTCAATTTTCACTACTCAAAATTTTAAAGGACACTCTGTCAAAATTTCGTCTTGAGATTTGAAATTTGGTTTCACTATTTTAGAAATACTAAATAAAAGGGAAAAACCTCAAATTTAAATTTCCTATGATTTAAAGAAAATCTGAAACTTTAAATTCTCCACTATTTTCTGTTAATTAAAACATAATTAGAACAAAGCTAACCAAAGTAAGTGTTATTAGGGGGAAAGTTAACCCTTGAGATATACTCTTGGGTACATCTTGGAGGCATGTACACACTATTCTAGCTACAGATAGAGTTAGGGTGTTATAAGACCTCCAAGCGTTGGTCCTCTATCTAGTCCACACGAATTACCATGATTAATTGAAAACCAACCCTTGAACTGCAAAACCTTCCTTTGTGTTTCTCTCTTGTTCGACCAATGAAGACACAAGAAGAAATGGTTCAACTTTTGAGTAATTGCTTAGATAGATAGAAAACAATTTCCCTACCTTCAACTTCTAAGGTAACAAGTTATTATATCCTTAGAAATTGAGAAGAAGAAAAAGGGTGAAGAAGAACTCTTGGGTCTTGAGGGAAAAGAAGAGGAAAAGTGATTCACATAAATTCTCAAAGTTGCATGTGGGTTTCCCCTTTTATAGTTTAAGGATATGGAAATCTCCAAACTAGTAAGTGGCTGGTGGAGGCTTTCTCCATTAAGGAGACAAGATTGACATGTGGCAAGAGAAAATGTCATTTGCCTTTCACTTATGCAGTCAACTTAATGATGTGTCAACATTGCATGTTAACACATGGCATCACATGTTAAAGTCTCTACACTTCCCACTAGGCCATGTTATATTCTCTCATGGCTTATCAAGTCATATTTATTCTTCACATTATAATTTATATCTAATATAAATTATACCTTAATTAAACCTTTAATTATAAGTTGATATTTAATACTTTAAATATAAGCTTTTTTTTTCTTTAAATAAATTACACATTCACTTAGAATTTAATTTTAAGTTATGCTAGAAACTTAATTAATTAATTAAATTAATATTATCTTAAATACTTAAGCTCTATTGTGTGTGATGTGACTTCTCACTTTCATATATGACTAAACTGGCAATTGTGTATAAAATATAGCTAATTTAAATCACATAAATAGTGCACTACTTTTATTCATCCTTCATGGACATAGCATGTGATGAACAGCAACGCTATTTTGACCTATGACCCGTAATTTTTTTTTAATTAATGACATTTTTTTTAATTAATGGAATTGGAGATCACTTGTTAACATATTTTTTTTATGAAAAAATTACTATTTTTACTAATTTTTTATAAAAATAACTAAATTATGATAAAATGAAGTTGTGACCACAATTACCATACATCTCTAAAAGATTGAGCGGCCATAATAATATTTTATATAAAAAATGTGTGTGCAATCTTTTGTCTTGGTTTATGGTGTACAAAAAAATTTACCTACAATACAATCAAAAGTGGATATTGAGACAGCTCGCAAGTTTCTTCATATGCTGTAATATTGACAATACCAAGTATACATAAGCTTATTGAAGGCATAGAGTTGAAGCTTCTTCAAGAAATGTCATGTGATTGTGAGGAACCATGTTATCCTTCCTGCAATCTCTCCAAACCTGAATTTTCGTTAGCTTGCATTCTAAGGGTCAACGCCATACAAGGCTGACAAGAAGTTTCTTCTTGAAGAAAAGTCATCAGTACTCGATACCATACAAGCCTGGAATTTTGCATTGAAAAATTTGCACCATTCACATATGATCCTAGAAGAATAAGCTTTTGCTTCTTTTGTTTGTACGGATTTCGACTTACGGATTTCTAACCAGGTTTCATCACTTTATTTTAGATCAGATATATATTGAAGTTGGGTACGGGCTATGAGAGACATGCTCTGAACCATTGAGTTATAACTATGGATGCATGTAAATTAATTCTTCTTTCCGGCATTCTCTAATTTCAATTTCCATCATTTTACCACCGGAAGAAGGTAAAACATCACAACATTGCCGCCTTGGAGCCCGCAACTGGTTGAAAAATAACATGAAATTAATCAACTATAAAAATAAGAGGTGAAACTAACATGTAGATCTTTCAAAATATTAATGTCCATTGGTTCATAGCAATACAATTACCAACAATGAGCTTTAGCTCATAGGTATTGGGGTCGTTTTTAAACCTTTGAGGTCTCAAGATCGAGTGCTAATCACAGTCAATTATATATATATAGAGAGAGAGAGAGAGTTGGGGTTTGGTCTGCACATAATTGCAGGTGAGTATCATGGGTCCAATATATATATATATATATAGAGAGAGAGAGAGAGAGTGTTGGGGTTTGCTCTGCACATAATTGCAGGTGAATATCATTGGTCCAATACTCAGACAGCTCATCTCGCCCGCCCCAACACCAAACCACCCCCCCCCCCCCCCCAAGAAAAAAAAAAGGGCGGCAGGCAAAAAGAAAAAAAAAGGCCATAATCATAGAATTAAGGTTGTAAGTAATACCTGTTTATCACTAAGCTCAAGCTTATGCGAAAGAACTTTAATCTCTTCTAATTTTCTTGGTGATGACATGTCATATGAGCAATTCGCATAACTTTTCTTGTAATGACTGGTGATTATCCCATCATTGCTGGAAGAAACATGATCCAGGAAGAAAATTGAGGGTCTCTGACAAGGATCAGGGTGAGGTTCTCTTATATTAAATGTATAAGCTCCGGCCAGAACATTTCCCTTTTTCCATTGCTTGAATGTGGCTTGCACAGGGAGAGTATCAGGCAACAATATGTGCTTGCTATAGACCTCAATAGCATAACCCCATGAGACTGAAATAGTCCAGAAAAACCAACGATCATAGCAAACTGTTTTCTGCAAGACCCTCTGGGAATCAACAGCCACAGCTTTAAAGAAATGTTCTAGTGAATCTGTAATTGTCATGTTGGGGAAGATTGGGTCTAGGTGACCCAAGTGATGGAGAGATACTATTGGTGACAGTGGATGTGATGTCAACAAACCAAATAAATTACCTCGAACATCAATCTGGAAAGTTTAAAATGCCAAGAAATTTCAGAAATTGCAATTGAAAGTCTACTGCTAAACATTAAACTACAATAAGTTTCAAAGAAATTTGCAGCTAAACAGCTAAAATTTATCAAATATATACCTGATGGAAACCAGGCTCGCGGGTCAATCCCACTCCAAGCTCAGCCAGGCAAGAAGAGACCCTGGAATCACTTCCATAGAGATGTGGATACCGTTCAATACATGAATCAAAAACCTTTGCCAGAACTTTTGCAAGTGGATAACTTACGGCAAATCCTCCCCCACCAAATGCCATTTCGAAGCCAAATATTCTGTTCTGCTCATAAATCTCGGAATTGGATCCTACGTAGTACCAGAGGCCATGATCATACTTGGAAAGAGTTTTCACCAGATTCTCTGGGAAGAAAACTGTGTCATCATCCCCAAAAACAAACCACCGGACATCGGAATGATTAAGTGCCACCGTTTCAGAAACTACTCGTGCAACACGAATAGCTGACCGGAGACCATTCCGGTATGTGTAACGAAATCTGGAAGTGTCCTCAGAGATGCATACAGGAGGAAAAGAAGTGCTGCTATCGTTGTAGGAATTCGCATCTTCCAGCAAGCTCTCCAAGAAAACACATCCCCGCATTTGCTCTGGTTTCCACCACAATTTAACAAACTCCTTTCGCTTCGGCCATGAGTTCTTGTTGGAAGCAATTCCAAACACAAAATGTCCAAGATTTGTTGGGGCATGAACATTTTCTGAAGAGGATTTGACATCGGAGAACTTGGAAGTCTCTACCAGGAAAACTGATGCCAAAAGATAGATGAAACAAACAGAAGATGAGACTAAAAGGAGGTAAATGGAAAGACAGGGGAAGTGGAATTTAGCGGACAAGTCCTTAACGAGAGAATGCATTTGCAAGGAGTTAGGCAATAAGCAAGCAAAGATAGAGATGCAACTAAGAATTCTTGGAAAATTCAGGTTCTGTACAAGCTATGTCAGCAGTTGTATTAGGAGATGGGCAAAGTCAAAAAGCTGTTGAAAGGTATATATAGGGACAATTTACTGGCGCAATCAAAGGCGGAAGTGAGTCGCCAACTTTGACAGAAGTTTTCATGTTAGTTACTAATCCATGAAAAATCTTTGAATAATTTTGATAAAGTAAATCCAAGAAAATGTTGTGTTGCCGATTAAAGCCATCCACTTAATGGATTTAACTCTGACATTTGACATGGACCCAATTGTTGCGAATTAGACGGGCAACGTTTCTTTTGAAAAATTTCTTTGTTATACATTCACATGGTATTCCTTTCTTTTCATACCAAAAAATCAACTCACATGAGTTTGATATATATAATTAATTATGTATACATACATTTTGTTTTACAGTCTGTTTGAAAGGAATGTATAGAAGTTTTTTTGAAGTACAATAATGTAAAATAAGGTACCAAAATCTGCCCGTTCTACCAATTAGGTGGGTTATAAAAATAAGGGTTTTGAAGCTTTTGAAAATTTTACCTTAAAAACTTTCATTCTAAACAAACTTATTAATTTATAAACCCTTATCTTACCCCCTAAAAACTTCCTTGCAAGCATATTGTTTGAGGCATAACTCAAGAATGTAGCAAAATTGAGAGGGGAAAAACATTTTCAGAGGATCAAATCTAATTAAACAACACAACCTCATATTTTGAGGTCTAAATTTTTACATAAAAAGATAATATGTTATATTAATATCTAATTATAAACACTGAATTGACCTACATAAGATGAGATCAAATAAATTAAACATTAGTTTCTGTAAAATTTAATAATTAGAATTTTTAGTTTAAAATATATTAGCAAATTAATAAGAAAAGTATGTATTTATAATGATATCATTTATGAGAGAAAATGTATGAATATTTAATAGAATAAATTATTGTTTAATCCCTAAATTATGACAAAGTTAATAAATTGATCGTCATATTATTAGAAATATCTATTATCATGCCTCACATTCGATTAACTCAAGTAGTTGGTCCCTTCTTGCAAAATTTATTGTCTGTATCATATGAAAAATTAAAAAAAAAAAGCCCTTTATTTTTAATAGGATATTCAGCTAGCCCAAATGGCCTTCTCCATCTCCCTTCCCTTTTCTACACTTTTTCTTCATTCAACTCCTCCAATAGCTATTTTTCATATATCTTCATTGTTGCAAGAGTTTTGCGATCACCACACAATTCTCACCAAAATGAAAAGCGAGGAGTCACCACTTTAATTTTAAGGAAAATTAAAGAAAATTATTTTTAATTTTTTTTAAAAAAATGTTTATACTTCTAATCTAGAAATTCAAGGTTCATGGCCCATATATGCACATGGAAAGTATTAGGCACTTCACATCATCTCTCAATAGGGTAAGTAGATTTAACAATATGCTCACAATAATTTTTATGGAGTTTAAATTATGATGTTGATTCCTTGTATTTGCATAGATCTAAGAACACATAAATGCCTCACTACTAGAGTAAGTCAAGTACAAAAGTAAGTGAGGTGGCCCTAAAAATGAAATTTGACTCTATTTTTATTTTTATTTTATATATATATATATATATATATATATATATATATATATATATATATAAAGAGACAATTGGGGTTTTAAGTAATTTAAAAAAAATTAATTGTTTAGTTTGAAATTATCACTTTTAAAATAAAAAGAATGACCTTTTAAGAAAGTGAGGCTTCTAAGTTCAATAGGCAAATTTTAGTGAAAAATGATTGTAATTTAAAAAAATTATATACAAAAACTATAAGGTAATCAAAATGTAAATCTTGAATCATTGTGAAAAATTAAATTTTGCATTAAAAGTAAGCAAAAATAAAATATGGATCTTGAGTTCTTTGCTAAAAATTAAATTTACTTAAAATTAATTTTGCTTGAAAATAAGAGAGTAGGTAGGAAAATAGACTTGGAATTTAAACTTTTACTAAAATTAAATTTTTTTTTTTGGGTCACATTGTCTAAAGTAGAAGCCATATTTTATTTGAAAAGGAAAATTTATTACTTATGATAAAATACATAACTTTGATCATCTTATTGAAACATCTATGATAAAAGTAGATCTTGAAAAATTATGCTTATTATAAAAGTTTTCATATCAGTTTGCTTTTAGGAGAGGAAAAAAAATAGAATTTTATTAAAATGGAGCTAGGGTCATGCCATGGATGTCATGCATATAACTTACTATTTCTTTTTATTAAACTCCTCTCTTATCCGAATTAGAACTCTTAAGTCCGAGAAAGATATCATTCAGTTCCTAGGTATTTTTAATAGGGGATGAAAACTTTCAACCCCATATTACTAATCCCATCATCGGTATCCAAACAATGGAAGGTAATATGCATGAAGTGAGTCTTATATGAAAAATAATATGAGATGTGATTAATGACTAAATTGACAAGTAAATGAATATAAGCACACATATTATTTATAGACTTGTCAATATTTAAGTAGATATTTCCTAAAGTCTTACTCAATAACCTCACTTCTGCATAAAAACAATATACTAGCCTATACATCTAACTCATACACTCATTAAATTTTAATAAGAAGAAGGACTAAGTTTTTAGGGAAATTAATTTTATTATTCCTTGTTATACACCACTATCTTTATTAAAACTTTTATTTTATGTTATCACTTAAAGAAATGATTTAAAGAGAACTTTCTATTAAACCACAAATCTTAATTTATTTAATATAATTTAAAGAAAACTGTCTGTTAAACCAGAACAGTCGATTACTGTTATTTTAATTTTAAAATAGTTTTAGGCAAACTTGCCATTAAATCAAAATTATATATTAATTTAATTTTTATGGAGTTTAAGGTAGACTTGCCGTTACACCAAAAATTATATTAATTTATATGGTTTAAGTCAAACTTGCTGTTAAATCCAAAACTGTACTCTATTTTTTTATTAGATTTTTTTTATTGGTTTAAGGCAAACTGACTGTTAAACTCAAAATTATATTCTAATTTGTATTTATAAATGGTTTAAGGTAAACTTACCGTTAAATCCAAAATTATGTATTTTAATATATTTAATTAGATTCTTTTTAATGGTTTAAGATAAACTTGCCATTGAACTAAAAATTATATATTAATATAGTTTATTTAAAATTAATTTTTTTAAATTTATTTTTAAATGGTTTAAGACAAACTTGTGTTAAACCAGAATTTAAAATTATTATTATTATTATTATTATTATTATTTTTATTATTAAAAAATGGTTTAAGGAAAACTTGCCATTAAACTAAAAATTATATATTTTACTTAATTCTAAAATAATTTAAGGCAAATTTATCGTTAAACTTAAAATTATATATTTTAATATATTTAATTAGATTCTTTTTAATGGTTTAAGACGAACTCGTCCTTAAAATATTCAAGGGCTAGGATTTAACTAGGACACATTTGTTTTATTACTTTTTTTATCCTAGGGCCTAAATTTGCTCTAACAAAAATAAAGAGTTAAGATTAAAAGTTAAAAATTATTTAGCTAATTTAAATCTAATGACTAAAAAAAAAAACCTAATAAATTTTGATGGATGAGATTATATTCTACCATTTTATTTTATTCTCCTAAATCTAAAGGTGGAAAAAAAATTAAAAAAGAAAATTAAGTGTGGAAATTAATTGATACAAATTTACTCCTTTCTTCGATTTTTAAAAAAATAAAATTCTAAATCTAATGGATGAAATTAAATCATCATTAAATTGATGATCAAAACTTTTTATTATTTTTTTTTAGAAACTAGAATTAAATTACAAATTAGAGTTAAAATGAAAGTGGAATCCAATTTAAAAAAAAAATTTAAATAAGCTAGAGAATTAAAATTAAAATTAAAACTAAAGTCAAAATATAAAATTAAATTAAAAATTAAATTATAATTAAAGTAAGAGTGAAAATAACAACCTAATTAATAAAATTGCATTTTTTGTACATATATTTTTAATTAATTTTTATTTTTACTTTTATTATTTTTTTAAAAAAGTTTTTTATAGTCCCGGACAAAGTATGGTGTTTTCATAAAAAAAAAAAATAAAAATTATTGGCTTAGACAAAATATGGTATCTATATTCATCTCCACCTCAAAATCTATTCCAACCCTTTAGCCAATCATTTCCCACAAAACATGGCCATTTCTGCTTGCTCTACTCGTACAATTCTCAACACAATCCTACCTCTGCTTCCCTTTACCCCCCAAAATTCCATCACCCTAACCAAAAGTTCCTTCTTGTCGTCTACTTCCATGGTGGCTCCTTTTGCATCTCATCACCATTCACAAGTAACACACACCCAGTACAAAATTTCCCCTTCTACTATTGCATTTTTATTCAAAAAGTTGCTTCTAATTTGAACTCTATATCTCCCCTTTTCTCTTCACAAGAAAAATAAAACCCTTAATCTAAGGGAAAGGCAAGCAAATGCCATGTTGAAGGCATCTTTTAGTGGTGCCTTATTCAATGGCCCCAATTTGTCCAACGTGCATCTAATCAATAAGCAGGAGGATAAGGAAGAGCTTAAAGTCATGATTTTTCTTACCTAGACTTGCTCTACTATGTACCTAAGACACAGATGTATGATAGGACCCACCTATTAAATACATGGGTCCCATATTTTTATAAATCTCTAGTGAACCGGATCTAAGTAAGAATTTTTCTTAAAGTCATGGCTTGCTATGCTGATTTTGATGATGATGAAGCCACTAATGGTACTATAGACAACATCAACGAAAATCCTGACAATATTGTTTTTATGTAAATTTAGGAGCTTGCAATGCATTTAGGAATGCCTAATTAACCAATTCAGCATTTTTATAGTTGATTTGTCAAGAATTTTGTGCTATTTTTGGAAATTTATAAAATTAACTTATTTTACATTAAACATTTCTTATTAGGTAGATTTTTCTTCTTTAATTCTTGTATTCATGATTCTACTATATGGGATTTTAATCGTTTCTCATTTTCATTGTTCTATAAAGTAATTTTGTTTATTGTTTATATTTTTTTTGTTTCAATATCTAATTGCCTCTTTTGCATGAGCTATAAATGACATGAATTAAGGCTAATTGAAAGAATTCAAAGTGGGCATATGTTATTTACAATTTAGTAATACTTGAGAGAAAAAGGGAGTAGAAAGAGAGAGCACGAGGAAGAGAAACACACACACACTGAAGGAGCGGAAGCATGAAAATTGTTAGATTAGAACATTAAATTCAAAAATTTTCTTCTAGGGTCTCATGCATTATGCAACATTCATTATGTACCTAATTGATATCAATGTTCAATTGCATATTAAAACACTTTTAATATATATTAGGATCTACATTTGCCATTTAAGATTTTAGAATTAACAAATTAATTCATTAAAACCCTAAATTGATACAAGAATATGTGCACTAACCTTTTGATGCACTGTAGATGTGATTGGTACCTTTGTGAAGCACCTAGGACCCCAAATGTTGTCCCTCTAGCTTGTCCACACCAAGAACACCAATGGGCAGCCCCTAAACTAGCTTCTCAAGCCTTGCCAACTAATTAGAATTTAGGGATTTGCCTTTAGAGAGGTTATAGATGTGTATAGGACACTAGAAACAATTTCTAGTGATTTTAATTCAAAGAAACTTGGATCATTCTCTTTGAATTGATGAGAGAATATGAAGAGAGGAGAAGCACATAGAGGTGGCGGCACAATTGAGAGAAAATAAGAAGAGTGGCTGATTATTTTATTTTCTCATAACATCACTTTATATAATTAGGTCATCACTCAAAACCCTTGCCACATGTCATCACCATATTGCTTCTTAATTTTAATTGACCTAATCACACTAAGCTAAGTGTCAAAGCTAGACATAATCTTGACTTTGATCATCTTGCATGATAGGAAAACAAATGACAAACCATGATGCCATGTGTCACCATCTCATGGTGCCACATGTCACCCTGTGAAATGATCAAATGACCCTTGTGTTGTAATTTTGAGTTCTCAATCCAAAATAATTATTTCTCCTCTTCTAATCAATTTATATCAAATATAAATTAATTAATTAATCTCCATTAATTAATTTCTCATAATTAAATTCATATTTAAACACTTTAAATACAAATTTAACTTATACTATACATCCTAACCTAGATTTGGTTTCAAGCCATGCTAGGGACTTTGCAACCTAATTACAAACCAAACTTATTTAATTAAACAATTAAACTCTTTAACTAGTTAATTAAATCAAATTTCACTTGGTGATTACTTGGTATGTGTGTGACTCACTAGGCTCATCACTAATTGGCAATGAGATATGACATCAACTCTTAATATCATCAGAACTTTTTCTTACCATAAATGATTTCTTTAAATCATTTTAAGCACCTCATAAACCATGGTTAACACCTAGCATAGCATGCCATAGCCACCCAATCAGTAATAAGGAACATCTTAAATGAACCTATAATCATATGTTATCATGCACTAGAATCTCTCTGTTACAAAATCTCAATTCGAGCTGGAGTCATGGTTTATGTCAAACTCTATTTGCTATGAATATTATGTTCTCTTTTAATTCCAATTCTTGATTAAAAATATTTTCTCATCAGAAACTCTTTTCTGATTAAATCTGTCTGTCTTGGCCAGGAACTTGAAACATCAAGAATAATTAAATGAACATAGGATTTTATCCCCATTTACTTAGGGTAACAGATTCCATCTTGTTCAACACCTATCTCCATATATAACTGGTAGGAGCCAACACATGCCCATATACCCATACACAGTATAAGTATAAAAGCAGTATCAAACTCAAATCACCTATATACAAGATAACTATGCTATCTAAGGTCTAAAGATTATATGCAGTGATATGATTTATGACAATGCATTGACAAGAGTAAACTCCACGTGATTGTCATAAGTGTCACTGGTTTGGCCTACTTATCATGCATAAGTTGCCTATCATGTTTGCTATATGGCATGAGACTCACCATTCCATCTTATTTACATCTCATATAAATAACTTGGGAACAAACATGATTATAATCTTTCTGGATAAGTCATGTCCTTATTGTGAAGTATCCTTGATTGTGAACCAATTTATGATACTTTATGCTAGAAATACTATCACTCATATTCTTAACAACTTAAGAATAGAATTTCTAACAAAATATCAATAGACCTTTTCTATTACACATAAACATATTATGTAAACGGAAAAGTGAAATTGCCTTTATTATTAATAAAACATGTACAAGATATATACTAAATGATATGCTCTAGGGCATACTACAAACAATCTCCCACTAGCACTAGAGCCATTCATTACAATACCTTAGACCCATATTCTCAAGATGTCGGTCTAACTAAGCTTGTGACATAGGCTTAGTGAATGGATCAACTGGACTTTCAGCTGATGCTATTTTTTGCATGGCTACATCTCCTCGCCCAACTATCTCTCTGATAATGTGGTAGCACCTTTCTATGTGTTTGGATTTCTGGTGAGACCGGGGTTCCTTAGCCTGCATGACTGCTCCATTGTTGTCACAGTAGAGTGGAACTGCTGACTCAATGGAAGGAACTACTGCAAGTTCTTTCATGAACTTTTTTATCCAAACAGCTTCTTTTGCAGCATCTGATGTAGCAATGTACTCGACCTCTGTAGTAGAATCTATAGTCGTACTCTTTTTGGAACTCTTCCAACTAACTGCACCTCCATTACAAATGAACACAAACCCAGAGGTAGACTTTCTATCATTGATATCTGATTGAAAATTAGAATAACCATCCAATTTCTAGTCACCACCTCCATAAATAAAGAATAAATCCTCGGTTCTTCTCAAGTACTTAAGGATATTCTTGACAGCTATCCAGTGTTCCAAACCTAGATTGGATTGAAACCTGCTGGTCAAACTAACAGCATGTGCAATATCCGGCCTAGTGCACATCATTGCATACATCAAACTTCCAATAGCCGAAGCATATGGAATCCTGGCCATTTTATCTCTTTTTTCAGGTGTCTTTGGAGACATCTCTTTAGAAAGGTGGATACCATGTCTCACTGATAACAATCCTCTCTTGGAATCAAGCATGTTAAACCTCTTTAACACCTTTTCCAAGTCTAGATTTTGGGATAAACCAATTATTCTTTTCGCTGTATCTCTACAAATGCGAATCCCAAGAATATAGGTTGCCTCCCCTAAGTCTTTCATGGAGAATGTATTTGACAATCATACCTTTACACTGTCAACATACTTGTGTCATTACCCATCAACAAAATGTCATCCACATATAAGACAAGGAAAGTGACAGCAGTATCACTAACCTTCTTATATACATATGGCTCATCCTTATTTTTGATAAAACCAAATGACTTAATGGCTTCATCAAAATGGATGTTCCAACTCCTCGAAGCTTGTTTCAACCCATAAATGGATCACTTTAGCTTGCATACTTTGGAACCATCTTGGGATTCAAAACCCCTAGGTTGTTCCATGAAAATGTTTTCTTCAATGTATCCATTGAGAAAAGCTGTTTTGACATCCATCTGCCAAATCTCATAATCATAGTATGCAACTATTGCTAATAGAATCCTAATTGATTTAAGCATGGCAACAGGGGAGAAACTCTCCTCATAGTCATTTCCTTGCCTTTGGCGAAACCCTTTCGCTACTAGCCTTGCTTTATAGGTCTCTACCTTTCCATCAGGACCAATTTTCTTCTTGAAAACCCATTTATTCCCTATAGGTACAATACCTTCAGGCGAGCCAACAAGATCCCAAACTTGATTCTTATACATGGAATCAATTTCGGATTTCATAACTTCAATCCATTTTGAAGAGTCTATATCTGATATAGCTTCTTCATAGGTAAGTGGATCATCTCCATGATCTAGTTCTTCATGAGTAAACAACTCTTGTTCATCTTCATGAAGAAAATCATATCTCACTAGTGGGTGAGATATCATGGTTGATCTGCGAGGAATAGCTGTAGATGCTTCATTAATAGGTGTAGGTTGACTAGATGGATCTATATCCATCCGATATGTTGGTTAGTCAGAATTCTCCAATTCTAACTCTATTTGCCTTCCTTTGCCTCCTTTTTGAATAAACTTTTGTTCAAGAAATGTGGCATCTCTACTTACCATAACCTTTTGTGATGTAGGCAAACAAAAATAATATCCAAAAATATCTTTTGGATATCCAACAAATAGACCTTTTTCTGATCTGGTTTCTAATTTATCAGTGTTTAGCTTTTTGATATAAGCTGGACAACCCAAATCTTAACATTCTAAAGACTTGGTTTTCTTCCATGCCATATCTCATAAGGTGTGAAAGGTATTGATTTTGATGGAACCCTATTCAGAATATGCAAAGTTGATTCTAATGTAAATCCCCAAAAGGAGATTGGCATATCAGTATAACTCATCAAACTACGTACCATATCCAATAGGGTATGATTTCTCCTTTCAGATACACCATCAGCTGTGGCGTTCCTGGAGGAGTCAGCTAGGAAACAATGCCATGCTCTTTCAAGTATTCATCAAATTCAGTACTCAAGTATTCGCCTCCACGATCTGATCGAAGTGCTTTAATACTTTTTCCTATTTGATTTTCTACTTCAGATTTAAATTCTTTGAACTTTTCAAAGGATTCATGTTTGTATTTCATCAAATACAAATACCTAAACCTTCATTTATCATCAGTAAAGGTAATAAAGTAATGAAAACCACCTCTAACCATTTCTTTAAATGGACCACATACATCACTATGTATTAGCTCCAAAATATTTTCAGCTCTTAGTCCTTGTCCAACAAAGGATGATTTAGTCATTTTGTCTTGAAGGCAGGATTCACAAGTTAGAGTAGGTTTAAAACCCAATGAGGATAAAATCCCCATTTTCTCCAGTTTTGCAATCCTATCTTTTGCAACATGACCTAACCTTAAGTGCTAAATATATTTTGAACTTGAGTTGATTTTCATCATGGCATTGCATTCATTTAGATCACTTGCATTCAATTTGTGTTTATCATTATTATCAAAATAATAAAGACCATCATGCATATAACTCGAGTCAACATATTTATTTCTAAAATAAATATTGCAAACATCATCTATGAACTGAAATTCATAGCCATTTCTAGTCAAACTAGATATAGAAATGATGTTCTTAAAAGCATCAGGTACATATAAAATATCATTCAAACACAAAACATGTCCACACATGTAAAAAGATTTAGATCCTATGGCTAAAGCTTCAACAGTTGAGCCATCGCCAATCCGGAGTCTAACATCTCTAGAACGCAAGCTGCTACTGTTTGCTAATTCCTGCATATCATAAGAAATGTGAGAACTAGAACGAGTATCTAAAACCCAAGCTGTAGATGAACTATGAGTATCATCAGAATCTAAATAACAAGACACAAATATACCTTTTGAAGGTCTATTATTCTTGTCCTTTAGAGAAATAAGATACTCTAGGAAGTTCCTTTTCCAGTGCCTATCTTTCTGGCAGTGGAAACACTTTCCTTTGCCTCTATCAGCTTTGATCTTCCCCTTTTGTTTAGCTATCTTCTTGGAAGGACCAGGAACTTGAGGTTTCTTTTTCTTATTGCTCTTCTTCTTATTAGACTTTTCAGTAGAAGAAGATGCAATCAAAGCTACCTCTTTTCCTTTATTGCCTGGCATATTCTTTTAGGCAATAACCAGCATGTTAAGTAAACCAGCCAAGGTGTATTCCTGCTTAGTCATATGGAAATTTGTCACAAAATTCTCAAATGACTCAGGAAGGGACTGAAGGATAAAATCCATTTGTAGTTGGAAATGCATGTTAAAGTCAAGATGTTCCAGCTGCTCAATAAACCGAATCATCTTGTGGACATGATCCCCAACATTCTGTCCCTCAGACATCCTCATGCGAAATAGCTGCCTAGATATCTCATACCTGACATTTCTGCTATGTTCACCATACAACTCTTGTAGGTGAAGGAGGATCTCACTTGCACTCTGCATGTTCTCAAGCTGCTTCTGTAACTCATTACTCATAGAAGCAAGCATGTAACACTTGGCTCTCATATCATGCTCCTTCCACTTGTCTAAAGTATCATGTTCCTCTTGAGTGGCCTCTGGAGGTAAGGGACTAGGAACATTTGAGTCTAGAACATATCCTATATGTTCAAGGTTCAGGACAAGTTTCAAATTTCTAAGCCAATCAGAAAGATTAGGTCCTGTCAACCTATTGTGATCAAGTATGCTCGCAAGGATATTGGATGGTGGTGGCTGTTGTGTGCTCATTATTATCAGAAAATTAACTGCAAAAAATAACCAGATTAATTAGTAAATGTATCATGTATTTAACCAAAATGATTATGGTCTTTTAATCAAATTGGTCCTCCCACTAACTTAGCGAATCCTACACTTTCAAAGTAGGAAACGGAAATCCTAGTTGGATGGATTTCTAGTGGGTGATTGAATTCTTATAGTCTTATTGATCATCCTCAGGCACATCCATTATTGGAATTACAATAAACTGTAAGTGAACAACTCCTTGCCCATTACATCTCATGTGAGGTTCAATCATTTACCTAGCCCCTAATGCTCAAAATCTCAGGCACATCCATTATTGACTTATCTTGCATTAGTTAAGTTGATCCTATTGAGCCAGTAAACATGCAAATAATTTTAATATCCTCAGGCACATCCATTATTGGCCCCTAAACTATTTACATATTTAAAACATCTCATGCTTGACAATTATTCTTAAGAAAATCTCTTAAATTAATTGCACCATATGCAAGTATTTAAAATTTCTTAAAATAATTACCTCAATGGAGGGCCCATGATATAATTATTTTAATTATACCATTTCCAACTTAATCATTTGTTTGGAAGATTTTGTGGTTGGCTTAAGTACTATTATGGTCTCACTTTGCACATTATCCAATTAGCATGCATATATCATATACTTGCATACATTCCCATACATCTCATGCATTAATGGATAAACATATAAATATGGTATGATCATGGACTTTCTAAGGGATTCAATTCTGAGCCACCAAGAATTGAATCAGGGCATTCCTAGGTGCATTTCATTCATTCATTTTACAAGAGTTGCTGAAGGAGTACATAATCAACACTTGATCTTGAATTCCTCCCACTGGTCCCACCAATGCTCTTGACCTCCTTGAACTTCTTGCAATCCAATTACATAGTAATCCTTGGCATACCAAGGCAAATTTACAAGAACATGGACTTTAAAGTGCTCAAATAAATGAAATTACAACCCAAAAATATTATAACCTTTATAATACATGCCACCAAAAAACAAAATTAATTAATTTACAATGCAAAGAAAAATAAAAGAAATAAATCCAATCACATTGGTCTTTTATTGTCCATGATCATCCATCATGCATATCACCATTTAACAATTATGATGTCCCAAAATATGTCCAAGAGGGGGCGTGAATTGGACTCTAAAAACAATTTTTCGGTTTTTGCTCAAAACCTTTGAAAAATTACAGCTTGGTTCAACCTAATTTTCTAATGTGAGATATGAACAATACAGCTCTATTGATAAGTTGATTCAAAGTTGGGTCATAAGCAATCAGTATACTGATTTGATAAAATATAATGGTATTCAGTAGGAATTTCAGTAATCTAAATAAATTCACAACACAGCTAACAGATCAGTACACCAGATATATTAATTGACAGCAAATAAAAAAATAAGCAAATTAAACCAGATGTCAGCAGATTCAGCAGTAAACCAATTTTCTCAGTTTGCAGCAAGGTTAACAATAAATAGTATCAACTTTCATATCAACAAAAGCACATCAATCAGAAAGTTAAAATGCATAAATGTAAAGAGTAAGGGTTGAGAAAATTGAAAACTGAAATTTTATAGTGGTTCGGCTCAACTAGCCTACATTCACTCTCTCAAAGATCCCACTTTGAGTCTTCACTTCACTATTCTTCTCTTTTAAAGGCAAGAGACAAAAAGCCCTCTACAAATCTTCTCACCAAAGCTTTTACAAGTAGCTTCACACTTCTACCAAGTGTTATCCCAAACACTTTTTCACAATCAAGCTTCAATAGGTGCTTGAATGACCTCTCATAAATGATAATAAAGCGTTTAAAACTCACTCTCACTCAATACAACAGAATCTATAAAGAAGAGATGAGTAGGTAAGCCAATGATTAGCAATAAAAACACTTTAAGCACTTTGAATGAAAGCTTTTATGATATTAAAGGATTAGGAATAATGGAGAGACTTTCATTAAGTGCAAAATGGCCAAGGGTTAGTGTATTTATAGCTTTGGAACGCTTTTTACCGTTTGAGAACTTATTTGAACTTTACAATTTCGAATTTCAAGAAAATAGCCATTATTTTCTCCTTTTCTGCGATGTTGTGCAGAGATGAGACAGTTAGCATACTGGAAAAAGTAGCAAACCAGTTAGCATACCAAAATAAGTAGCAAACCAGGAAAACTTTTCTGCATAACTTTGAAAACTTTAAAACTTTACACCAAATCATAATCAAATGCTTTTAGGCCATTGAAGATATTTGAAAGAAAATCTTTTGAGGGATTGAAAAGAAGTATGATTGACTTCTACTCCCCAATTCTTTTCACAAGCAATCCTAAAAGTTAAAACTAACTTCTATACTATATGTAACTTCAAATTTGATTTTCAATGCAGCCTTGGAAGGTAACCTTTTCTTCTTTTATCTCCTTTGATTCGTCCTGTGTTATCTTAAAATGTCATGATTTCTTCAAAAGCACAAATCCATCATGAAATCCTTGTGACTTTTTCTTTGTTCTTTGAGAAGCACAACACTTAAAACAATGTTAGTTTGATTCTAGTTGAGTTTTGGTATCATCAAAATCTATGCTCCTTTGAGCTTGTGGGGTCAACAATCTCCCCCTTTTAGATGATGACAAAACTCAATCGAATCACCATGTAAATATTGACAAGTGTGAGTATGTGCATGAATGTATATGTGGGAATAACTTCCCCTATGTATGTGCTTATATCAACATTTAATCACAAATAACTCCCCCTTAATAATTTCAATGAAATATTCATAAGCATTTTATGTCTTAAGGAGTTTTAGGCAAGTGTGACTAAAATACTAACTAAATATGCACAATATAAAGTTATATCAACAATATACTAATCACAAACTATATCAATCACAAGTTATACCATCAAGATTACTCATTCATTTCTCCCCCTTTTTGTCAGCATCAAAAGAACATGGGAGAAATCATGCACATGTGTATAAATCAAAATTCAGTTTAAGTGCAGCGAATAAAACAGTCAAAACAGTAGATAATATGACAAGCTAATTAAAGTTCAGAAAACTAAAAATAGCAAACTAAGTAGCAAATTAAGAGACAGACTATCAGACAAAATTCAATCAGTAAACATGCAGTATGGGTATTTATCCTTTTAGCCTAGAGCTTCTTCTGATTTGTCTTGGAGCAGCCATCTTCACTTTTTTGGCTTGACAGGTTTATCACTCAAGGTTTGAAGGATTTCAGTAGCCATTGCAGTTCCAGGTGTTAAGGGAACAATAGGGCCAGCAGCTAACTCAGTTGCAGCAGTAGTACCAGATTCTGCTTGAGACTTTTTGCCAGTTTTAGCCTTTTTGCCAGATGGTTTACCAATTTTCTCTTTCTGCTTGCTTCTTTGTTCCTTTTGAGCTTTTTTTGCCTTTTCTTTTGTAGGTGCAGCAGGAGCAGGAGTCTGTGGTTCCGGCTGAGATTCAGAGTCACTCATATCCTTTCCATTTCCTTCTTTGCTGCCTCCTTTTCCATTTTCATCATCAGAATCTTCTTCATCTTTTTTAGTTTCCTCTTCTTCCTCTTCTTCCTTTTCTTCATCTTCCTCTTCTTCTTTTTCTGTTTCCTTTTCTTCCTCTTCTTTTTCAATTTCTTCTTCCTTTTCTTCTTCTTCTTCTTCTTCTTCTTCTTCTTCTTCTTCTTCTTCTGTTTGAGGAACAGAACCAGTAGCAGCAGCCTTACTAGTTTCTCCAACTTCAGTGCTTGAAATACCCAAATGAACTTTGATTTTGAATAGTTCTTCCACAATTTTATACATCATCATCAAAGTTCCATCAATCTTGGAATCAAGAACATTCATAAGAACAGTTTGAAAAGCTCTAAATTTCTGTATTTCTCCAAATTCAATTTCAACAAATTCCCTTAAGTTGTTTACTTCTTCCAGAAATACTTCAACATTAAAAGTACCACTTGTATAATCCTTAGAACTAACACCTTGTTCAAACCTTAGTTTTCTGCCATCATCATCTTTCTGCAGACTTGTAATTGGGATCATATTTGTTCTAAGTTTCTTAATTTCCAGAGGTATCCCAAAGTCTCTAAACAGGCCATTAAGAAGATGGGCATAGGGTAGTTTGTAAGGTGGTTTCCATTTTATAATTTGCTTCAACATAAAGTAGGCAAGATTAAACTTAATTTGATTCACAATATGCCAAATTATGCAGAGATAAAGTGTGCTTAATTAGTTTGGACTGCCAGTTCTAGGATTCAGCACATAGATGATAAAGCTATGAAGAATTTTGATGTGTTGGTGAGCATGGGTAGTGCTAGTCTTATCTTTTACTTCTCCTTTAAACACTTCAGCCTCAAAATCCCTTTTATTGAACCCGCCAACAGCAAATACTTCTTTGTGAGAATAGATTCTCTTTCCACTGTTTGGGATGCCTAGGACTTTTGCTAACCTTTCTACTGTCACCTCATAGACTTTTCCTTCTATTTTTACCTTAAAAGATTCATCTCTTTCAGCATCATCAACTCTTAAATTCTTATAAAATTCTTGAACTAAGTCCACATATACTCCTTCAGTGTTAGAGCATAATCTATCCCATTTTTGATATTCAAACAAAGATTGTAAAGGAACATAGACTTCAGTAAAAGTAGGTCAGCGGATGTACCTTGGTTCATGAATGGCCCTTTCCATATGCGCAATTGGAGCTTTTGAAGTCTTCTTCTTCTTGGATCCTTTTTCTTGGATAGGCTCACTCTCCTTTTCTTGGACTTTTCTTTTGATTTTCTAATTACCAGAGGAACTTCTCTCTGTGGAGGAGGAGATGCAGGAACACTCGCATCAATGGAATCTGAAGATGATGAGGGTGTAGAGACTTTTGCTTTGCCTTTTCCTTTTGACCGTGCCATGACCAAACCAAAAGAACATTGGCAGTAGGGATAGAGAAAGCTAGGTTCACAAAATGAACAATGTGAGCAGTCAACGTATAACCATTAGAAGCATATCAACACATCTTTAACACAATGTCATGTATAAAAAAAATTTTAGGACTGACAGTAAGAAATATTCGGGTTTTTGAGAATCAACAACAACAAATTCATGATTTTGTCATATAGCGCATTTTTGCATAATGTGAATACTCAAACTAAGAAAATTTATCAACTAATTTCAAGATTGAGAGATAAAATCGAAACACACATAACAAAAAAAAGAAAAAATGTAAACACGCTTCCATTAATGTTTCGGATTCAATACCTGAGACTTGCAGAGAGAGAATACAAATCGATGGTGACAGAAGAGAATGCGTCAGAAAATTTTAATCCAATGAGAATCACTTTGAATGGGTTCTTTTGGCAGATTGAGAGAGATAATGGGGAATGAGTAGTAAGATTTTAGGGATTTTCTATCTTGAAGAATGAGGAATGATCGATTTGATTTAGAGCCAATGGGTTTCGGAAATTTTTAAAGAAAATGAAAAGAGATGATGGTTGAGAGGGTTGTTAGTGAAATGGGTTAACAGATGCAGAGAAGATGCATCCGATCGTGTTTTGGGAGGTGATGCGACGAAAAAGAGAAGAAGTTTTGAATTTTAAACTTGAAAAGACATAAATGGAGACTTTTGCAGAGTGATGGGTACCGTGTACTAGTGGAGAAGCAGAGAGAAGATTGATAGTTCTGAAAAAAAAAAAAAAATTGAGTCCCGCGCTGGTTAATATGTCGAAAGTCTGTTTTCCCTTAAAACACATAATGATGCAATGCTTTAAATAGAGGGGTATTTAAGTAATATGCCTTTTAAACATGCAGAATAGGCGCTCGAAAAATAAAAATAATCTTAGAGTTTTAGTATAATCAAACCTGATTGCCAGTTTGCCAACGAAAAATTAGAAGCAGTGGTAAAGCATTTAGCAAACAAGCAAATTAGCAAACAAATTAGTATGCCACTGCAATCAAATTCTGCAAAATACTGTTCATATCAGATCAGACCCAGAATTTTTCAAATTGCACCAGAAATATCAGAACACATTTTTAACCCTACAAACCAACATATATCACTTCATTTTCATATAGAAACATGAGAGTGCATCAAAAGTTAATCAATAGCATTAGTCATACCAAGTTCTCTCCTTATTTTGCAGAAAATTTCCTCGTTAAGTAGCTTTATAAAAATGTTAGCAAGCTATTTTTTAGAAGGGACAAATTGAATTTGAATATCACCATTTTGAACATGATCCCTAATAAAATGATGTCTAATTTCAATATGCTTGCTTCTAGATTGTTGGACAGGATTTTTTGATAGATTTATAGCACTAGTATTGTCACATCTTATGGGAATGTGATCAAATTTAATTTCAAAATCTTCAAGCTGTTATTTCATCCATAAAATTTGTGCAACATAACTTCCAACTGTAATATATTTAGCTTTTGCAGTAGAAAGTGCAACAGAGGTTTGCTTTTTTACTGTGCCATGAAACTAATGCATGACCTAAAAATTGACAAGTTCCAGAAGTGCTTTTTTCTGTCCAGTCTACTACCAGTAAAATCTGAATCACTATAACCGATAAGATCAAATGATTCACATTTTGGATACCACAAGCCAATGTTGTGTGTGCCAATGAGGTACTTAAAAATTCTTTTAACTGCTATAAGATGAGATTCTTTTGGACATGATTGAAATCTTGCACATAAACATACACTAAAATGAATGTCTGGTCTACATGCTGTCAAGTAAAGTAAAGAACCAATCATACCTCTATAGAGTTTATTATCTATTTCCTTACCTTTTTCATCTTTCTCTAGTTTAACTGTTGAGCTCATGGGGGTTCCAATGCTTTTCATATCTTCCATTTTGAACTTCTTTAGCATATCCTTTATGTACTTGGACTGATTTATAAAAATTTCATCTTTCATTTGTTTAATTTGCAATCCAAGGAAGAAAGTAAGTTCACCCATCATACTCATTTCAAATTCACTTTTCATCATATTGGAAAATTTCTTACAAAAAGAATGGTTAGTAGCACCAAAAATAATATCATCTACATAGATTTGCACAATAAGCATGTCTTTTACTAGTTTCTTAATGAAAAGAGTAGTATCCACTTTTCCTCTTTTAAAATCATTTTGAAGCAAAAATTTACTAAGTCTCTCATATCATGCTCTAAGAGCTTGCTTTAAACCATAGAGAGCTTTAGTAAGCTTGTAACATGATTTGGAAAATGAGGTTCTTCAAAACCAGGAGGTTGAGGCACATAAACTTCTTCATCATTATATCCATTTAAGAATGCACTTTTAACATCCATTTGATAAAGCATGAAATTCTTAAAACATGTAAATGCACACAACATTCTAATAGCTTCAATTCTAGCAATAGGAGCAAAGGTTTCATCAAAATCAATACCTTCCTCTTGGTTGTATCCTTGAGCTACTAGTCTAGCTTTATTTCTAATTACATGTCCTTTTCATCCATCTTATTCCTAAATACCCATTTAGTTCCAATAACAGAATGCTTTTTAGGTTTAGGAACAAGTGTCCACACTTTATTTCTTTCAAATTGATTTAATTCCTCTTGCATTGCAAAAAGCCAATTTTCATCATTTTGAGCATCATCATATGTTTTGGGTTCAAATTGAGAAACAAAAGCAATATTACCAAAATATCTTCTAAGTTGAGCTCTTGTCATCATTCTTTGTGATGGACTATCAAGAATGTCATCTTTGGAATGATTTCTATGGTACCTCCATTCTTGTGGAATATCTTGATGTTGAGGTTCCTCAATTTGTAATTCTTCCACATTTGGTTGGGAGTCTTCTTGAATTTCAACATTTGTGGAGCAAGGAAGTTCTTCTTCTTTGTCATTTTGATCATCCTCCACTAGTTGTTTTGAATCAAGCTCATCTTTATTTGAATTCCTTGAATTTAGAATCTGCTCAATTTCATCATCACAAGAATCTTTCCTTTGCAAGGAAGTGTTAGCATCATCAAAAAGTATATGCATTAATTCTTCCATGGTCAAGGTTTTTCTATTGAAAATCCTATATGCTTTGCTATTTGTTGAATAGCCTAGAAATATTCCTTCACAAGATTTAGCATCAAATTTCTTGGGATTGTTGTCTTTGTTATTCAAAATGTAACATTTGCAACCAAAGACATGAAAATATGCAATATTAAGTTTTCTTTCTTTCCAAAGTTCATAAGGAGTTTTCTTTAAAATAGCTCTAATGGAAACTCTATTCAAAATGTAGCATGCTGTATTTACAGCTTCTGCCTATAAATATTTTGATAAACTGTTTTCATTTAGCATTGTTCTTGCCATTTCTTGCAAAGATTTGTTTTTCCTTTCAGCAACTCCATTTTGTTGTGGAGTTCTAGGAGCTGAAAATGTATGATAAATACCATTTTGAGAGCAGAAATTTTCAAACAAACTGTTTCAAATTCTTTTCCATGATCACTCCTCAAAAATGTAATGCAATATCCTTTTTCATTTTGAGTTTTTTTGCAAAAAGCTTCAAATATATCAAAGGTTTCATCTTTATGAGCAAGAAAGAAAGTCCATGTGAATCTTGAAAAATCATCAACAGTTACAAATGTATATGCCTTGCCTCCTAAACTTCTAGGTGTGATTGGACCAAAAAGATCAAGATGTAATAACTCCAATGGTCTAGACGTAGTTACAACATTCTTTGATTTAAAAGATGATTTTGTATGTTTACCAAGTGCACATGCTTTGCATTGAAACTCTTTTTCAAATCTTAACTTTGGAAGTCCTCTAACAAGATTCCTTCTAGAGAGTTTAGCAAGTGTACTCATGCTAGCATGTCCTAATTTTCTATGCCATAACCATGCACTATCATCAGAAGTCATAAAGCATGTTTCACAATTCTCTTCAAGACTTGTTAAATCAAGTAGGTAAATATTATCTATTATAGCACCAGCAAACATAACATTATTTCCATGAATCTCACAATGTATAGAAGTAAAAATGACTTTAAAACCATTATCACATAGTTGACTAACACTTAAAAGATTATATTTTAATCCTTGTACTAATTCAACATTCTCAATGCAAGGATTTTTACCAATAGTTCCACATCCAATAATTTTAGCTTTACTTTTATCACCAAATTTGACATAACCTTCTTCTTTTAAAGTAAGAGAAGAGAATTTGCCTTTATTTCCTATCATGTGTCTAGAGCAGCCACTATTTATGTACCAGTATTCTGTTTCCAGCATACTTCTTAGGCAGACCTGAGATTAGTTAACTATCCTTAGGTACCCAAGCAACTTTGGGTCCTTGTATGTTAGTAATATTAGGTAGGGTTCCTTTAGGCACCCATACTTTCTTTGCCTTAAAGGTTCCTTTCCTAATAGGACAAGCATCAATCATATGACCTTTATGATTACAATAAAAGCATGTAATATTTGGTTGAGAAAAAAAATGAGGCTTTAACAAAATAATGTTTGTATTTTCTATATTTCATAAATCCATCATAACCAATTCCAAAATTTTCATTTGTGGATCTTTGATTCCCAAGAAGTATATCAAGTGTTTCTTTTCCTTTTATAAATTTAGTTAAATCTCTTATCAAATATTTAACTTTTGCTTCAAGAATTCTGTTTTTCTCAAGAAGTTGTTCACATACTTCTTTTGATCTTTGAAGCTCATCATTAACATCCTTGAATAATTTCATTTGAGATTTGTAAAAGTCATTTTCCTTTGAAGCCATACTCAAGGAAATTATTTCTGATCTTAAAGCACAATTTTCATGAACCAAAACTTTGCATTTCTTTCTAAAAGATCAATATTTATCATATGTCTTTACAAATGCAAGTTCTAATTCATCAACATTAGAAAGTTCAGGATTTACCTCATTATCACTATCTTCGATGTGTGAGCTTTCACCTTTTTCTTCAATTGCCATCATACAAGTGTTTGCAGCTTCTTTGTCACTTGTTTCATCATTTGGTGAAGAGTCACTATCACTCCATGTTGCCGCCATTGCCTTTTTACTTTTAGCCTTTCTAAACTTGTTTTTCTTCTTCAATGTAGGACACTTGGCTTAATGTGGCCTGGTTTGTTACACTCATAACAAACTATTTCACTTGAATGATTTGGAGTCTTTGGAGCATATTTCTTTATGAACTTCTTGTATTTGCTTCCACCTTTTCTAAAAGCTCTTTTGAATCTTTTGACTATCATAGCCATATCTTCATCATCATCACTTGAAGCACTTGAATCATCACTTAAACTAGCTTTAAAAGCAACACTTTTCTTTTTCTCATCTACCTTTTCGGATATGAAGGCTATACCTTTCTTTTTCTTTTGATCACCTTCTTTCTCATCTTTCTTGTAGATCATCTCATGTGCAATGAGAGAACCAATTGGCTCATCATAGGTGTATTTTCTGAAATCCTTGGTGTCTTGAATAACAGTGGTCTTTGCTTCCCATGACTTTGGAAGAGATCTCAAAATTTTCTTTACGAGTTCTTGTTCCTCAAATCTCTTTCCAAAAGCTTTAAAAAGATTGGCAAGATCTGTAAATCTGGTACTCATTTCAGCAATAGTTTCACCAGGTTTCATCTCGAATAACTCATAATCAAGGATGAGGAGGTTTGCCTTTGACTCTTTCACCACATCAGTTCCTTCATAGGTGACTTATAGTTTGTCCCATATTTCTTTTGCAGTTTGACATCTTGAAATATGATTATACTCATTAATATCAAGAGTACAATGAAGAATGTTAATAGCCTTGGCATTTGTAGAACTTTTCTTCCAATCATTATCATCAAATTCAACTTCAGCTTTAGGAATTTGAATAGTTCCTTCACTAGTTTTATAAGGAATATAAGGACCATCTTTAATTATTCTCCAAGCATCAATACCAACAGATTGTATAAAGTTTCTCATTCTAGTTTTACAGAAGGAGTAATTTGTGCCATTAAAAAGTGGTGGTCTAGTGATAGAATAACCTTCAGCTAAGGGGGCAGGTATACCAGCTGAGTTTCTAGATGAACCAGCCATGTGAATGGATCACTCTAAGGGGTTTAATCCTCAAGCAAGAGAGACAAGCTCTGATACCAAATTGATGTCCCAAAATATGTCCAAGAGGGGGGGTGAATTGGACTCTAAAAATAATTTTTCGGTTCTTGCTCAAAACCTTTGAAAAATTACAGCTTGGTTCAACCTTATTTTCTAATGTGAGATATGAACAATACAGCTCTATTGATAAGTTGATTGTTGGGTCATAAGCAATCAGTATAATGATCTGACAGAATATATTGGTATTCAGTAGGAATTTCAGTAATCTGAATAAGTTCACAACACAGCTAACAAATCAGCACACCAGATATATTAATTGATAGCAAATAAAACAATAAGCAAATTAAACCAGATGTCAGCAGATTCAGCAATAAACCAATTTTCTCAGTTTGCAGCAAGGTTAACAATAAACAGTATCAACTTTCATATCAGCAAAAGCACATCAATCAGAAAGTTAAAATGCATAAATGTAAAGAGTAAGGGTTGAGAAAATTGAACACTGAAATTTTATAGTGGTTCGGCTCAACTAACCTACATCCACTCTCTCAAAGATCCCACTTTGAGTCTTTACTTCACTATTCTTCTCTTTTAAAGGCAAGAGACAAAAAGCCCTTTATAAATCTTCTCACCAAAGCTTTTACAAGTAGCATCACATTTCTACCAAGTGTTATCCCAAACACTTTTTCACAATCAAGCTTCAATAGGTGCTTGAATGACCTCTCATAAATGATAATAAAGTGTTTAAAACTCACTCTCACTCAATACAACAGAATCTATAAAGAAGAGATGAGTAGGTAAGCCAATGATGAGCAATAAAAACACTTTGAGCACTTTAAATGAAAGCTTTTATGATCTTAAAGGATTAGGAACAGTAAAGAGACTTTCATTAAGTGCAAAATGGCCAAGGGTAGGCGCATTTATACCTTTGGAACGTTTTTGACCGTTTGAGAACTCATTTGAATGTTACAATTTCAAATTTCAAGAAAATAGCCGTTATTTTATCTTTTTTCTACGATGTTGTACAGAGATGAGACAGTTAGCATACTGGAAAAAGTAGCAAACCAGTTAGTATACCAAAACAAGTAGCAAACCAGTTAGCATACCAGGAAAACTTTTCTGCATAACTTTGAAAACTTTAAAACTTTACACCAAATCATAATCAAATGATTTTAGGCCATTGAAGATATTTGAAAGAAAATCTTTTGAGAGATTGAACATAAGTATCATTGACTTCTACTCCTCAATTCTTTTCACAAGCAATCCTAAAAGTTAAAACTAACTTCTATACTATATGTAGCTTCAAATTTGATTTTCAATGAAGCCTTGGAAGGTAACCTTTTCTTCTTTTATCTCCTTTGATTCATCGTGTGTTATCTTAAAATGTCATCATTTCTTCAAAATCACGAATCTATCATGAAATCATTGTGACTTTTTCTTTGTTCTTTGAGAAGCACAACACTTAAAACAATGTTAGTTTGATTCTAGTTGAGTTTTGGTATCATCAAAATCTATACTCCTTTGAGCTTGTGGGATCAAAAAATTAAATGAAGCATACATACTAAAATTAAATTGAATATCTCATATTCAACTAAAAATTCATATTTGAATCTCATTCAAACAAATTTAAAAATTCAGATTTGAATTACATTCAAACAAATTTAAAAATTCAGATTTGAGTCACATTCAAACAAATTTAAAAATTCATATTTGAATCACATTCAAACAAATTTAATTGTGTGATCATAATTCCTAATTAAACAATTTAATTAGTCATAGGCATCAAAGCATACAACAATTGCTCATTGAAGCCCATATACCTTGCGCACCATTGTGGTGCTAAAACCATGTACACCATAGAGCACAAACATAATGCCGCCACCTTTGTTGGTCTAACTAGCAATGAATCAATCAACTTTTGATCAAATAACACAATTAAATAAGATATTAAACAATCTAAATGGCATATATAGTGGCTCTGATACCAATTGAAAGAGCAGAAGCATGAAAATTGTTAGATTAGAACATTGAATTCAAAATTTTTCTTCTAGGGTCTTATGCATCATATAACATTCATTATGTACCTAATTCATTTCAATGTTCAATTGCATATTAAAACACTTTTAATATGTATTAGGATCTATATTTGCCATTAAGATTTTAGAATTAACAAATTAATTCATTAGAACCCTAGATTGATACAAGAATATGTGCACTAACCTTTTGATGCACTGTAGATGTGAGTGGTATCTTTGTGAAGCACTTAGGACCCCAAATGTTGTCCCTCTAGCTTGTTCATACCCAGATTACCAATGGGCAGCCCCTAAACCAGATTCTCAAGCCTTGCCAACCAATTAGAAATTAGGGATTTGCCTTTAGAGAGGTAATAAATGTGTATAGGACACTAGAAATAATTTTTAGTGATTCTAATTCAAAGAAACTTGGATCATTCTCTTTGAATTGATGAGAGAATATGAAGAGAGGAGAAGCACATAGAGGTGGCAGCACACTTGAGAGAAAATAAGAAGAGTGGCTTATTGTTTTATTTTCTCATAACATCACTTTATATAATTAGGTCATCACTCAAAACCCTTGCCACATGTCATCACCTGATTGCTTCTTAATTTTAATTGACCTAATCACATTAAGCCAAGTGTCAAAGCTAGACTTAATCTTGACTTTGATCATCTTGCATGATAGGAAGAAAAATGACAAACCATGATGCCATATGTCACCATCTCATGGTGCCACGTGTCACCCTGTGAAATGACTAAATTACCCTTGTGTTGTAATCTTGAGTACTCAACCCAAAATAATTATTTCTCCTCTTCTAATCAATTTATATCAAATATAAATTAATTAATTAATCTCCATTAATTAATTTCTCATAATTAAATTTATATTTAAACTATACATCCAATAACCTAGATTTGGTTTCAAGCCATGTTAGGGACTTTGCAATCTAATTGCAAACCAAACCTATTTAATTAATCAATTAAACTCTTTAACTAATTAATTAAATCACATTTAACCTGGTGATTACTTGTGCATGTGTGTGACTTACTAGGCTTATTACTAATTCGCAATGAGATATGACATCAACTCTTAATATCATAAGAACTTTTTCTTATCATAAATGATTTCTCTAAATCATTTTAGGCACCTCATAAACTATGGTTAACACCTAGCATAGAATGCCATGGCCACCCAATCAGTAATAAGGAATACTTTAAATGAACCTATAATCATATGTTATCATGTACTAGAATCTCTCTGTTACAAAATCTCAATTCGAGCTGGAGTCATGATTTATGTCAAACTTTATTTGCTATGAATATTATGCTCTCTTTTAATTCCAGTTCTTAATTAAAAATATTTCTCATCAGAAACTCTTTTCTAATTAAATCTGTCTGTCCCGGCCAAGAACTTGAAACATCAAGAACAATTAAATGAACATAGGATTTTATCCCTATTTACTTAGGGTAACAGATTCCATCTTGATCAACACCTATCTCCATATATAACTGGTAGGAGCCAACACTGAAGGAGTGGAAGCATGAAAATTATTAGTTTAGAACATTGAATTCAAAAATTTTCTTCTAGAGTCTCATGCATCATGCAAGATTTATTATTTACCTAATTGATTTCAATATTCAACAGCATATTAAAACACTTTTAATATGTTTATGGATCTACATTTGCCATTTAATATTTTAGAATTAATAGATTAATTCATTAGAATCCTAGATTAATATAAGAATATGTGCACTAACCTTTTGATGCACTGTTGATGTGTTTGGTAGGTTTGGGAAGCACCTAAGACACCAGATGTTGTCCCTCTAGCTTGTCCACACCAAGATCACCAATGGCAGCCTCTTGAACAGCTTCTCAAGCATTTCTAATTAATTAGCAATTGAGGTTTTGCCTTTTAGAGAGGTTACAGATGTATATTGGACACTAGAAACGATTTTAAGCAATTTTAATTCAAGAAAATGTTGGCAATTCTCTTTGAATTGATGAGAGATGAAGAAGAAGAGAGGAAGAAGACAATAAGGGTGGCAGCACCTTTTTGAGGAAATCAAATTGCTTATTTTGTTCTTTCCTCATTTCCCTTATATAGCTAGGTCACCACTTAAAACACTTGCCACATGTCATCTTTTGATTGGCTCAGAATTTTAATTGACACAATCATATTATGCCAAGTGTCAAAACTAGAATTAATCTTGACTTTGATCATCTTACATGATTGGAAGACAAATGGCAAGCTTATGTGTAGTGCCATGTGTCACCATCTCATGGTGCCACATGTCACCCTATGAAATGATCAAATTACCCTTGTGTCTTAATTTTGAGTTCTCAACCCAAAATAATTATTTCTCTTCTTCTAATCAATTTATATCAAATATAAATTAATTAATTAATCTCTATTAATTAATTTCTCATAATTAAATTCATATTTAAACACTTTAAATATAAATTTAATTTATACTATACATCCAATAACCTAGATTTGGTTTCAAGCCATGCTAGGGACTTTGCAATCTTATTACAAACCAAACCTAAGTAATTAATTAATTAAACTCTTTTAACTAATTAATTAAATCACATTTAACTTGGTGATTACTTGTGTATGTGTGTGACTCACTAGGCTCATCAATAATTGGCAATGAGATATGATATCAACTCCTAATATCATCAGAACTCTTTCTTACCATAAAGGATTTCTCTAAATCATTTTACGCTCCTCATAGATCATGGTTAACGCCTAGCATAGTATGCCATGACCACCCAATTAGTAATAAGAAATACCTTAAATGAACCTTTAATCACATGTTACCATGCACTAGAATCTCTCTATTACAAAATCCCAATTCGAGTTGGAGTCATGGTTTATGTCAAACTCCATTTGCTATGAATATTATGTTCTCTTTTAATTCCAATTCTTGATTAAAAAGATTTTCTCATTAGAAACTCTTTTCTGATTAAATCTATCTGTCCTGGCCAAGAACATGAAACATTAAGAACAATTAAATGAACGTAGGATTTTATCCCTATTTACTTAGGGTAATGGATTCCATCTTGATCAACACCTACCTCCATATATAACTAGTAGGAGCCAACACATGCCCATATACTTATACACAGTACAAGTATGAAAGTAGTATCAAACTCAAACCACCTATATACAAGATAACTGTGCTATCTCAGGTCTAAAGATTATATGCACTGATATGATTTATGACAATGCATTGATAAGAGTAAACTCCATGTGCTTTTCATAGATGTCACTGGTTCAGCCTACTTATCATGCATAAGTGCCTATCATGTTTGTTATATGGCATGAGACTCACCATTCCATCTTATTTATATATCATATAAATAACTTGGGAATAAACATGCTTACAATCTTTCTGGATAAGTCATGTCCTTATTGTGAAGTATCCTTGATTGTGAACCAATTTATGATACTTTGTGCTAGAAATACTGTCATTCATATTCTTAACAACTTAAAAATAGAATTTCTAACAAAATATCAATGGACCTTTTCTATTACACATAAATATATTATGTAAACGAAAAAGTGAAATTGCCTTTTATTAATAAAATATGTACTAAATGCATACTAAATGATGTGCTTTAGGGCATACTACTAATAATCACCCACTAGCACTAAAGCCATTGATTATAGTATCTCAGACCCATCTTCTTAGGATATCGATCGAACTGAGCTTATGACATAGCCTTAGTGAATGGATCAGCTAGATTTTCAGCTAATGCTATTTTCTGTAAGGCTACATCGCCTTGCCCAACTATCTCTCCGATAATCTGGTAGCGCATTTCTATGTGTTTGGATTTCTGGTGAGACTGAGGTTCCTTATATCCAAACAGCCTCTTTTGCAGCATCTGATGCAGCAATGTACTCGGCATCTGTAGTGGAATCAGCAGTCGTACTCTATTTGAAACTCTTCCAACTGACTGCACCTCCATTATAAATGAACACAAACCCGGAGGTGGACTTTCTATCATCGATATTTGATTGGAAATCAGCATCAGTATAACCATCCAATTGTAAGTCACCACCTCCATAAATCAAGAATAAATCCTTAGTTCTTCTCATGTACTTAAGGATATTCTTGACAGCTATCCAGTGTTTCAAACCTAGATTGGATTGAAACCTGCTAGTCAAAGTAACAGCATATGCGATATCTGGCCTAGTACGCAACATTGCATGCATCAAACTTCCAATAGCCGAAGCATATGGAATCCTAGCCATTTTATCTCTTTCTTCAGGTGTCTTTGGAGACATCTCTTTAGAAAGGTGAATACCATGTCTCACTGGCAACAATCCTCTTTTGGAATCAAGCATGTTAAACCTCATTAATATCTTTTCCAAGTATAGAATTTGGGATAAATCAATTATTCTTTTCACTCTATCTCTATAGATGCGAATCCCAATAATATAGGTTGCCTCTCCTATGTCTTTCATGGAGAATTTATTTGACAACCATACCTTGACAGCTGTCAACATACCTGTGTCATTACCCATCAACAAAATATCATCCACATATAAGATAAGGAAAGTGACAGCACTATCACTAACTTTCTTATATACACATGGATCATCCTCATTTTTGATAAAACCAAATGACTTAATGGCTTCATCAAAATGGATGTTCCAACTCCTCGAAGCTTGTTTCAACTCATAAATGGATCGCTTTAGCTTGCATACCTTGGAACCATCTTGGGACTCAAAACCCCTAGTGTAACACTCCTCAGCCGACTACAATGTAGCCGAGCAAAGCGTGCTACATTCGATGCCGAAGCACCCTATCTTATCTTACTTTATTCCTTTAATAATTTGATCTCATTATATTTTAATATCAATTATTTTTCTATAGAGAAACCAACTGAGTTTCCCCTATTTTATTATCGTTTGACGTGTTTCACTATTCACCTGTTTGAAATTTTCAATAATATTTTAAAATAAAAATCTCATCATTTCATGCATCATCTATATATTTCAATTCCGTATTCAAATCCATACAATTTTATTCATATCCATTTCCATGCATTCCCATTCATGCTTAATTCATATAAGAAAATTTTCAATCTTCATTAATTTATATGATATACAATTTAATCAGCTATGAACTAACCGATTTATTAATTTATATCACATGCCTATTAATTATATTTTCGTAATCTACATTGCAATACCATAACTAAGCATTTTATACAACATATAAATTATGAATTATATGGGCCCTATCTACATGCATTGTTGAGGAGGTAACAACTTTGAACACTCTGCAGATTAGAACTCCAAAATCCCTGTTTAATATTCGCTAAGCTTTACCTTTAGTACCTGCACAAGGAAACAAATCCATCGCGCTAAGCATTACTGCTTAGTGGTGTAATAATATAACAAGAAAATAATATATAATAAAAAAAGAAATGGATCAAAATTTGGATACTCTGGAATTTAATCTAATTTCATATAATAGTTCTAATATTAACTATCTTTTGTTCTAATTTATTCCTCTTCAGAAGCAGTCAATTCTTTCATAATAATTAAATTTTAATATCGTTCCAATTCATTTCAATTCTTTCTGCTAAATAACGAATCTAATTTTTTTAAAATATTCTTACTCATTTATTTAATTGTTAATATTTTTAGTTGCTAATATTCTTAACTTATTTCAATAAATTTCACTGCCTAAGTAACCTATGACAAGCTGACTAAATTGGATAACAAGTCGTTGGCACTGGACACCTTAGTGCCCCGGGTTGTCATATCATGGGACGCAGAACGTCAACCACGTATACAGTCAGAATGGCTAAAAAGCCATGATAACACATAATCAGGCATAAAAGCCATGAGTGCGGGCATAAAGCCATGAGTACGGACATAAAGCCATGAATATAGGCATAAAGCCTTTCGCAGTACTGCTAAAATAATACCCTATTGGCCTGCTAATCTATCCAATCTGACACACGTGTCTAAGCAATACATGGGCACATAAGTACCATTAAATATTAATGTCTTCTTATTTCATTATTTCATTATAAGTTCCAATTATAATTTATAACATTTTAATTTTTTTTTTAGCGGAAGTATAAATTTCTAAATCACAATTTTGTACAGTTTATAAATTCATCACAATTCATACATTCCTTACATCATTCCTTTTTTATCTCAATTCATAACAATGGAGTTCATGTACTATTTTACCTTCATCATAATTCATATATTTATTCATTATATCCTTATATCATTCATTTTGGATCTCAATTCACAACAATGGTGTTCATGTACTATTGTACTCAAAATACTTTTTCTTGTCCTTTCTCATTTATACACTCAAAAATCTACTTATGTAATTATAAATTTTATATTTCAAGTTGAATTACTAATATTTATGAATTCTATTTGTGATGGGCATATAAGCCCTAGCTACCTATTCACATCAATTAGGTAACTTACTTTTAATGTTTCAAATAATCCATGAACATTTCATGGATTTCAAATTTATTGCCTTAATTTCCCTCTATCAATTTTGACTAAGATGCATAGTCCCCATTTGTCATACAATTCTAAGCATTTAAGCCTAGAATTGGTTCTAGGTCTTCATCTTAATTTACTAACCATTTTGATTACTATTCACCTTACTAGTTAACCAAAATGTTGACTTTTCATACTTAATGGATATGTTAATTCTAATTACACCAAGATCCCACATTTTGAGTTTTACATTTGTTAGTATTAATTGTCAATTGCAATTTGAAGTCCCCTAGATGCATTTCTAAATTTTCAGTTTTGATTACTTAAGTTTTCTATTCCATTGGATAATTCTACAGTGGAAAGAATATGGGTCTTGATGCTTTGGCAAACTGCCATGTTTGGCAGCTTATTAAATCATGAATTTGTGTGTGAATATGTAGTTTATTAATGAAGTATGCTAGTATTAAATTATGGGCAGCAAGTGTAAGTGATATTGAAGTATGATTATGTTGAAGTGTATGTGTAATATTGACATTGAGATATGTTGAATTTTGGTGGAAGTGAATGTTGAACTTAATGGTGAATTATGTGCATTGAGCACTTGAATATTCTGCCCAAAATTGTTGATGAAATTGTGTACAATATATATATATGGAAGTGTTATTGATTGAATATTGAAGTAATGAGGAGGAGAAGAAATATCAAATTGGAAGTGTATGTGCTTTGTGCAGGTTGTGTATTGAAGGCAGTACATATTCCTTATCCTCCTCATTACTTCAATATTTAATCAATAACACTTCCATATATATATATTTTACACAATTCCAGCAACAATTTTGGGCAGAATATTCAAGTGCTCAATGCACACAATTCACCATTAAGTTCAACATTCACTTCCACCAAAATTCAACATATCTCAATGTCAATATTACACATACACTTCAACATAATCATACTTTAATATCACTTACACTTGATGCTCACAATTTAATACTAGCATATTTCATTAATAAACTACATATTCACACACAAATTCATGATTTAATAGGCTGCCAAACATGGCAGTTTGCCAAAGCATCAAGGCCCATATTCAAACCCTTAATTCAAGCACTAACATGCACATCATTGGATATTAACTTACTACCACTTCCATTTAAGTTAATCAACCTTAATTTCCATCCATTAGAGGTAAGAAAAACTCAATTACAATAAACTTTCATGGCTGTCCAAAATTGAATATATCAATAACTCATCGAATCCTTCAAATTTCTTCACCATCCAACTCGTTTCAACCTTAATACAAACTTTAATGAAGCAAGGGATGAAAAACTAGCACTAACCTTTTTTGAGCTTCACCAAAACTTCATCAAATCCTCTTCTTTTTGCTTCCAACATACTGCCCAAGGTGTGTGTGCAAGCTTTGATGAAGAAACTATGGTGAAATGAGGGCTTGAACATGGTTGCATGGTGGTTGAAGTGAGGTCGGCCATGGAGTTTCCATGGGGTAGTTTCGGCTGGTTATTTCCCAAGCTTGAAGATGATGATTTCTGCCCAATTCCACTTTGACATATCCCATTTATTTAAGGTTAGTGGAGCACTAACCAATAAATTAATGTTTATTGATTTAAAAGTTTCCTAATTTGCACATTTAGCTCAATTCCTTCACTATTTATATATTGTATCCCATTTTAATTTTTCATGACATTTCCTAAGTGCAATATCATTTATTTTTAATGGACATTTAGGTCAAAAGGCAACACTAGGTGTCAAATGACCAAAATACCCCACTTTAGGTTATATTCCCAATTTTTCGGTAACACCGATTTTTGTCTGTTTCTCGATTTTTTGTTTTTCTTTGTACTAATTTATTAATTTTTATTTAATAATTCTAGTGTCAATTATATTTCAATAGACCTTTACTTATGTCTCGGAATTAAATTCTCAGGGTTCCCAGCAGTCTTGGGGTCGGCAACGGCCTTCCCAGTGCAGTCACCCATCGCTATGGTGTCGGCTCGTTTAACTTAGCTTCATTTTCTCTCTTTCATTTGTCTTTGATTTTTCTTGCATTTTCTTCTTTTTATTTCATCATTATATGTCTGTTCATTATCATCGAAGTGTAGTTCCAGACAT
Source organism: Hevea brasiliensis (assembly GCF_030052815.1). Taxonomy (NCBI): domain Eukaryota; kingdom Viridiplantae; phylum Streptophyta; class Magnoliopsida; order Malpighiales; family Euphorbiaceae; genus Hevea; species Hevea brasiliensis. Next base: position 22,386,539 of record NC_079502.1, on the reverse strand, counting down.
TCCGACTTTCCGGGGCAGACATTAGCCGTCGGAATAGTAGAATGTACGGACTATGAAAATGAGGATGTTACGAACTGGGCTAACTTTTCTTCACTAAAGTTGTTCCTTATTGTGTCTTCTTTAATTCCTTTTTTGAATCACTCCAATTGGAATTTTGTAGCTCAAGTTATGGCCTAAATACCATAACTGGCCGGATAGGGTAGTACCCAGAATTTCTGGGCAGAATCTATTCTGGCAGTTTTGGTGTCCTGAGTTTGGTGGGCAATTTCATTAAGTTCTAATCAAAATTTGGAGTTGTGTCCTTCATGAAAGTTTTCCTAAATTGTCAAAGCTTTCTATTGATATAAATTTCAGGTTAATTGGACATTTCTACATTGAATTATGACCAAATGAATGAACACTGTTCATTTGGTCATTTTGCCCATGTACAATGTGTGTTACCCGGATTTGGTCAATTTTTAGGGTATCCTATGTTTGGTTTCTGGACAGGGTTCCTTCATCAAAGTTGTGCCATTATGTGTCTAGTTTCATATTCAATTATCCTTGCACCAATTGAACCTACACAACTCAAGTTATAGCTGCCCAAACTTGTTGGACTCACATCTAGACCTGCAGGGCACTCAAGGCAACACATCTGCCCTCAATTCCATTGGCACAAATCACTTCAATTCCTCATTAATCATAGCCAAATAGTCACTAATTGACCATTACAACTTTAGTTTATGTCCATTTTCATCCACTCCCAAAATTAAATTTTAAAACCCTAACCCTAATTGACCAAGCCTCCAATTCATGCATCTTACACCTAATTTGCTATACTAATCATATAATTTATACTAGGGGTACCTAATATGCCACTTTAAATCAAAGCATTCTCCTAACCCTAACTCATGTCAAGGCTGGCAAAATTTCATGGAACATAATCATGCCTCATTAATTCAATTTTTATCAAATTTTCAACTCAACTTATCTTAAATTCATGTTTAGAAAGATGTAAAAGCAAAGAATATGGCACTAACCTCCTTGGAGAGAATTTATCCCTTCAATTTCCTTCACTTTCTTTGGTTTTCTTGGCAACTAAACACCTTCCCAAGTGGTGTAGACAAGTTTTAATGATGGAGGTCTAAGGTTTTGTGGAGGGAAATCAATGAAAATTAAGAGAGATGAAGAAATTTTTTTCATAGAAGAGAGAGAGAGATAAGAGATTTCCAGCAATGAGAGACAAATGAGGAAGATGGTTGTTTGTTTTTTTTTATCTCCTTTTTATTTCATTTTCATCCCTTTATTTAATTTCTCAAATTGTGATTGGGTGTTGGCATTTTAATTACATCATGTAATGTCATAATTCCCAATTTCTTTTATTTTTCTTTCCTTTTCTTTTCTACTCATTTTCAATTAAATTTTTAGCAATATTTATTCATATTTTAGGTCATAATAATTATTTACTTAACTGGTCAAGTCGATCAAAAATCATCTCCGAAGACGAAATGAACAAAATGCCCTCCGTTTGGCTTATTAAGCCAAAATTGTCTATATAGATCGAAAAAATTTTCTAAGCCTTTTCTTGGCATTCTAATGTCATAGAAACCTCAATGACTCTTTTCTGGAGTCCCAAAAATTATTGTATGAATTTTCTCTCGGGTTTAGAGCTCCTAGCTGCGAAGACCGCAACTTCCCACTGGGTAACGCATCGCCGGGGCACCGACTCATTTAACTTAGTTGTATTTTATTTCTAAAATTTTTTCTAAATTTTTCTTATTAATATTTGAGTTAATTATGGCTCCTCACTTTAGTCTAAATGTTTTTCCAGATGTTCTAGTTATCCAGACTGACACCGGTCACCGAAACAGTAAAATGTACAGAATTGCTACAACGAGGGTGTTACACCTAGGTTGTTCCATGAAAATGTTTTCTTCAGTGTATTCATTAAGAAAAGCTATTTTGACATCCATCTGTCAAATCTCATAATCATAGTATGTAGCTATTGCTAACAGAATCCAAATTGATTTAAGCATGACAACAAGTGAGAGAGTTTCCTCATAATCGATTCCTTGCCTTTGGCGAAACCCCTTTGCTACTAGCCTTAGTTTATAGGTCTCTACCTTTCCATCAAAACCAATTTTCTTCTTGAAAACCCATTTATTCCCTATAGGTACAAAACCTTCAGGTGGGTTAACGGGATCCCAAACTTGATTCTTATACATGGAATCAATTTCGGATTTCATAGCATCAATCCATTTTGAAGAGTCTATATCTAATATAGCTTCTTCATAGGTAAGTAGATCATCTCCATGATCTACTTCTTCATGAGTAGACAACTCTTATTCTTCTTCTTCATGAAGAAAACCATATCTCACTGGTGGGTGAGATATCCTGCTTGATTTACGAGGAATAGCTATAGATGTTTCATCAATAGGTGTAGGTTGACTAGATAGATCCATATCCATCTGATCTATTGGTTGTGTTAGTAGTATGCCCTAGAGCATATCATTTAGTATGTATCTTGTACATATTTTTAATAATAAAAGGCATTTCCACTTTTCCGTTTACATAATATATTTATGTGTAATAGAAAAGGTCCATTGATATTTTGTTAGAAATATTATTCTTAAGTTGTTAAGAATATGAGTGACAATATTTCTAGCACAAAGTATCATAAATAGGTTCACAATCGAGGATACTTCATAATAAGGACATGACTTATCCAGAAAGATTGTATTCATGTTTGTTCCCAAGTTATTTATATGAGATATAAATAAGATGGAATGGTGAGTCTCATGCCATATAACAAACTTGATAGGCACTTATAAATGATAAGTAGGCCGAACCAGTGACACTTATGACAAGCACATGGAGTTTACTCTTGTCAATGTTTTGTCATAAATCATATCAGGCATATAATCTTTAGACACGAGATAGCACAGTTATCTTGTATATAGGTAGTTTGAGTTTGATCGCTTTCATACTTGTACTATGTATGGGTATATGGGCATGTGTTGGCTCAGCTAGTTATATATGGAGGTAGGAGTTGATCAAGATGGAATCTGTTCCTCTAAGTAAATAGAGTTAAAATCCTATGTTCATTTAATTGTTCTTGATGTTTCAAGTTCTGGCAGACAGATAGATTTATTCGAAAAGAGTTTCGATGAGAAAAATCTTTTAATCAAGAACTGGAATTAAAAGAGAACATAATATTCATAGCAAATGGAGTTTGACATAAACCATGACTCAACTTGAGTTGAGATTTTGTAATGAGAGATTCTAGTGCATGGTAACATATGATTATAGGTTCATTTAAGGTAAATCTTATTACTAATTGGGTGGCCATGGCATGCTATGCTAGGTGTTAACCATGGTCTATGAGGTTCATAAAATGATTTAGAGAAATCATTTATGGTAAGAAAGAGTTCTGATGATATTAAGAGTTGATATCATGTCTCATTGCCAATTAGTGATGAGCCTAGTAAGTCACACACATACACAAGTTATCACCTATTTAAATATGATTTAATTAATTAATTAAAGAGTTTAATTGATTAATTAAATAGATTTGGTTTGCAATTAAATTGCAAAGTCCCTAGCATGACTTGAAACCAAATCTAGATTATTGGATGTGTAGTATAAATTAAATTTATATTTAAAGTGTTTAAATATGAATTTAATTGATGAGAAATTAATTAATAGAGATTAATTAATTAATTTATATTTGATATAAATTAATTAGAAGAAGAAAATAATTATTTTGGGTTAAGAACTCAAAATTAAGACACAGGGGCATTTTGGTCATTTCACAGTGTGTCACGTGGCACCATGAGATGGTGACACATGGCATAACACATAAGCTTGCCAAATGTTTTTTTAATCATGTAAGATGATTAAAATCAAGATTAAATATAGGTTTGACACTTGGCACAATGTGATTGGGTCACTTAAACCTAGAGCTAATCAAAAGGTGACATGTGGCTAGGGTTTAATGTGTTAACCTAGCTATTTAAGTGTGGTTATGAAAAGAAAATATAACCAGCAGCCTCTCCTCTCAATTGTCACGCCACTTTGAGGCTCTCCAGCCATTCTTCTTCATCTCTCATCAATTCAAAGAGATTAGCCATCAATCTCTTGAATTAAGAACACTAGAAATTGTTTCTAGTGTCCTGTTTACATCTCTAATCTCTTAAAAGGCAGAACTTGAATTTCTAATTAATAGAAAAGGCTTTAGAAGCTGTTCAAGGGCTGCCATAGGTGTTCTTGGTGTGGACAAGCTAGAGGGACAACATCTGGTGTCCTGAAGACGAATCTCAAAGGCGCAGACACGCTGCAGCACATCAAGAGGTTAGTGTAATCGTTCTTGATTTAATCTAGGGTTCTAAAATTAATCTGATTAATTTTAAAATCTTAAATGGCAAATACAGATCCAAAAACATATTAAAAGAGTTTTAATATGTTGTTTATCATTGAAATCAAATAGATAAAAATAAATCTTGCATGGTGCATGTGACCCTAGGTGAAAATTTTTGAATTCAATGGTATAATCTTGTGTTTTTCACGCCTGTTCCTTCAATTGGTATCAGAGCCACTATATTTGCCATTTAGATTGTTGATTATATAATTTAATTGTGTGTTTGATCATGAGATCAAGAGATTCATTGCTGGTTGGATCATGAGATGTGGCGTCACACATGGTGAAGCCACCATTAGTGGCGGCAACAATGGTTCCATGGGTGGTTCAAGGTTTGGCTTTTAATTCTGCAATTGTTGTATGATCTAAGGCCTATTCTTTGACTAATTAAAGTGTTTAATTAGTTGTTTTAATCACACAATTAAATTATGATTCAAATCAGAATTTTTAAAAAATGTTTGAATGTGATTCAAATCTGAATTTTAAAAGTTGTTTGAATGTGATTCAAATCTGAATTTTTAAAGTTGTTTGAATCATATTTAAATCTGATTTTTTAAAATTGATTCAATAAAATTCAGATCTGATTTTTAAAAATATTTGAATGTGATTCAAATCTGATTTTTAAAAATATTTGAATGTGATTCAAATCTGAATTTTTGAAGTTGTTTGAATGTGATTCAATTGAATTTTTAAATTTGTTTGAATGAGATTCAAATCTGAATTTTTAAATTTATTTGAATCATATTCAAATCTGGATTTTTAAGTTGAATATGAGATATTCAATTTAATTTAAGTATGTATGTTTTATTTAATTGTTAAATAGTGATATGCATGATGGATGATCATGGACTATAAAAGACCAATGTGATTGGATTTATTTCTTTTATGTTTCTTTGGGATTGTAAATTAATTAATTTATTTTAATTTATTTTGGGCATGTATTATTAAGTTTGTAATATTTTTGGGTTGTAATTTCATTTATTTAAGTTCTTGTAAATTCGCCTTGGTATGCCAAGGATTACTATGTAATATTGGATTGCAAGAAGTTCAAGGAGGTCAAGAGCATTGATGGGACCAGTGGGAGGAATTCAATATCAAGTGTTGATTATGTATTCCTTCAGCAACTCTTGTAAAATGAATGAATGAAATGCACCTAGGAATGCCCTGATTCAATTCTTGGTGGCTCAGAATTGAATCCCTTAGAAAGTCCATGATCATACCATATTTACTGCTTATCCATGAATGCATGAGATGTATGGGAATGTATGCAATTATATGATATATGCATGCTAAATGGATAATGTGCAAAGTGAGACCTTAATAGTAATTAGGATGGCTATAAAATCTTCCAAACAAATGATTAAGTTGGAAATGCTATAATTAAAGTAATTATAACATAAGCCCTCCATTGGGTAAATTATTTTAAGAAATTTTAAATAGTTGCATGAGATGCAATTAATTTAAGAGATTTTCTTAAGAATAATTGTTAAGCAAGAGATGTTGTAAATATGTAAATGGTTTGGTGGCCAATATTGGATGTACCTGAGGACATTAAAATTATTTGCATAATTACTGGCTCAATGGGATCAACTTAACTAATGCAAGATAAGTCAATATTGGATGTACCTGAGATTTTGAGCATTAGGGGCTAGCAAAAGGATTGAACCTCACATGAGATGTGATGGGCAAGGAGTTGCTCACTTATAGTTTATTGTAATTCCAATAATGGATGTACCTGAGGATGATCAATAGAATTATAAGAATTCAATCACCCACTAGAAATCCATCCAACTAGGATTTCCGTTTTCTACTTTGGAAGTGTAGGATTCGCTAAGTTAGTGGGAGGACCAATTTGATTAAAAGACCATAATCATTTTGGTTAATTACATGATACATTTACTAATTAATCTGGTTATTTTCTGCAGCTTAATTTTACGATAAATATGAGCACAAAACAACCACCACCATCCAATATCCTTGCAAGCATACTTGATCACAACAGTTGTGGACCTAATCATGCGATTGGCTAAGAAATTTGAAACTTGTCCTGAACCTTGAACATATAGGATATGTTCTAGATTCAACTGTTCCTGGTCCCTTACCTCCAGAGGCCACACAAGTGGAACATGAAACTTTGGACAAGTGGAAGGAGCATGATATGAGAGCTAAGTGTTACATGCTTCTATGAGTAATGAGTTAAGCATGAGAACATCTTGAGAAGTGAGATCCTCCTTCACCTACAAGAGTTGTATGGTGAGCACAGAATGCTAGGTATGAGATATCTAGACAGTTATTCGTATGAGGATGTCTAAGGGAGAATGTTGGGGATCATGTCCACAAGATGATGATTGATTGAGCAGTTGGAACATCTTGACTTCAACATGGATTTCCAACTATAAACGGATTTGATCCTTCCTTCACGAGTCTTTGGGAATTTTGTGACAAATTTCCATATGACTAAACAGAATGCACCTTAGCTAAATTACTCAACATGATTGAAAGAATATGCTATCAATAAAGGAAAAGAGGTAGCTTTTGTTGCATCTTCTTCTGGAAAGTCCAACAAGAAGAAGGGCAAGAAAAAGAAACCTCAGTTCCTGGTCCTTCCAAGAAAATAGCTAAGAAAAGGAAGACTAAATAAAGGAAGGAAAGTGTTTCCACCGCCAGAAAGCGTTTCATTGCCAATAGGAAAGTGTTTCCATTGCCGGAAGAAAGTGTTTCCAGTATAGTAATGAATGCAATGCCGTGGTGAAAACCAACTCAAGTTCAAAATATATTTGGCACTTAAGGTTATGTCATGTTGCAGAAGATAGGATTACAAAATTGGAGAAAATGGGGATTCTATCCTCATTGGGCTCTGAGCCTACTCCAACTTGTGAATCTTGCCTTCAAGGCAAAATGACTAGATCACCCTTTGTTGGATAAGGGCTAAGAGCTGAAAATATTTTGGAACTAATACATAGTGATGTATGTGGTCCGTTTAAAGAAATGGCTAGAGGGGGCTTTCATTATTTTATTACCTTTACTGATGATAAATCAAGGTTTGGGTATTTGTATTTGATAAAATACAAACATGAATCCTTTGAAAAGTTTAAGGAATTTAAATCTAAAGTAGAAAATCATACAGGAAAAAGTATTAAAGCTCTTCGATCAGATCGTGGAGGTGAATATTTGAGTACTGAATTTGATGAATACTTGAGAGAGCATGGCATTGTTTCTCAGCTGACTCCTCCGAGGCATACAGGTGAATGGTGTATCTGAAAGGAAAAATCGTACCCTATTAGATATGGTACGTAGTATGATGAGCTATACTGATATGCCAATCTCCTTTTGGGGATTTGCATTAGAATCAGCTTTATATATTCTGAATAGGATTCCATCAAAATCAGTTTCTTCCACACCTTATGAGATATGGCATGGAAGAAAACCAAGTCTTGAGCATATTATGATTTGGGGTTGTCCACATATCAAAAGCTGAACAACGATAAATTGGAGACGGATCGGAAAAGGTCGATTTGTTGGATATCCAAAAGATAGTTTTGGATATTATTTTTATTTGCCTACTTCACAAGAGGTTGTGATAAGTAGAGATGCCACATTTCTTGAACAACAATTTGTTCAAGAAGGAGGCAAAGGAAGACAAATAGAGTTAGAATTGGAGAATTCTGACCAACCAACAGATCAGATGGATATAGATCCATCTAGTCAACCTATACCCATTGATGAAACATCTACAGTTGTTCCTCGTAGAACAACCAGGGTATCTCACCCACCAGTGAGATATGGTTGTCTTCATGAAGAAGAACAAGAGTTGTCTACTCATGAAGAAGTAGATCATGGAGATGATCCACTTACCTATGAAGAAGCTATATCAGATATAGACTCTTCAAAATGGATTGATGCTATGAAATCCGAGATTGATTCCATGTATAAGAATCAAGTTTGGGATCTTGTTGACCCACCTGAAGGTATTGTACCTATAGGGAACAAATGGGTTTTCAAGAAGAATTACGATGGAAAGGTAGAGACCTATAAGGCAAGGCTAGTAGCGAAAGGGTTTCGCCAAAGGCAAGGAATAGACTATGAGGAGACTTTCTACTTTGTTGCCATGCTTAAATCAATTAGGATTTTATTAGCAATAATGCATACTATGATTATGAGATTTGGCGGATGGATGTCAAATGACTTTTCTCAATGGATACATTGAAGAAAACATTTTGATGGAACAACCTAGGGGATTTGAATCCCAAGATGGTTCCAAGGTATGCAAGCTAAAGTGATCCATTTATGGGTTGAAACAAGCTTCGAGGAGTTGGAACATCCGTTTTGATGAAGCCATTAAGTCATTTGGTTTTATCAAAAATAAGGATGCGCCATGTGTATATAAGAAGGTTAGTGATGATGCTATCACTTTCCTTGTCTTATATGTGGATGACATCGTTGATGGGTAATGACTGATGTATGTTGGCGACTATAAAGGTATGGTTGTCAAATACATTCTCCATGAGAGACTTAGGGGAGGCAACCTATATTCTTGGGATTCGCATCTATAGAGATAGAGCGAAAAGAATAATTAGTTTGTCCCAAAGTCTATACTTGGAAAATGTGTTAAAGAGGTTTAACATAATTGACTCCAAGAGAAGATTGTTACCAGTGAGACATGGTATCCACCTTTCTAAATGTCTCCAAAGACACGAAGAAAGAGATAAGATGGCCAGATTCCATATGCTTGGCTATCGGAAGTTTAATGTATGCAATGTTGTGTACTAGGCCGGATATCGCATATCTTTAGTTTGACTAGCGGTATCAATCCAATCCAGTTTGGAACATGGATAGTCACAAGAATATCCTTAAGTACTTGAGAAGAACTAAGGATTTATTCTTGATTTGTGGAGGTGGAGACTTGCAATTGGATGGTTATCGATTTCCAATCGATATCGATGATAGAAAGTCTACCTCGATATGTGTTCATTTGTAATGGAGGTGCGATCGGTTGGAAGAGTTCCAAGCAATTCCACTCACGAGGTGAGTATATTCTTTGTCGCATCTTTGCAAAGGAAGTCGTTTGGATAAAGAAGTTCGTGATGAACTTACAGTAGTTCCTTCCATTGAGTCTTCCATTACACAATGGAGCGATCATCTGAGCTAAGGAACCAAGGTCTCACCCAAAATCCAAACACATAGAAAGGCACTACCACATTATCGGATATAGTTGGGCAAGGCGATATAGCCATGCAGAAAATAGCATCGGTGAAAATCTAGCTGATCCATTCACTAAGCCTATGTCGACTCGATTAGACCGACATCTTGAGAAGATAGGTCTAAGATATTGTAATGAATGACTCTAGTGCTAGTGGGAGATTGTTAGTAGTATGCCCGAGCATATCATTTAGTATGTATCTTGTACATATTTTTAATAATAAAGGCATTTCCACTTTTCCGTTTACATAATATATTTATGTGTAATAGAAAAGGTCCATTGATATTTTGTTAGAAATATTATTCTTAAGTTGTTAAGAATATGAGTGACAATATTTCTAGCACAAAGTATCATAAATAGGTTCACAATCGAGGATACTTCATAATAAGGACATGACTTATCAAGATTGTATTCATGTTTGTTCCCAAGTTATTTATATGAGATATAAATAAGATGGAATGGTGAGTCTCATGCCATATAACAAACTTGATAGGCACTTATAAATGATAAGTAGAACGGTGACACTTATGACAAGCACATGGAGTTTACTCTTGTCAATGTTTTGTCATAAATCATATCAATGCATATAATCTTTAGACTGAGATAGCACGATTATCTTGTATATAGGTAGTTTGAGTTTGATCTTTTCATACTTGTACTATGTATGGGTATATGGGCATGTGTTGGCTCCTAGTTATATATGGAGGTAGGTGTTGATCAAGATGGAATCTGTTCCTCTAAGTAAATAGAGTTAAAATCCTATGTTCATTTAATTGTTCTTGATGTTTCAAGTTCTGGCGATAGATTTATTCGGAAAGAGTTTACGATGAGAAAATCTTTTAATCAAGAACTGGAATTAAAAGAGAACATAATATTCATAACAAATGGAGTTTGACATAAACCATGACTCGGCTTGAGTTGGGATTTTGTAGAGAGATTCTAGTGCATGGTAACATATGATTATAGGTTCATTTAAGGTAAATCTTATTACTAATTGGGTGGCCATGGCATGCTATGCTAGGTGTTAACCATGGTCTATGAGGTTCATAAAATGATTTAGAGAAATCATTTATGGTAAGAAAAAGTTACGATGATATTAAGCGTTGATATCATGTCTCAGTGCCAATTAGTGATGAGCCTAGTAAGTCACACACATACACAAGTTATCACCTATTTAAATATGATTTAATTAATTAATTAAAGAGTTTAATTGATTAATTAAATAGATTTGGTTTGCAATTAAATTGCAAAGTCCCTAGCATGACTTGAAACCAAATCTAGATTATTGGATGTGTAGTATAAATTAAATTTATATTTAAAGTGTTTAAATATGAATTTAATTGATGAGAAATTAATTAATAGAGATTAATTAATTAATTTATATTTGATATAAATTAATTAGAAGAAGAAAATAATTATTTTGGGTTAAGAACTCAAAATTAAGACGGCATTTTGGTCATTTCACGGTGTCACGTGGCACCATGAGATGGTGACACATGGCATAACACATAAGCTTGCCAAATGTTTTTTTTAATCATGTAAGATGATTAAAATCAAGATTAAATATAGGTTTGACACTTGGCACAATGTGATTGGGTCACTTAAACCTAGAGCTAATCAAAGGTGACATGTGGCTAGGGTTTAATGTGTTAACCTAGCTATTTAAGTGTGGTTATGAAAAGAAAATATAACCAGCAGCCTCTCCTCTCAATTGTCACGCCACTTTGAGGCTCTCCAGCCATTCTTCTTCATCTCTCATCAATTCAAAGAGATTAGCCATCAATCTCTTGAATTAAGAACACTAGAAATTGTTTCTAGTGTCCTGTTTACATCT